>NC_080593.1:153127292-153441344 GCF_027887145.1 Ammospiza caudacuta
TTATCTCTTTTCAGGGTCTCTCCATTTTTTTTCCCCTTCTGTTTTTCTGTCTCACACTCTCTAATTTAATTTCTAGCTGTCAGCCTCTTCTCATTTGTCTCCCTCCTTCTCTTTTGACACCAAATATCTCAGTCCCAAGAAATCACATACGAAAAACGCGTGTGTGGGACCATGTCTGAATTGAGGGGATGCTCAGGGGGCCTTCACCAGACACAGAGTCAGGTGTAAACCCCAGCAGACCCCAGATTCCTCCTCTAGAGGAGCCATCCTGGATCTGCCACTACACCTCTTCATCCCAAATTGAATTTCCCAAAGGAAGGGAAGGAGCTGATTTGTTTCACATGATTTCATGGTAGGAGCCCCTGGATCAGCAGCTTGCCAATAGCCTAAGCTTCCCCTCTTTTGCCAGCATCCAACTCTAGAATTTGTATTTGTCTGCCTGGAGATTCTACTCCTCTCATAAAGTGCTATTAGATTGTGCCAAGATAAGTAGTTAATAATAAACCTAATTTCAGAGACCTTTTGGAGTGGTGCATCATCCCATGCACTCTCCTTATTGAATAATAAAATCCAGGAACCTGTCCAATGGTTTCTGGCCATCGTTTCTCCTGGAGGCACCATCTTCCCTCTTGTGATGGATTGGAGATGTGGCTGAGACCACTCAGAACCCCCTCACATTGATCCCCTGGTAGGATTTGCTCCAGGGCTCAGTGTTGAAGGCTTATTCCACTCCTTGCTTGGAGATTGCCAAGTGGAAACCTCTCCAAACCTATTTTCTGTAACTGATGTGAGCATGGAGAAGAGCCTGGATCAATAAACCTTGCTGGGACTCCCAAGGGAAGGGCTTGACTTGTTCTGATTTATGCCAGCAATGCCAAGATGTTCATGGCTGCCAGAGTTCTCAGCTTTAAAAGCTCTTTACAAGCTCTTTTTATTCTCCTTGGTGCCCTGCTCATCCTGCCTTGCGTGCTCTGTGGTCCTGGGGCAGGGAGTTTGATCTCCCTCGCTCCCACTCAGAGCTGGTAGAAAAGTCAGTGTGTCCTCAGTGCCATGGGATGCCCATCCCTCCTCTGAATAATGTCAGCTCACCCCAAAAATCCTTGTTCCTGGTCCTAAAAATAGGTCCATTTACCTATTTTTATTTCCTCCTTGCAATGGGTAAAAGGGGAACATACGTTTCTTTCTCTTTTGCTGTGCTGAAGTCCTGGGTAAGTAGCCCACAACACCTTGTCCCTGCCCCACAGTCTGATTTCCATGGTTTTCTGCTTTTCCACCCAGCAGAGACATCAAGGTTGGCATCATTATTTTCTCTAGATCTTTGCTGCGGCCTGAAAACAACTGAGTAATAGATTGTTATGCCTGGAAAATGGGCAATTTTTTCTTTTTTTGTGGACAGAGTTCTGCAGGAATGAATGTCCAAATGACGTGTTCACTTCCTCCTCAGTTTAAAGTTTTCCTCTCTTTTTAAGGAATATTCCCATCACCAATTGCTCTCCTGAAGGGAAATTGAAAATCGCTAAATAATGAGCTCTCACAAAGGCTTACCATGATTATTGGAATGTAAGATTTTATGGAGAGCAGTTTGAAATTCATAACAAAACATGCTGTGTTTCAAAATACCTATTTATTAACACTGAAACTGTTAAGGGAAAAGAGCAAGTGTTTTAGTGAGTTAATACAAAAAATTAAATTTGAAGAGGGCTGGAACTCAATGATCTTTTAAGTTCTCTTCCAGCCCAGGCCATTTGATGATTTTATGGTTGTAGGAATCATTAATAATGTTGTATTTCAGCTATTTCCTGAATCAAAATAATCTTTTTACATGAAAGTAACCTTTTATTTTTAAGAATTCTACTCCACAGGCTAATAATGTATAAATTTCATATATACATGCATATAGTAGATGTACTAATTATCTAAAAATCTCTTTGGTTTTCAGGGTATTGTTATCAACATGTTGGCCTAGATGGGAGTTTTGGCCATGGTTGTGCTGGAAAACTCACATCACAGAGAACTCTCCCAAAATAACAAAGTTGTTTTCCTCCCTAGCTTTAATTTTGCCTTCGGTATCCTGGATTTTAACAATACAAATAACATTAAACACTGTTGTGCCTCTTTGGGAGAGGTGCTGGCGGGGAGTGACTGTGGGAGGTGTCTTGATGTGCCAACAAAACCCCAGGTGAGGTGCTGAGGACACTTCTCTGTCTCCCCAGTGCTCAACAAAGACATCACCACGTGCAGAACCTCGACCATCACGGGGACCCTGAAGCGCCCGTCGCTGCCCGACGAGGACAAACTGAAACTCAACCACCAGAAAGGCTCATCCAACTTCAACAGTCTTCCAGCCAACGTGTCCAAGATGCACCTTCAGGGCTCCCCGCACTACCTGGGGGCCATCAACCTGAACGAGTTCAGCAACCACTCCCTCACCCTGAAGAAGGACAAGAACCAGCCGCCGAAATCCATCTACATCTGCGACGGGGACATCTTCAAGAAGTTGGACTCGGAGCTCTCGCGGGCGCAGGAGCAGACCCTGGACACCAGCTACGTGATCCTGCCCACCAACACATCCACCTTGAGGGCCAAACCCAAAGATGAGAGCAAATACAGCATCAACATCGACCAGATGCCTCAGACACGGCTCATCCACCTCAGCATGGCCACCGACCCCGGCTTTGTGGTCAAGAGTCCCCCGCGGGAGCCGGTGGCCATGGCGTGCAGCGAGGTGCAGGGTTCCTCCATGATCCAGCAGCAGCAGCAGCTGGCTCCACAGAACATCTCCAACGAGTCACAGATTCCCAACAGTCTGTGTGACACAGGTGACTCAGGGAACTCGGGTGTGGTGTCCAAGAGCGAGACCGTCTCCACCCTCTCCATGAGCTCCTTGGAGGTGAGCGTGGAAATCACAGTGTTGTTCTCAGCCCAGGGTGGTGCTCTGCCCTCAATCCCGCCACTCCAGGGGGTTGGAAAGAAGAACTTTAGGGAAATTGTAGCCCAGGATGCAATGCCAGTGTCATATTACCCAGAGGGACCGCTCGCATGTGGTCATATTTTGGAATGCGATGTCACAACTTCCAGAGCACATTCCATTTAGCCCTACAGGTGCTACAAAGTAAAAAAAAAAAAAAAAATATATAATTTGTCAAAGCTGTTCATTTTAATGCTAGGCACATGGCCTGCCTTATCTTTTCCCCTGTATATCTTTACCCCTATTTCCCATTTTGATGGTTTCAGTCATGATGAGAAGACCCCGGTGATCCAGGCTGGAGGGGGCTTGGAGCAGCCTGGGATAGTGGAAAGTGTTCATGCCTATGACAGGAGGTTGGAACTGGTTGGTTTTAAGATCCCTTCCAACATAAATGATTCAATAACCCAAAATATTTGGTACTTCCCATCATGAGAGCCAGAAAAACACATTAAAGGTGTAGAAAAAGGGAAAGGAGAAGGACTTTTCCTGTTTTATCCTCTTACTAACCTTTACCCATCTCTTTGTCTCCTGAATGCCCAGAGGCGGAAATCCCGGTATGCAGAGTTAGATTTTGAGGTGAGTGCATCCCTTTCTACATGTTTGTCCCAAATTTTTTGAGCCACCCTCTCCAATTATCTCACTCTTGCCAGAGCACAGGAAATCCATATTCAGCCTGCTTATACATGGAAAGGGAAATCCTTCTAGAAATTGTCCTGCCTCTCCTTCTGGGCAGCAGAAGATAGAGGTGAAATGCAGACTGGTCAAATGAAAAAGAAAATGAGATTGTGGAGCATTTTCTAATGAAATTACCCAAATTCTACCTGTTTGGGTGAGCTCTGAACACTTTTGCAGAGGTGACAAACTGAGGAAAGGCTGGGCATGGGGACAAGTATCAGTTAAAGAGGGCAGCAAACCTTCCTTATGACGTTGAGTGTCAAGCTCAAATTCTGCAGCATAAAAATTTGATTGTTGCAAGTTTAAGGTTTTTTTTTTACGTCAAAAATTAGTATTTCCCACTTTCTCCCACCATCTCACCTTGAAAATAAAGGCAGTGCTGCAGTGGGTCCTCAGTAAATACTGAAGTTATTTTAAGCACCTGCAGGGAGACAGAGCTGGGGTTAAATGATGTAACTCTGAGGGGAGAACGTGTTCCTGATGGGGTTTGCTGACCTGTGGCCCTTTGTGTCTGCTCCAGAAAATCATGCACACAAGGAAACGTCACCAAGACATGTTCCAGGACCTAAACAGAAAACTCCAGCACGCAGAGAAGGAGAAGGAGTCTCCAACAACGGACAGCAAGGTTAGTCAGACATTTCCAGAAGCCCCCTGGTGCCAGCAGGAGCATGGGAACCAACAGGAATTTGGTTTTTGACCATGCATGTTGCAAAAAACATACATGCACCACACACAGCCCAGGAGGAGGATGTCTGTCCCTATATCTGTCCATGGTGTTGTTTTCCCTTTGTCTGTCCTTGTCATTCCCCTCCAGGTCATCCCTTTGTGCCCTATTCATCCACTCTTGGGTAGGAACTGGACATTGGGATGACCATGAGGAAATTAGGGTGGAAAGTGGAGAGGGCAGAAAGAGGGGAAGCATTTTCCCCTCCCTTGTGGGGCTGAGGCAGTGGCCAAGGTGGCAGTGATGGGATATTTAGGATGGCCACAGCAGTGGGATTTAAGGTGTGGTGTTGGGAGCACATTTTGGGGAGACTTTTAAATGTAGGTTATTTGTGACAGCTGATCACCTGAGCATGTGGAAATGAGCAGGTCCAGAGAAGTCATAAAGGTTCTCCAAGAGCTGGAGCATCTTTCCTATGAGGAAAGGCTGAGAAAATTGGGATTGTTCAGCCTGGAGAAGACTCCTAGATGAGCTTATTGTGGCCTTTCAGTCCCTACAGGAGCTGGGGAGGGACTTTGACAAGGTCATGTAGTGACAAGGGTGTGTCAGCCAACAAGGGGCGAAGGCTTCAACCTGAAAGAGAGTAGGGTTAGATGGAATATTTGGAAGAAATTCTTCCCTCTGGGGGTGCTGAGGCCCTGGCACAGGTTGCCCTGTGGCTGTCCCATCCCTGGAGGTATCCAAGCCCAGCTTGGACAGGGTTTGGAGCCGCCTGGGATGGTGGAAGATGTCCCTGCTCATGGCAGGGGGTTGGATTGAGATTGTTTTTATAGTCTTTTATGACCCAAAGCATTCTGTGGTCCTGTGATATCCAGGAGCAAAGTTCTAGGGAAAAGGGGACTCCTTTCAAGGAGTCCTTCCCTGAGACAGACTCAGGGAAGGACCTTTCAGCCTTTCATAGGGGCAGAGATCTGGGAGTGGAAAAAATTATCAGCAGCCTTTGTAATAATTGATGTTGTAATTAATAAAATAAGGAAGAGCAGGCAGATGGCACCTTCCAACCAGCTGGACAAGGACTGAAGGGCTGCAAGGAATTCTTACAGCTCCAGCTGAAGAGAAAAACAAGCAGCAAAGCCAGGCTGACAGTAAGAAATTAAATTTCCTGCACTCAGAAAAGAGGCAAGGTGAGCTAATTATAACAATTTTTGGTGATTTGTAATCAAAGCCCCTCATGACAAGAAAGACATTGAGGGGCTGGGGAGAGGAGGGCAACAAAGATGGAGAAGGGTCTGGAGTATGAGTCTGGCGAGGAGCACTTGAGGGAGCTGGGGGAACTCAGCCTGGAGAAAAGGAGGTTCAGGGGGCACCTTCTGCTCTTTAGAACTCCCTGACAGGAGGTTGAAGCCAGGTGGGAGTCAGTGTTCTCTCCCAGGTAAAAAGTGATAGAACAAGATGAACCAGCTCCACTTGCACCAGGGGAAGTTCAGGTTGGATATTTGGAAAAATTTGTGCTGTGAAAGGGTCGCCAAGAATTGGAGGAGGCTGCCCCAGAGAAGTGGTGGAATCACCATCCCTGGAAGTGTTCAGAAACCGTGTAGATGTGGCACCTGGGGACACGGTTTAGTGGTGGCCTTGGCAGTGCTGGGTTAACAGTTGGATTGGTGATCCTGGAGGTCGTTTCCAACCTCAGGAATTCCATGATCCTAAAACAGATCCAGGACGTAGCACCCCCCTGCAATGTGGCAGATGTGGCACTGGTGGGGTTTATTTTGATGAGACTCCCTTGGAGGCAAGAGCAGAGCTCAGAGGGTGATGGAACAAGAAGTTTGGGGATTTTTGGATGGAAGCAGAGCACTACAGAGCCTTTGGTCTGTGTTTGATATAAGGGTCTCTTTGAGCTAGGTCTTATAAGCTCTTGGAGTTTTATATCACACCCAAGGTAGCTCAGTCACTTCAGATGGCATAAAATCAGCAGGATGGCTTCTGTGGCAGTGTTGGAAACAGAAAAGTTTTAATAAAAGGCAAAATAACAAAACTCTTTACAGAGAAAAACTGAGCCAAGGCAAGAGGTTCTTGTTCTTAGTAAAACACCTCACAAAAGTAATTAGTTTCTTTGTTCTCTTCTTTTTCTAGTAAATTGCTTTGGTGAGACTTTTTGGCTTCTGTCCAATTGGCTATTCTTAAGTTTGAGGTGGAGTCCCCAAGGTCCTATGAGATGTCTTTTCACCTAATTGAGGAGAGAAACCTCTGGGCTTTTTTCCTTTTTTTAGGAGACAAAAGATAATTTTGTCACTCTGTCAACAGGGGTACATTCTTACATGTGTTCTGACCCCACATTGCTGTGCTGAAGTCCAGAGATGTTACCTCAGCAAATCCTATTTATATTGCATGTGGCAAGGTGTCATTATGGGCTGCCCATTGTAACAGAGGGAGAGGCAGTGGGTCTACAGGTTCAGACCAAAGAATCCTGCATGGCCCAGAATCCCAATGTGTCTCACTCAGTGTCACCTCTTGGTTTTTTTTTTTTTTTTTTTTTTTTTTTCAGTTATTTTAGTATGATGCAGCTGTAAACTCAAAAAATACTTAAATGCGGTGTAAAAGCTAATCTGTGGTCTATTTGCAGGAGGGGTTTATAGATTGGGAAGGTTTTAGCATTTCAGAGATGCATCTATGTAGAATTAAAGTTGCCACTATCAGCATGAAAGAGCTTTGAGCTGCTGAAGGAGGTTCTGAAGGTGGCTTTTGCATATTGACTGAATCTTTTTCAAGTTGGGAATTTTCTCTTGCATGTAACAGGAGAGGGGGAGCTTGTGAAGAGCAGGAGTGGCAAGTCAGGAGTGGGTATTGGTTTAAAAAATATCCAAAGCAATAAAAAGTCAAATAAACAGGGTTTTTTTCAGCCTTTTTTCTACCATTTGTTGCTGAGAACCCTATCAGAACTCAGACCCCATCTTCAGCTTGCTCTGAGAAGGCAAAGAGCAGATAACAGGGATTAAAGGAACAACAAAAGGATGTTTTCCCTTTCATGTGTGTTTAGGTTATAAAACGATGGAGTGCTTCTCCTGGTGACAGTGATAAAACAAACCTCAGTGTGAGTCTGGCTTTCATTTGCACTGCAGAGCATCCTGGACCTATCTCAACCCCTTCCATGAGATTGTCTTGGTTTGAAAAGATAGGTGTCTGCTAAGGAAGGCAGGAGCCTCCCTTGAAATGGAAAATGCAAACCCCCTCCCTCCAAATCATTATAATTTTGAAATTAAGGGGCTCTCAGGCAAAGATATGGGAGTAGGAAATAACAGTTCTTTACTAGGAAAATTAAAAATACAAATGCAATAGTACAAAAAAAGAAAACAAACCACTGACAGAGTCAGAACAGGAGCTGACACCCTGTGGGTCAGGGTGGTGGCACAGACCCATTTCATGGAGGCTCAGACCTCCTGCAGTGCCAGCTGTGGTTCTGCTGGAGCAGGGATCCTGGAGAAGGGTGGAGTTTTCCTCTGAAGGTCCAGGGTTGTGTAGATGGGCCTGGTCTTCCTTGAGGAATCCAGTGGAGAAGAAAGCTGCTCCTCTGGGAATGCAGTGGGTCAAGGATGTTCCAAACCTCAGATTATATCCAGGAAGGAATGTTTGGCTCCTCCCCCTGGGCTGAGCCAATAGGATGATGGAATTTTATCAGCCATGCAGTGACACTCACTGGCCCATTATCAGCAGAGATCTCCTGGAGGGAGGATTGGTTGTGGAGAAGATAAAGAAAACTGTCCAATTAACAGAAGATAACTGCTCCACCTCTAACAGATGGGAATAGAATCCACACCCCCAGCTAAATCTTTCAACCTAAGATGGACATGAATCCAAACATTCCTTAACCAGCAGAAAGCTTTGTGGCTTTGCATGAGCAAGGTCATGACAGAATCCTGGAGTACCCCGGAACCCTTCCTCATCCCAGAGCAGAAGGGATATTTCCTGGGTCTGCTCCATCTGCCTGCATTGCTGTTCTCTCTGATTTCCCTTTTAAATAAACAACCACAAAGTCAAGCGCCCAAGTCTCTCTCCAAGGCCTGGCATTTTCCCAACCTCTCCTGGCAGCACGTCCCATTGTCCTCAGTCCTTTCCAGGATAGAGTGCTGTCCTGCCCTTGCTGTTCCTCTCTCCTCCCTCAGCTCCAAGGTCAGAAAAGTGCAGATGAAGCTGGAATTAAATGTCTGCACAGGACAGGCATCATGTGTATTCCTAGGAATGGTGCTGGCCATTTTTAGGGATCAGGTTTTTAGGGATTTTATTGTAAATTGCCATCCACACAGTACTCCAGAGCACTTGCCATGTCACACTAAACACAAGCTCCTTTCACATGCACTACTAAATTGTCAGATTTTAAGGAAACACCAAGAGAAGAATGGGGTGAAGGAACAGATTTTCAGTCTCTTTAGGAAAAAGGGTGGAAAATTCAACCATCACATTTTATTTCTTGTTGAGAATTTCTCCAGCTTTGAGGGTAGAACCCCTTTTTTGAGGGGTTTTCAGCCATGACACAAAGGTTTATACAAGCACATGTGTTCCTCTTTTTAGGTATCCTGACAGATGGAAACTTAGGATAAATGTTAGTATTATGTACACTTGATAAAGAAAAATGTCCTTTGCTCACTGTCCCGGAGAAGTAACTGGCAGAGCTGGAAACATAATCAGGGACTCAGAATCATAAAGGTCGAAAAAGACCTTTAAATCATCAAGTCCAACCACTAAACTGTGTCCCAAAGTGCCACAACTAAAAATTCCTCCCAGGATGTGACTCCACCACTTCCCTGGGCACCTGTTCCAATATTCAATATCCCAGCTCTCTTGACCACCCTTTCAGTGAAGAAATTTTTCCTATTATCCAGCCTAAACGTCCCCTGGCACAACTTGAGCACATTTCCTCTTGTCCAATCCTTTTGGGAAGAGAGACTTGAGTTGTAGGGAATTTTAAATGGCGACAGGTTTGGGGATGAATTCTGCTTTTCCATCAACCTGTGGTTGAGGAGTCCTAATCCACATCCCACTGGGATTGGGGTGTTCCCACTCCCATCAGCTTCCTAATGAGTGGGGCTGGTATGTCAGTGAATTATGGGAAGCAGGATAATTCCTGCAATGCCAGTCAGGTCTGAATCTTGCTCATATTCCAGGCATTCCCAGGGATGTGGCTCTGGCCACAGTTATCGTTTCACTGCAGTTATTTTGCTGGAAATCAAAGCAAATTCCTAATGGTGAACTAAGTTGAGCCTCAGAGTACAATAATAAAGAATTTCCCTCCTTTGAGGAATGAACGTGAATTTTTCCATGTTTTCTTTTCCAGTTTATTACATAAAATTTATTCCATGTGACATGGAGAATCTTTTGTCTGTACCTCAACTCTAAAATGCCCCCACTGGAAGCACCCTTAATTATTCCTGATTAAAATCACATTTTCCAGCAGGATCCACGTTCAAAGCACACAGGACCACACATCCTGGTGATGCTCAAGCCTTGGCCACCTCTTCCCTGCAGCATAAAAACATGGTCACACTCAAAATGGCTTTGACTGTGACCACGTGTGCTCCTCCTAAAAAGGAGCATGTGCTTGTAGAAACCTTTATGTGATGGCTGAAAACCCCTCTAAAAGGGGTTCTAAAAACCATATTTTACCCTCAAAACTGGACAAATTCTCAACAATTAATAAAACGTGATGGTTGAATTTTCCACCCTTTTTCCTAAAGAGATAGAAAATCTGTTCTTTCATCCCATTCTTTTATTGGTGTTTCCTTAAAATCTGACAATTTGAGATCTGAAGGAGGGACATTTAGATGGGATATTGGGGAAAAGTTCTTCCCTGTGAGGCCCTGGCAGATTGCCCAGAGGAGCTTTGGATGTTTCATCTCTGGAAGTGTCCAAGGTCAGGTTGGGCAGGGCTTGGAGTAACCTGGGATAGTGGAAGGTGTCCCTGCCCATTGCAGAGGGTGGAATGAGGCAATATTTAAGATCCCTTCCCACCCAAACCATTCAGGGATTCTGTGATTTGTGGCTGTATGGACTGCTCAGGGGTGTAGACATTATTTCCCAAAGTTAATTTTTCCATACTAGGGAATTAAGATTGGAGTAGGAGGACATCCAGCAAGATCTGATGACAGCCAAGCTGAAAACTCAGGTTTTTAATGCACTGATGGATCTCTGTATGACCTTACCATGATCCTGGCAGGACCCTTCCCACTCTGGATATTCTGTGGTCAATTTTTTCTCCCTTGCAGTCTTCAATTTCAGGTGAAGCAAGGAAGGTGGAGGTGATTCTTTTCCTAATTCAGAAGGAAATGTTGGGGTTGTAGGCAGGAATTTTTTGCTCATGTTTTGCTGGAATTTGGGACAGATGTTCTCTGACCACCTGAAGAGACGGAAGAATCTAAAAATAGCACCTCAGGAACAGCTGGTTTGCTGTGCTCACCCTCCTCCCAAACCTGTGGAAGTTTCACACTGTTGCCCTTCCATTTAATCCCAGACCAAACTGGAAGCTGGTGCAGCCCCTGAGACGAAAACTGAATGAGTTCTGTGTGTGTGGAATATTTATCCCCCTGACAGCTTATTTGCAACCAGGAAGCATCAAAGGAACCAAAGACTTGGAGACAAGCACAGCAGGATTTGCATCAAAATACCCAGCCACCCCCACCAGGCATCCTGATGGAAATTTAAAGCTCTTTTGGCATCTGGGATGCCCCAAACCCTCATTTTTAAGGCTGCAATAAGCAGTGAGTGGCTTCCACGTGGATTATAAATCTCACTTTCTATAAGGGAGGTTTTGGATGTATATTGGAATGTTAGCTTGGGACTGACTCAGACAGCAGTGTTCTTCCTTCCTAATCACTCCCATCACTTTGACTCCTTCTTTACCTCCCCAATTGCTACCAAAAAAAAAAAAGAAAAAACCCCATTGTTGGAAAACCGTGCTGCAAGTTTGTTTCTCCCTTTCAAAGCCTGACCTTTGCCTGGCAGACTGCAGGCTCCACCACACAATTTCTTCCCCTTTTTCCTCCTAAATACACAGAGTTACCCAGCTTTGAATTCTTGTAGCTGAGAGTTCTTCACATTAAAGCAGGGTAGTGGTTATTTTCAAGCTGCTTTGTACTACACAGGAAATATTTTTCCTGTGCAGATCTGTGTTCTCAGGGTTTAACATCTCCAACGCTGCTGTTCCCTGGTAGTTAATTGCTAAAGAAATTCCTGAGTTTGGGCTGGCCATTGAGAGGGGTCTGTGGTTTTGTAGGCTTTTAAAAAGCCAAGGTTTTGCTTCTCCTGTGTTTTGATAGCACTGGAAGTGGTGCTCCTGCTTCCCCCTCAGCAGGAATCCTTTTGATCCAGCTCCATTAGAGAAGATGGAATCACGTCCATATTCCTCTTTTCCTGCCAGCATCTGGCTTGGCATTCATTTTAAACAGCAGCTCTTTGCTTGTGCCGAGGTCAGCGCTGGACAGAGCTCTGCAGATTCCTTGGATTTTCTCCTCCGTGTTGAACAGCTCCCTGCCACATTCACCTCCCTGCAGCTGGAATGGCTTTGGCTCCTGTCCTGCAGCTCACATGCAGAATCTGGACTCAGTTTGTAATTCATAGAATCACAGAGTGGTTTGGATTGGAAAGAACGTTAAAGATCATCTCATCCCATGGGCAGGGACACCTTCCACTATTCCAGGGTGTTCCAAACCCCATCCAACCTGGTCTTGGACACTTCCAGGGATCAGGCAGCCACAGCTTCTCTGGGAAAAAGCACAGCTCTCAAATCCCAAATCTCTGTTAATCCTGAAAAGCACCAGCTCCAAATCCTATTTTAAAAAGATACAAAGTTTTTCTGCCTAACTTTTCCTTATTTCCTTCTGGACAGTGCTTGTGTCTTGATTCCTCACTTTCTTTTCTCACAATGAGATTTTTCTGAGCTTTCCTTTTTGAGCATCTGGAGATTTGCCCATTCCGGCAGCACTGGCTTTGTCAACCTAATGGAGTGTTGGGAAAAGAGGACCATGGAGTCACAGCAAAAGGGCAAAGGGTTTGAAGATAACAGAGGGAGAGTTTAGATTAAATATTGAGAAGAATTTTTTCCCTGTGAGGGTGGTGAGGCCCTGGCACAGGTTGCCCAGAGAAGCTGTGGCTGCCCCATCCCTGGAATAGTCAAAGACCAGGTTGGACAGGGCTTGGAGCAATGCTGAGAGGTGTCCCTGCCCATGGCAGGGGGTGGGATAAAATGACCTTAATGTCCCTTCCAACCCAATTAATTCCCTGATTCTATAATTCTATGATTTTTTGAATATTGATGGATATTGCAGCTCATCCCCAGGCAGGGCTGTGTCTCCCTGGTGTGCTCTGCTACAGGAATTAGAACATTGGGAATCTGCTGGCTGTGTGTCCCTCTGCAAGGGAAGCTCCACTTTTGGGATGGGTGTCTTTGTGTCACATCTTTCATCCTCCCTGCACTGCTTAAAGGCAAATTTTAACAGACCAATTAGTGAAGCTTTTATAGGGAGGAGCTCTGCATAAAATCTGATAATTACTGCAATAAATTCTGTTATGAAAATGACGTCAAATCTTAATTCAGTCAGCCATAAACCATCTGCCAGGCCCCAGGTATCAAAATACACCATGAATCAGAAGTTCACCTCCTCCTGCAGATCATCCAGCACCTTTTGTCCCAACAATTAGGGGACAAAATTTGTCCCAGAGAAATCTGTTCCCTGTATCCTCTGCTCCAACACCAGGCAGTGCCACAAGCTCATTGAAACTCCTGTGTTTTTATACTCTGAAGTATTAATAATTCTTTATAGAGTCCAAATAAAAGACTCTATGAACAATTTTGCTTTGGGTGCTCTTGATCCCCTCCTGGATCCCCACTTACCCCCATGAGACAGCTCTGAGTGTTTTCAGCATTTTAGGGAATTTAGTCCTCCAGGTGGGCTCTTCGCAGACCATAAGCATTGTCCCAAAAAAGGTTCAGATTGGACCAGCTGGATTAACAGCAAGGATGCTCTGGAAAACAGCCTGTTCCTCATGCTGCTGGGACCACAGGTGTTCTGTGCAGCCTTCAGGCTTTTCTGGAGTCAATAAAAGACTTCCTTGATCCAGAGCCTGTTCACCTTCAGCAGTTAGGCCTCGCTAGAATTTGTCTCACAGCCACCCCTTCCAGATGGATGAACTTCAGGGAATACAGAAGCAGAAGACAAATTTTTATAGCCCAGCAAATGTTGGGTGTTTCAGGTTTCCTAACTGATCTCCAAGTTAAAGCCACAAATTATTTTTACTTTCTTTTCTCCTATTTAATTTAATGAAATTCTGAACAAAGCCAGCCACTTCCTTTTATTTTGCTTTTCTCCTAAATGAAAAGGAAAAAAAAAAAAAAAAAAAGCATACTCTTTGTAGTTCAGTAGCCTTCCTTCAGAGAAGGAAAGGAAAATTTATCATTCTCTAAAGAAGCAAGACAGCTTTCCCATTTTCTAATCACTTTTCATCGACATTGATCCGAAGATGGATTAGACGAGCGTGAGCCACATTTATCCTTCAAATTCCCTGCTCTACACTCTGAATAACTTCATCCTGGTCCTGCAGTCATCAGTGTCATGGGAAGAGACCATTTGGGTCATGAAATACCCTTTTAGCACACCAGAGGCAAGGAAGACAGCATGGGAGGGAGTTCCAGGGGAGTTATCACTGAGGGCTCAGTGGAAGGCTCTAAGCTGCTCCTCAGGTTATTCAGGGTAACCATAAAAACTGGCTGTTAAAAATTAAAAATTAACAAAAAAAAAAAAATCAAAGAAAAACCCCACAAAACAAACACAGGGAGGTGCAGCTTGAGCAGCCTGAGCAGTTCATGGGGTTTGGCTGAAGTGGGAGATCCAAGCTGTGGTCAGAGCAGACTCTTGGGCTGTATTTATGCACTGCAGGGATATAAATACTCGGACTGTATTTATGCACTGAAGGGATGCTGCTCCTAAGGAAAAGAGCTGGGATACAGGAGCTCAGGATGAAGCCAGCCTGGACTCCTGGAGGCAGCACAGGAAAGTGTGGAGGGTGAAGGAGGGGATTCTGCCCCTCAATCCTGCTCTGGTCAGACTCCATCTGGAACCTTTGTCCAGTTCTGGGATCCCAGCACAGGGAGAATGTGGAACTCCAAGATGATCAGAGGGATGGAGCAGCTCGGCTGTGAGGAAAGGTTGAGAAAATTGGGATTGTCCAGCCAGGGGGAGAGAAGGCTCCAGGGAAACCTCAGAGCTCCCTTCCAGTGCCTGAAGACGCTGCAAGAGAGGTGAAGAGGGATTTAGGAAAATGGATGGAGTGACAAGACAAGAGGGAATGGCTTCAAATTGACAAAGGTCAGGGTTAGATGGGATATTGGGAAGAATTCTTTCCTGTGAGAGTGCTGAGGCCCTGCCACAGGTTGCTGTGGCTGCCCCATCCCTGGAAGTGTCCAATTCCAGGTTGAACAGAGCTTGGAGCAACCTGGGATAGTGGAAGGTGTCCCAGCCCAGGGCAGGGGCTGGAATGAGATGGTTTTAAAGGTCCCTTCCCACCTAAACCATTTTGTGATTTTGTGATGATTCCCTGAAGACCCAGGGTAAGGACTCACCACCATCACCTTTCCACACCTTCACAAGTCCAGCACAGGTGACTCTGCCAGGACCAGCTCCAGCAGAAGGATGTGTGGATTATCTCAATGCACTTGTCCTGTTTTTGTCAGAGATTTGGGGGTTTTGTTGGCACTGCACCCTAAACACCTTTTATCCCAAATCCCCTCCCTCCACCTTAAAAATTTGCAGCTAAAATGAAAGTCAGGGCTGAATGAAGGAGACTCCCAGTACCAGCAGGATGATGAACACCTCCAGTCTGGAGCTGGTTTTACTCCAGCTCTGAGTGTGGGTACTCCCTCCTTTCCCACCCCTCTTTATTTCCCTCCACAACCCTGGCACCAGGCAGGGACTGATAAACATTTCCCTCCTTCCCAGGAGCTCCTGGGCTGTGTCAGGCCAGAGTGATGCCTCTGTCCCTGGCTCCGGGTGCTCTCAGCCCCTGTCTGGGGCCAGCCCTGGCTGTCTCAGAGGCACGGAGCCAGCTCCAGTGCCTTTTCCAGCCAGATTACACATCCCTCTCTCCAGCATTTTTCTTTCTTTTCTGTGCACAGCTCAGTTTCCCCTCCTGTCTGCAAGGATTGCAAAGACCCCGCAGTGAAGCTGGAGGGAAATGCCAAGGTTGGAGCATGAGCCCAGTGCCTGTTTCCCTGTGCTGCTCAACTGGCCAAGACCCCTAAAAACTTTTTTTCCATATGGAGGGAAAGAAAAGGGGAGCTGTTCCCAGGAGGCTGCTACCAATTCCCAGGGTGTCCTGTGCCAAGAGGAGATTTTCTTTTGTCTCTCAGCATCCTTCCCAGAGCTCTGCCAGCCTGATTAACTTGCTCAGAAATCCCAGTGGGCACTGAGTCCTCCTGCAGCCAGCACCTCCCTCACAGCCCCACCAGAGAAGCCTGATCCTTCCCTGAGAAATGCAGAACTAAAAGCAAGTCTCCCTTCTTCATTTCTTCATTTTCCAGAGCTCTTTTTCATCTTCCAACTGTGAATAAACACCTCTGGAGTCACTAAGCCCACCACAGTCATGGGTGGATGTCACACTCATAAGGAGGATGGAAATCACCATGTGGGGTCAGACCCAAGGGCAGTTTCTGCCTCCTCTCCATGGCAGAGTGAAAAGGAGCTTGGAGTAATAAAAGGGCCAGGCTGTGGTGATGCATCTTCAAAAAGATCCCCAAAACTGCAGGAATTTGTGCCCAGAGACCCCTTGATGCAGAGTGGTGCTGCTTCACTGGAGAGCACCGAATGGATGCTGGTTTTGTGAGTGTTTCCATGTGCTTTTCATGAGTTTGGAAGTTTTCAGGATGGACAGAGAGCTGTGGAAAGGTGGCCTGGAGGTTGGCTGGGCACTGTGGGCAGGCCCAGCTCCCAGGGCTCACTCTTTGGTGCTCTGGAGTTCCTTTGTTGGAAGGGATGATCCCAATTTCCACCATCAGTGGTCCATTCCTATCATCCACAAGATGCTTCACAAACCTCTTTTACATCCAGCCATAATTTCTTTTAAGGCCTGAAGGTGGGAGTTTACAATCTTTCCTCCCACAGGACATCTCTATAACTTTATCCATGGCTGGAAACTGGCCACATTTATAATTTTCTCTTTATCCTTCTCTCAGGAAGCCCACAGAGTGCCCAGAATATTCAAGATGCAGGTGCAGAATGGAGCTGTTCACTGCCAGAATAATATTTCCTGTTTCTTAATTTTTTTCTCTTCTCAGCATCTCACAACATTTAATATCTGGGGTTTGAATAATTATTGTCACCTTTAGGTGGTGTTCCCCAGTGACAGGGCTGATCAGAGGCCGCTGCTGTAGGTGTGAGCTCATCATTTTTGTATTTTGTCAGGTTTTTAGGATTGTTTTCCTTCAATTTCTGTTCCCTCCCTGTGTTTGCAGCTCCTCTTGCTCCCTGGCCCATGGCAGGGAGGGCTCTGAGGTTTGCTGATCACGTTCAGGGTGCACGATCAGATCTGGGAGCATCCTCCCAGCATGAAGGAGAGGCTGAAGGTCGGGAGTGTGGCAGATGGAGAGAGACTGCTAAAACAGGCATTGGCTGCAGACAGAACCTGGTGCTGAAGGTGGCCATAAATAATGCCATCAAAAAAGGGCTCTCGTTTGAGGGGAAAAAACAAATTATTTATGAACTTCATGCATAAGATCACTTGTGCTGCTCTCTAATATAGCTGTGGACACCAGCAGCTTTGGAAACTTGTGGCATTACAGCAGTGGTGGGAGAAAAAAAAAATGTTTTTCATTGAAAAAAATTATGTCTTGACCAAGGTTGTTTTTCTTCACCTTTTGGGAAACTTAATTTCAATCCAATTTTTGCTCCATTTGTGCTTTTTTCTCTGTGTTCCTTCCTGCTGTATCTTTTCAGGCAGACTGATGGTCTCCAAAAACACTGTAGGTGGAAATTTCCCTTCAGGAAACTTCCAGCTTGTCTCATCAAGACACACACAAGAGTTAAATAGGTTTCCAATTTTAGCTGCAGTGGTTCTAAAATAAATTCCAAAAAAGATAATGGAATAAATAATGAATTTTAACACTTTTTCTGTGGCATTAGTATTAATCACTGTCGTGTTATATCATGGAATAAAGTAAGAATAACACCAGCAGCACAAGAAAAGTTCTGAATTGTAGAGTTTAATGAAAACCTCAGCTGTAGATTTCAAGAAATTGAGAACTGAGTGGTTTACATTTGAGCAATGCTTTTACACAACCTGATTTTTAAAAAAAAACAAACAACAATTCTCTTTGAAAATACTTAAAAACTTCTTTTTCTCCCTTTGAATGAAAATAATTTCAGAATGCTTTCACTTCACTTGGAGTTGTTTACCTGGTTTGTGCATTCCCCACCTTCTAACCCCCAAAAACTCTCACCCAGAGCCTTCCTCTTGGGAGCAGTGAGGTGCAGGACCATCTTCAAGCACATTTTATTTTTACACTAAAGTTTGAACAAGCAGAATTCCTGGCTTGGGTGATCCAAGGAAAGCTGCCCCTGCAGGGATAATTCCACAGCAGCTTTACTGTCAGCACTGCAGTGTGGAGCTGGGACAAACAACAGCCTGGCAAAAACATCTCAGAGAAGGACAAACTGAGGAGCTGAGGCTGCTGGATGAGCCTGCAGCAGATGGGGATGGAAGTTTCCTATGGAGCTCTCAGCAGCATCCTGGAGTGACCCCACAGCTTTTTGTGGCTTCATCTCCCCTCAGTCAATGCATTTTGGTGACATCCTCGAGCTGTGACACGTCCTGGTGGCACATCTGGCTCCTCACCTTCTCTGCAGGGTTTTCCCTCCTTGTTGTCATCCTCCATGAGCTGCTTTCCTCCCACCCTTCCCACTTCTCCTTTGGCAGGTGGCTCAAAAGGGCTCTGTCACCTCCAGGGAAGCCTTTGCTTTCCCAGTGCTGGAGTGTTTTTGTGCAGATAATTAAGTGTGAAAAGCATCACTGGTGTTTGGAGGGGAGAAGTTGAGTGAAACAACTCAGTTAAAACCTTTCATTTCTCTGCCCACTGAGGTGCACACCCATTTTCCATCCCCTCAGCCCTCCCCAGAGCCTTGTCTTGGTGCATGTCGGCAAAAACATGGAAAGATTTTCTGGATCAATATCCATGATGGGATGCTGGGGGGATACTGAGGGTCAATGATGCCTCCAGGGCTTGGTGTGGAGTTGGTGGAAATGTTTTCAGCCTCCAAGCTGAGCTCCAGCTCCTCAAGGAGCACAGATTTGGTTCCCTGGTGGAGCAGGGAGCAGGTTCTGCTGCAATTAAAGAGTCTACAAATAGGTGTGCATCAAATGCAATGGGTGTTCAGGAAGAGCTCATTGTAATCTGGATTTCACACGTGGGTTGGGTTGGGTTGGAAGAGACCTTCAAGATCTTATAGTTCTTTATAGTTTTTTATAGTTTTTTTTAAGATCTTAATAGTTCTTCAAGATCTTATAGATCTTACAGGATCTTAAATTCTGTAGTTCCACCTATAGTTATACCCCCTGCCATAGGCAGGGACACCTTCCACTATTCCAGGTTGATCCAAGCCCCATCCAACCTGGCCTTGGACACTTCCAGGGATGGAGCAGCCACAGCTTCTCTGTGAATTCCATTCCAGGGCCTCAGCACCCTCACAGGGAAGAATTTCTTCCCAATATTCCATCTAAATCTTCCCTCCTTCGTCTTAAAGCCATCACCCATTATCTTGTCGCTACATCTGTGGAAGTAGAAAAAGATCTGATGTTCTCAAAACAACACTCATTTTTTCAGTAGCAAAAACCTCAGCTGAAGGCTGAAATATCCAGTCATTAAGTGATGGAGGTGGCAGTGGAATGAAAAACAGTATTTTCTTCCTGAAAATATACAGTTTGTACACTAAGTGTCATTTTCATTTATACCCCACTTTATTTTGTATGAGAAGCTGCACAGCAAAAACGATTTGTTGATACAAGAGGAGGTAAAATCATAGTATTTCTTGCATTTTGCACTAACTTTTCTTTCTTTCTCTCTCTCCTTTCTTACATTTCCCTCCTCCTGCAGCAAGAAAAACAGCAGACACCAAACAAGAGACCCTGGGAAGGCATCAGGAAAGTCCAGTCCCCGCCAGCATGGGTTAAAAAGGACATCGAACCTGTGGCACAGTCTCCCCTAGAACTAAAAACTGTAGAGTGGGAGAAAACAGGGGCCACCATCCCCTTGGTGGGACAAGACATTATTGACCTTCAGACAGAGGTCTGAGCAGCAAGGGAAGAAAAAGGACTTTTTTTTTTTCCAGAAAACAAAACGAAACAAACAAAACAAAACCATGTTTTAAAGAAATGATTAAATTAAATCGGAACCGAGGGAGAGAAGTGTTTGGTTTCTTTTGAAACCTTTGGTAAGATGGAGTAACTTTTGTATTGTTCTCAGCAGAGAGGGGGGAATATTACTTTATAGAGTATAGTAGCTGTAGGTTCAGGACAACACGAACTTTCCCAGGCAGGACTGGAGGAGTGAGCCTGGAAGAGAGCGAGGAGGAAGAGGAGGAGGAGGAGGGTGGGGAGGGGCTGTAGGGGACAAGCCCTGCTAAGATGTTCTCGGGTCACTGCAGCACACCAGTAGCCCTCCTGCTCTGCCACAGGGAGGTCTTGAAGGATGTCCAGCAGCCACCAGAAGATCAGGGTTGTTTGGGGACATCAAGAGGGGACACCTGCGGGAGCCACGCTGGGATGTGGCCTGGATGGGGCAGACCCATCCTGGAGGGACATCCCTGGCTCTCCCTCCTCTCCCTCGCCAGCTCATCCAAGAAGGAAGGAGATGGGACACGCCAAGAAGTGGCCACAAGGACATGGCCACTGCTGGGTGCCACGCCACGACCTGGCATTGGCGCACGGTCACAGAGGGTCCCCGCGGAGGGGAAGGTGGTGGCGTCACCCACGGCTGGAAAGGTGGAAAAAGGAGAGGTGGAGATTCCTCCTCTCATCCCTCCCCGGCGGAGGAAAGGACCAGCTCCAAATCTCCAAATCCTGCTTGCCCCATCTCCAGGGAGAGGGTGGAAGGTGGTAGACAACAAGACCAACAAGAAGAATGTAGGTCATGTCATTGACTGTTAAATAGATAAACTCAGCACGGGCCTTGCAAAGGTCCTCTTGGCCTCATCCTTTTTTTTTTTTTTTCTTTTTTTTTTTTTTTTTTTTTTTTTGTTCTGTTATTTGTCCTTGCTTTCGGACTCAAATTTATCCCAAGCTGCCCCTCCCTGGAAGGCAGAGAGAGAAAAAAGGAAAGACAGATCTGCCACTGTACCTGGAGATATTGGTAAACAGAGACGTTGCCTTAGGACATTGAGACAAACTGACAACACGAATAACGTCCACTTGGAAACAAACAGACAAAAAAAACAAACAAAATAATCTATTTTTTTCCTTCTTCTTTTCTTTTCTTCAATAAAAAGAGAACTTGAAACCCGAGACCTTTCCTTTCTTTGGCTCTTGTCATTTCGAATGCCTTTCTGTGCCGTAGGACTGCTCAGGCATGGGGTGAGGATGCCACCTGCTGAAGGTGGAAGGCAAGTTGCTCTGTGGAAATTTTGGGATGGTGGGAATACATAGCCCCTTCACTGCTGCCTTGCAATGTTTTGTTTTGCTTTATTCCATTTGGGTTTTGGTTATTTTCCCCTCCCTGGCTCTTCTCCGCCCTCCCCACTGCCCAGAGCCAGCAGAAGGTTTGTGGTCCTGCAGGAAGGAAGAGGTGGAGCTGATCAGGAAAGCAGGACATTCCCCCTCATAAAATGCAGTCTTTTCATTTCACTATGAAAAAAAATAACTATTTAAAATTTTTCATTTAAGATTTCTCAAGGTTATTTAAAAAAAAAAAAAATGAGGTGTCTGCATTCCACCCCAAAAAGTATTATGCAATATTTTTATCATTAAAAATATCCCAGTAGCATTACACACAGACTTTATTTTTTTAATATTATTTTTGTCATTCCCAGCACTGTCTGTCTGATGTTTGGACCAACTGTCCCAGTTTTGGAGGTGGATGGAGACAAAACTCTGTTTGTGAGTGGCCAGATTGTGCCAGACAGCAGCAAAGCTTGAACAGGGTCTGAATTATTACTGTGCTTGGGTCTCCTTTTAATTAAAAATACCAAACCTCACATTTTTAGGAAAAAATAACCAATGGGTACAAGATGCAAAGCAATCACTGCCCTCGGCTGTGCTTCCCCCATGGGGAGATGCTTGATGTGGCAAATCTCTGCTTTGAATTCCCTTTGGGCACCTGGGTGATCTCCAAGGACAGTGGCATTTACCTTGCCATTAACCATAGGATATGAAGGATGGAACGGAAAGCTTAAATAAATCCAAATAGTTAAAAAAATTAGGGAAAGTGGTTACTCATAAAACTGTGATATTATTGTTCAATATTAGTTTATTCATGAAACAGGAAAGCACAAAGGCCTCCCTCAGATGCTGGGTTGTATGATATTGTAATTATTATAATTACACATGATGAATTTTAGCATACAGGTATCTTTCTACTGTGTTTTAATTCTTTTCTCTTTTTTTTCTCCTTCCCTTCCCTTCTGCCCACCCGAGCCTGCCCTCTCCACTCCAACCTTCCCTGCTCACCCATTCACTGCAGCTGCCTTTGCAGGACATTTACGGTGTTATGTAATTACAGAGATAAATGTTTGTTTAAGAACTGTTGATATTCGACTTTTCTCTGCTCAGCTCCTCTGGTTAATCCTGTTTTCCCATGTCCTGCCCTCCTTCCATGCCTTCCCCTCCTCCCTCTCCGTGTTCGTCAACACTTTTTTTTTTTCCTTTTTCTCTCTCTGTACAGTTTTCAGAGCACAAAATGAATGTGTCTTATTTCTAATAAAAGAGGTGGAAACTCCAGCCCTGTCTGCTTTTTAAAAGTGCCCCTGCCTGCATCCCATGTGTGCTTTGCATCTCTCCTGGGGGCTGGGAAACCTCTCCTGGCCCCACAGCTGCCACCTGGGCTCTCTGCTCTTTTCAGAGCCATGACACAGGGCTGAATTGACCCAAATTTCAGCTTTGTATCCTCTCCACCCCTCTAAAAATACATGTCCCTATAAAGTACATTTGCAGGACATGAGGAATCCCCTTTTCTCTGCAGTGAAGTTTGTTTTTATTTAGGTTTCTCAAACCCACAACCTGATGCCTCCTTCCCCATATGGTAGGATGTGAAGGGCTGAGATTTAGCACAGATCTGGCAGAATTTCTGGTCCAGGACAGGGGTGTGGGGTTAAAGTTTCCAGCAGGGCCATGGTAATTCTGATGCCACCCTGCCCACATCCCTGCAAAGCCAATCACAGAATTCCAGAATGGTTTGGATTGGAAAGGGACCTTAAAGATCATCTTGTACCACTCCCTGCCATGGGCAGGGACACCTTCCACTATTCCAGGGTGCTCCAAGCTCTGTCCAACCTGGTCTTGGACATTTCCAGGGGATGGAGCAGCCACAGCTTCTCTGGAAAACCTGTGCCAGGGCCTCACCACCCTCACAGGGAAGAATTTCTTCCCAATATTTAATCAAAATCTAAATTTACCCTGCTTCAGCTTAAAGCCATTCCCCTTGTCCAATCCCTCAGTACCCTTGTAGGAAGGACCTCTCCATTTTTTGTTGTCCCCATCAGGTACTGCAAGACTCAACCTCACCTGGATTTCCCTGGCACCTCCTGCATGACCAGACAGACTCTGAGCAGGAGCATGGCTCAGTGCACAGGGCTTTGAGGATATCACTTGCAAAATATGAAAAAAAATTAACTGAGCGGCAAATCATTCACTTCCTTGGTGCTCATCCTCAAATGGCTGAAATCTTCCAGAAAAAAAAATAAATTATGTCTTTATCTCCCTGACTCTGCTCCATCACCTGTTAGACTTCAGGATTATAGGCAGGACTACAGGAAACCTAAATCTTGGGAAAATGAGCTCCAGGACTGCTGCTCTCCAGAGCCTTCATCCAAAGCCATCACAGCCCAGTAGGTTCTCAGATGAAATGATTTTTCTTATTCTGGCTGAAATATTGTGAATATCCTGAAAAATCTGGAATGACTGCAGACCCCTATAGGCTCTTAGCTCAATTCCTCCTTCCTGAGCTGTGATCCAACATTTCTTCAACCAGCAGCACTCAATGGTGAGTCTCAGACCTTCATCCTTCCTATGGAGTTGCTTCTCACCCTACATCTGCCATTCCATGATCCTTCATAGACTTGGCAGTGCTGGGTTGGACTTGGTGATTTTAAAAATCTTTTCCAACCTAAAGAATTCAATAATTGTGTCGCATTAGGGAAGAGAATGGCACTTCAAGAAGTGATGGGCTGGGAGAGCAGGAGAACCCAAACATTGGATCGCTGGTCAAGGAGACTGGAAGGAGAGAGCACTTCTCACTGTGGGGCTGTAAATGAAAGCACCGCCCGAGGTGGTGGGTGCAGGAGGTCAGTGTGGTTTTGGTTTGCACTGGTGGGGCTGCAAGAGAGGGTGACTGAATAGTTTAGCTTGGAAAGGGATTCCTGATGTCCTCATGAACTTTCCTGTGTCCCTGTGGTCCTGCCTTGCAGCCATCCCAGGCTCTAGTCTTGAGGCAAAGAGAACTCTTAGACACACCTCATTGCAGCCTCCCAGTACTTCAGGGATGGTTATAAAAACGAGGGAGAAGGACTTTTTACATGGGTAGATGGTGAAAGGACAAAGGGACTGGTTTTAAACTAAAAGAGGTGAGATTAAGATGAGATTTTGGGAAGAAATTCTTCCCTGTGAGGGTGGTAAGGCCCTGGCACCCCCTTTGGCTGCCCCATCTCTGGCAGTGTTCAAAGGTTGGATGGGGCTTGGAGCAACCTGGGATGATGGATAGTGTCCCATGGGATGGGGGTGGAATGAGATGATCCCAAAGGCCCCTTCCAACCCAACCCATTCTCTAACTCTAAATTCACCATCATCCCACATGAATGAAGCACAGCAATGCTGTGGAGGTGGATAAATTGTACATTGCACATGCAAGAATTTATATGTCTTGGTTGCTAAACTGGGAAAACATGGCTGTGCTGGGAAATTGTGAAGAGGCTGAAAATGGAGGAAAATGCAAAGTCTGTTGCCTGGGCTGCTCTGAAGGATGCACTCGACCCCTTAACCAAACCAGCAGTAGTTTGGCCCAAAACCCAGAGGAGGCAAAGCCTGAGCCAAGAACCCCTCCAGGAAAACCACAGGGGAGCAGAGTTACACAGTGAGCATCGATGCATATGGGCTCGGAACACTGATCAAAGCATGAGTAACAGGTGCCTTTTCCAAGGCTCATTTATCAGGGAACAGAGAAACTTGTGGGTACAAGTGATGCCTCAGGTTTTAGCTTTTATATTTTTCAGATTCTGTGCTGCTTTAGTGTGTAGTTCTGAGCTTCATATTAGGGGATGGTGAGCTCTCTTCACAGAGCAGGGAGACAAAACAATTCCTTCTCTAGCTGGGGACCAAGGACAACTGATCCAAATCTTAGGCCCAAGAGCACAAACAAGGTGGACTGAAGAGAGAAAAACAAGAAGGATGAGACTTCATAAGCTAAAGCTGTAATTGAACAATTAAATCCAATATGCAAGTGGACCAAAACTTATAAAAGTGTGAGACCCTGTGACTGGTCGTGCATTTTGTGACCATTTTGGGTTCATCTTGGGTGTAGCCCTGGCTGAGCTCTTGTGATGCCCAAGGTGTATTCATTAAGGCCTTCTAAAAAATCCCTACTTTATTCTTCAGCTCTCTCTGATCTCTGTTCAGGTCAGTCTTCACAAGGCATCAGTTTCTGGTGACCCAGATGGGACAGAAGGCATCTGGAAAACCCCCTGGACCAGAGCCAGAGGAATCTCCAGCTCTTTCCCCTCTTGCAGTTTCATTCATTTCCATTTGGTAAAATTTGACTCTGAGCTGACCACTTTGGTCCATAAATAGGACAGCCTAAGTGAGCCTTCTGTGAACCACCATGGAAGTGATCTCCTCCCTGGAGCTGGGACACCTCTCAAGGTTGCCCCTCAAGCTGAAGAGACCTTTTCCCAATATTGGATCTTTGGATGAGTCCCAGCTGAGTTGTCCCTGAATTCCAGCTGGACTGTGTGCCAAGACACCCTCCCCTGGAGCAGGGACACCCCTCAACTTTTGAGATTCCTTAGCTGAGAGATCCTTCCTTGGCCAAGGTGGAGAAATCTTTACTTGTGGCAGATCCTTAGTGAGTTAATGATATCAAGCTGAATTAATAATAATGCATTATTTGCAATAATGCCAACCTGTGTACTCAGTATTAATTATTATAAACTTTGTGTGGATAATTCCACTAGACATAAACCATTGCCCAAATCTGAGACTAAGATTGGACCTAACTGCACCTTGGACAGCAAGGGGAGGCACTCTGAAATTTGTGACACAATTGGAGGGTCTCCTTTACCCTTTTGTGTCTCACATCTCTCTGTAAATCCTTCTAGTTTGATTCCAACTCAATTTTCCTTTGTGCATTCCTTCCATATATTAAATAACAGTGAACCTTGCTTTTACAACATCACATTAACCCCACTTTTGCTGATACATTTTCCAATGGTCCTCTCAGTGATCTGAATCACCCCTTCACTACAGCTGCCCAGATAGGAAAAGGCCCATGTGGAGCAAGAAAACACTCCAGGGAAATTTAGGACCAACACAGGACGTTATTCTCTCCAGTCTCTCTTTTTTTGTGACTCAAAGAGTGCTTGGGTTCACTGTGCTCCTGTCTGTGTCCCAGATGAATCAGGGCCTGAGGTGAATATCTCTTATTGAGCTCCTGTGGGGGCAAGATCTAAACAGAGAAATAAAGAAAGAAGACTGGTGTTGTTTTTTTTTTTTTCTTCATATTTTCCCCAAACCACTCGTAGCAGGAAGAAGTCAGAGTCACCAAGAGATCTCTTTGGAAAACATCTCCAGGTGCTTGTTCACTGAGATCTATTTTCAATCATTTTCTAAAAAAAATCCCCAGGGCAGTGATGTGGGCCTTGCTCATCTCCTGTGACCCAGAAAGCACAAACTAAAAAGAGATTTGGCAGATTAGGAAGGAATAACGTGGCTTCTGAAGAGGCCATCAGCCACCACAACAGCCAGAGGAGCTGTGGCAGCTGAGCAGATAAAGTCCCAAGAGCACACTCCTGAATGAGGTCCCCACCATCCAAATGCTTCACAGATGTTCGTTTCTTTGAAAAGCCACATCTCCTGGCTCCTGAGGAGGGTGAGAGAGTCCTTTGAACTTCTAAATTGGGAGAGAAAGGACAGATGTTGGATTTTGGAGAAGAGAGGACAGATGGTCCTGATGGTCAGGGAGACCTTCCAGTGCCTAAAGGGACTCCAAGAGAGCTGGAGAGGGAATCTGGAAAAGGGCCTGAAGTGACAGGACATGGGGGAATGGTTTTAAGCTGAAGAAGGGCAAAACTAGATGGGATATTGGGAAGAAATTCTTCCCTGTGAGGATAGTGAGGCCCTGGCACAGGTTATACAGGGAATTTGTAGATGCCCCATCCCTGGAAGTGTCCAAGGCCAGGTTGGATGGGGCTTGGAGCAACCTGGGATACTGGAAGGTGTCCCTGCCCATGGAAGAGGGTTGGAAGGAGATGATTTTTGAGGTCCCTTCCAACACAAACCATTCCATGACTCAGTGATGATTTATGCAGTACACAGCAGGATGGAGGCTGCTATTTTTTTCTCCTCTTTAATGGAAAATGTGAGCTTCAAAGGCACAGAAATTCAAAATTAAAATACAACACCTCGCAGCAGCACTTTGACAAGTGGCCTCTGCACAGGCGTGGCAACGACCAAAGAAAATTATGCAAATATTGGGAATGATTTGAAAGCAGGAGAGAAAGAAGGAGGCAAATTCTCCAGGAAGTGAGGGAAGTGCAGGGGAGTTTCTGTTCAGGAGAAATGAGCAAATGAAAAGAGAAGTTGTGCTCTCCTGCCCTGTGTGGGTTGAGGGCTTTCAGGGGATGGACAATCAAAGAGTTCCTTAATGGATACCAGGAGTTTCTTGGCTTTGATCAATTGTCTGAAATAATTGGGAGCTTTTTCACATTATCTCATGCGTGTACCCATTATTCATATTGTATCTTGAGCTTTGAGGCCTCAGCAAGCACAGGCTTCCATCCCTCGTAGGTGTTTTGCATTTCCATGGGGAATAACAGCCCATGTCCCCTTAAAAGGGTTGGCAACCTGCTGGAAATACAGGAGCACAGAGGAAAGGCAGAGGAGCTTGACCTGAACACAGAAAATTCAGGCTTGGAGGGAAGGACTAAATGCTGACCATCTACTTCCTCCACAGAAACCCCTTCAGGCCAAGCCCTGCTACCCTTGAGGTGAAAAATCCTCTCAGCCACTTTTGCTGAATTTTTCTGGAAAAGGATGAAGGCAAGGAAGGGATTTTTGGGTCTCAGTTGCTGCCCATGGATTAAACTCCTTTCTGATCTAAGATCAGAGAATTATAGAATCAAAAATGGCCTGGGCTGGAAGAGACCTCAAAGATCATCTAACTCCCCCTGCCATGGACAGAGATTCCTGAGATGGGGAAAGGTTGGATTTCAGGGCTGGCATCTGTTGTTAGTTATCAAAATAAAGTGATTTAAAATATTTGCCTCGTTGATGGTCTCACTGCAAATCACTTTGGTGTGAAGCTCATCCCTGTTGAGTGTCAGACAAGGCTTTGGACCCATTGTAAGAATTAGTAAAATCAAAAGGAAATGGGAAATGGATCACAGATAGTCAAAGAGTTCTTGTCCTTAGTATCTAATTATCTTCATTAAATAAAGGAGCTGGTTTCCCTGAGATTAGATCTGATATCAGAATATTTTGTCTCTTTTCAGCAAAACATCTCATTGTGGTGTTAGTGGAAAAAATGGGAATTCATGTGAGTAGTAGATAAAGAAAAAGTGCTGTTGGCATAAAAAGCTAAGATAGGAGTAAGACACAAGTCAATATAAATGTTCCTCTGCTAAGCTGAAGACTTATTTGATATTTTTATTTTTTATTTGAAGCCTTGGATTAAAAAAAATGGTTGTTTGCCAATAAAATATTTGGAGGTAAAACTCTGAAGGACGCTCTCAATACAGAGAAAGATTGAGACATCATCCAAGGAGAAGCAGATTCCTGGTGAGAGCAGGGAGAGGAACAGATCAGAATTTCACAGAACCAAATGCATGGAGGCTCAGCAGATGGGAGTGACAAGGGAGAGAGGTTTGGATGCATCCAGGGCAATCCCCAGCCATGGAAAAGTAAAATGTCAGGCTTGGGGTGTACCAGGAAAGGCCTTTCCAGTAGCAGCAAAGGACAGGAGAGGATATTTTGCAAGAACATGGTGAAATTCATTTGGAACACTGAGTGTGTCCAGGAACTGAGGGGTCCTGAGGGTGCTTAAAGTCCTGATGTCTCCTTGATGGTGAGACCAGAACAACTATGGACAGAAAAGGGGGATTCCAACTGAGAAGGAATATTTGGAACTGAGCCTCTATGGTCGGGCTTAGAGAGCCTGGCTCCTTTAAGTAATTTTAAAGCACATCAAGAGGTTCATGGCTGAATCCTTTAACCTGAAGGATGCTGATGGTGAAAGAGCCCCTGATTATAAAAATAGAAATGAAAAAATAAAAAATAAAGATTGGGAGTTAGGATGTTATTTCTAACTGGAAGTGTAGTGTCAGAACCCAGGGCATCCCTCTGGCTGTCCTGAGCAGCCAAGACCCCTGACAGGGGGCTCAGAGACCCTGGCACAGAGCCCAGAATGCCTGTGGTTTTGATTATGACCCATGCAGCAAGTTACCAACCTTGTATGAAAATCTGCAGGCCACGACAGTTAAGTAGAATAATAGTGAATTTATCACAAGGTGAAAAAGTAGATTTTGGGGTTTTCAGAATGGGGGTTCAGGGTGCAAGAGGGAGGGATCTGAGCATGTCCTGCCTTTCTCCTTCTTCTTGGCCTCCATCTTCTGCTGTGATGTTGGCACTTTTAGATTGGTTTAGAGTAGAAGCTCGCTGTCTAGCACAGGTGATAGGTATTGGAAAGCAATTGTAAATATTGTATATCTAGTTTTTAGTAAAAAAAGATAACACCACCCCGGGGGCAGGCAGAGTGCCTTGGACTGTCTTGATGAGCTGACCCCGGCAGGACAGGAGAAAGAATTTCATAGATTAAGGAACAATAAACAACCTTGAGACCAAGAACTGAAGAGTTCTGACTCCTTCTTCAACCACTGGGCTGGAAAAAGAGACTTTCTAACATTTCTTGGGGTCACAGTTACCAGCTAGAGATCCTGAGAGTGTGCTAATCCCAACCTGAGGGAGAACTGGGAGACAAAAACATCTTTGGCTCAAGAGAAAATTTGGAGAATTTGTTGGTTCCACAAAAGGGTGGTAGAGACAGCCACACTCAGTAGTCTGATGGTGTTCCTCCTCTCCCAGATCCATGTTCCCAAGTCTGGAAATCAGTGTGGGGGAGCATGTATTCCCAGCTGGAATATACAGACATGGACAGGCTGGAAGAGCAGAGCCTGTACTCCTCAACACACACAGCACTCACATAACCATGGGCAGCACAGATGGCTCCATCCTCTTCTCAGACAGACAGAATTGCAACAATAGGAATATATTCACACCCAAAATGTGCCTCTCCAGCACCTGGGCTTGGTCTATCCAGCATTTTCCCCCAGTTTGGCATCAGGATCCTTGAGCTCCCGAGGATGGTGGCCCCAATCTAGCAGGTGGCCCCAGATCTCCCACCCTGCTCCCAGCCAGCCTCATTTGCCTCAAACTGCGTTAACACAGGCTCAAAGTAGAAATAATTATGCAAATAAGCATTGAAAATCATTAGGAATGACTTCCCATTAAGGGAAAGGACACTGTGAGATCAGAGGCAGGGCTGAACCATGGCGACCCTGACCTGCAGCCTGGGAAATGTGAATGTCTTTTGTTATTGATAACCATGGCTGTTAATGCAGGATTTCATAAAGTTTCTGTGTTCAAAAGAGGGAAATTCACCCAAAAGACATCTTTAGAACCAGTGGGTCCAGCCTAGACTCAGCAGTGGGTTTCTCCTGTCTGTAGCTCATACTGAGGAATCCTTTGAGTGCCATAAACCGCAAAAATTGGCAACAAGAAAGAATCCTGGGAAAAAACTAATTTGAAAGAAAATCGCCAAAGATGGGGTTGTCTGTAAAGGTAGGAGTTCATGACTGCTCTGTAACTTCCCCATTTTTTATATTGATTGCTGGAAACTTGTCTAGGAATCCTGGAGTGTTAAGGACTGGTGTTAATTACTCCAAATAACAACCTGTGCATACCAAACTAAGCTGTTTTCACTGGCCTGTGGAAAGCCAATGAATGTCAAAGGTTGTTTGGCAAGGGAAGGACTTTCTGTTCAAATAACTGAGCTTTTGTGTTCCCTGAAGAGAATCCAGAGGAGAAGACCCAAACTCGTGTTCTTTTCTGCCAATCTGAATTCATAATTCTGGAGCAGCCTTGTGCAGTGAGAGGTTCCAGTTTCAGTCTCCAGGCTGGAATTACCTCTCTGCCACTTAGAAACCACATCCAGACTTCCACCCTGAATTTGTGTCTTTATAATCAAGGACTTTTACACCCTCAGCCCTTTTACATCCTTCAGGTTAAGGATTTTTGTTTTCTTTTACTGTTCCCTCCCTCCCTTCAAAATCTACTCTGGGAACAGAAGGGATCAAAGGGGATCTTATTTTAACCTGGCATTGAATTAAACACAACTTGAATTCTGCTTAAGAAAAGAGACTTGATCTTTCAAAGCTTTCAGAGAAATCTTCCCTTTGGAGGATCAGGATTTTTATTTTTATTTTTTTTACTTTGGTCCCTCAGGAGTCTTCCAGCAGGAGATGCACATAACCCAGGACCTTTGTAATTCCATTTGATTCCCATCCTGGATATGGCAGGTTGTAGCAGACTTGCCCTGTCCAGGTGCTCACAGACTCTTTCAAAAGTGAAAATAGGATGTAAGTGGTGCAATTCCTTGTCTTTCCAAGAAGAGCTCTGAAGAAGGAAATCAGGGAACAGCAGAGAGGAAAAGAAGAAGGGAACTTTCTTTTCCTCTCCCAGGCTTGACTAATTATAAAACTTCTTAGAAAGGCTCCTCCTGAGCAGGTGAGGGGCTGGGATGAAACAGCAACTTAATCCATGGGGACAAACTCCATCAATGATCCAATTATTTAGGATTTGATGTCTTCTGTGTCTCCGGAGTCAGGCAATTCCCAGCCCTGTGTGTGGAGATGGACAGCATTTCGCACCAGTGAATTTGGGGTGAGGGGGAGGCACTGCCTTGATTTACAAACGAAATCCATTAGCATATAAATTGGTGCTGGAGGTTTGGAGCAGCCTCCCTGGCTTGGACGAAGCAGCGGGGCTGAGGCTGTGGGGAGGAGGCAAATTAAAGTCTCTGCTGCTGAGGTTCGCTTTGGAGTGTCAGCAAGAGAAAATTAAAGTCGTTTTTTGTGTCGGCTTTATTTATCTTCGATTATTTTTCACTCGCTGCTGCTTTAATTTCTCCCTCCTTCTCTCCATCCCTGTCACCCTTTCTCTCCCTTGCTCTCGGATGGGTTCTTGCACACCCAGCCAGCACTGCATATCCTGGTTATTTCTCATTTGGAGAATGAGAAATATTTGGCAAAACCAGTCCAAATCTTCCTTCTTCTTTCCCCTGGATGTTTTGTCTTTGTGTCCCATCCCCTTTTATCCTTTTTTTCTTGACCTCTATTCTTTTCCACCGTGTCTTTTACTTTATTTTCCCTCTGTACCTCTCACTCCTTCTTCCTCTTTCTTTTCTCTTTCTCATGAGAAAACAAGAAAACCTCCAGTAACAGCAGGGGTTGTTGGTTTTCCTGTGGTGTTCCAGTCATATTCCTCTGTCTGTTCTTTGGAAATTACTCTAAAAATGCACATTCCATGCTCACTCTGCCCTGAAACAAGCTATTCTAATGGTGCTTTCCTTGACCCTGCAAAGCAGGATGAGAAAAATTCTCCCTAGCAGCAGTTTTTTGAGTAGAAAAGCACATTCATGTACAAGTGGAAGGCTGGTCTGACCTATCTGCCTTTTCATCCATTGCACTCCTCTGTCCCATTTTATCTCGATCATTTTCAGGGATTCTGTGCAGCAGATCATTCTCTCTCTCTCTCTTTTTTTTTTTTTTTCCAGATATTTGAGCACAAACGTGGGAAAAGGATCATTTTCTCACCTATTTTCATCCTTCCTGGGACCTTTATCTCAGCCTTCCCCAAAGTTCTTCCCACCCTAATGTCCAGTTCCCTGAATTAACCATCAGCTGACACCACCATCCTCCACAATACCTGATTTAAAGCCGTTTTTTACTCATTGGCAAGACTATTGGCAAAGATGCTTTTCCCTTGCTTTATCAAATGGGTCCAACTCCCTGTATTTAGTCCTGGATCCACACAAGTTGTACCTGCTTGGATTTTATAAACAAAAGCATCAGTCTCTTTTTTTAGGGGCCAGATTGACAGAGAAAGCACAAAGAAGCTGTTGACTGCAGTGACCCCAAAATCTACTAAAAGATCTGTTTTTCTAATTCACTAAAGGGTACAGACAATAAAAATATCCCAGGGCTTGCTCAAATCTCTGTTTTGGTTCAATGAAAAGGTTGTAATTTAAATTGTCCTTTAAGAAAATTCCAGATACAGAGGTTAATGCACTTAAGCCCCCAGGGAGGCTTGGGTTTTCCCAGAGGAGTTTGGCTGTTGGCCTCCATCCACTGTTCTGGTAGCTGTGCCTGGCTCCAGGAGTTTTATTTCTCTGCACACTGATCAAAGATGAACTTTCACACATTCCTATTTAGTCATTGTGGGCAGGGAAGGTATCTCCAGGCTGGCTTATGGACCACGAGAGCATCTTCCTTCTCTCTCGGTTCCCTTTGGAGGGATTTAAAAGAACTTTAAATCACCTTTGGAGGTGATTTAAAAAGAAAAATAGTTTTAATAAAGATCTGGGTGATATCTCAGTCCTGGGGTAGTGATACATTTATCTTCACACATTATGGGTTTAATTTGGTCCATGCAAAACCCAGAGGAAACCGATTTTAAAAGCCATAGAATGGTTTGGGGTGGAAGGGACCTTAAGGAGTTTCTTATTCCAACACCTTCCACTATCCCAGGTTGCTCCAAGCCCTGTCCAGCCTGGTCTTGGACTCTTCCAGGGATGGGGCTATGGGTGAGAATGGGTGAATTAAAGAGGTTGGAATGGGGAGGTGCAGCAGGGGATGAAGGAATGAAACTGCCCCTATAATGCTCAATTACATATGCCTTTGTTGAAGGCATCACCTTCCCAACAGTTTTAACAGGACTTTTTGTCTTACCAGGTCTCATTCTGTACTTTCACATGTAGATCAGACAAATGAATCGGTTTCCTCTTTCATTAATTTTTCATGTATGAAGTCCCTGATATAATTACTCACACTGCAATAAACCACCTCAGCCCCACCAGCCAAGCTGGAATGGTTCCTTTCATTGGTGTGAAAAGAAAAATGACAGAAACATTTCCCCTGAGCATTCCAAGGCAAGTGAGTTGTAAATACAAACACAAACAATGTTTTCCAGAGCAATGGAAAACCTCTTACTTGATTTAAGGTGGTGGAACAGGATTCTGGGCTGGCACAGAGGTTTTTTGAGCAGGACTTTTGGAAAACTTTCACTTTTGTGATGGTTCTGTAATCTCAGACTCTAGATTTTAAGCAGAATCCTTTATTGGATTTGACACAGATACCTCGGCTCTTGACTCCAAACTCCTGTGGTGGTCCATAGAGAGCTAGAAAACCTCAGCAAGGGAGTTTGGAACATCTTAACATAGGCACCCAAAATAAATAATTTAAATCATTTATCACATGCTCCCTTTTCTCTTTATACACTCAACAAGGGATGACCAGGTTGTAGGGAGACAAACTGCATAAATTCCATAAATTTGGATTAAATTAGTCCAATCCTGCTTTCTAATTTCCCTGTGTGTGATCAGCTCTCTTTGTGCTTTTCATTAACTGGGTATTGATCAGACTGGTTCAGAGGACTGCAAATCATTGAAGAATCACAGAATGGTTTTGGTTGGGAGGGACCTTAAAGATCATCACATTCCAAACTCTTCCCAAGGGACACCTCCCACTAGACCAGGTTGCTCAGGGCCCCTAAACAATCTTGAAGGTTCCCCTCCAACTCAAAACACTCCGTAATTCCATGAAACCCATATTTTCCAGGGATGTTTTCCAACAAAACAAAGGGCATTTCAGATAGCTCTGATACTTCCAGACTGGACTGCGTTTTCCCACTTTAAACTAATATCAGGGAGAAATCTTCCAGTGAGATTGTGGTATTTCTGTAGTGAAAAGTGTGACCTGTGCTTGATTTAGTTTCCTCTTTAGTAGATCCAAGCTCTGGATTTTTGGATGTGTAGTTCCAGGCTACCCTGGGTAGAGTTCCAGGGAGGTGGTGGACTCACCATTCCTAGAAGTGCTGGAAAAAGAAATAGATGTGGCACTTTGTGATATGGGTTAGTGAGCATGGAGATATTCAACAAAAGGTTGGACTTGATCCTGGAGCTCTTTTCCAACCCAAATGATCCTGAGATTCAATGTTTCTGTAGCAGAAACAGCAGGTGTGTTGCTCCATATCTTTCCCATGATACTTGTGGAAATCTAACTGGGAATCTCATCTTTCAGTTCACGAACACTGTGCTTTACCTACACAAAATAGCTGCATTTTATCCCACGTTCTGGGATAAATGGGGCCTTAAATCAACAGAAATTTATTCTGTCAGCTCTCCATCCCTATTTCAAGGTATGAAGATGTGTCCTTTCAGCACTGCAGGTTAATGGTAGAACAGGAAAAAGGAATAAGTTGTTTATTCATCCTGCAGGTCCCACTCCAATGCACCAGGATAGGATTTCTTCCTAAACTGATTTGAAATCTTGTTGAGCCCCATGTGGCATTGGAATGACTCTTCTGGATGAGGAGACACTGAGGAACACTTCAGTTGCCAGTACAGATGGTGGTTAAACCTCAGCTCCTCCTGTTCCCTGCCAATTGTCACCTTAGCAAAATGCTCCTGTGGCTTCCCTGTAACTTGGCACTCCCTTCCTGATCCCCTTTTCCCAGCTGCCCATCATCTCCTGAAGGAATTGCAGTAGCACACCAAGATTCAGGAAAAAATATTCTCATTTTCTGAATTCCAGTGTAGGATTCTTAATAAAAAATCAATCTGACAAAATCTTTTCCTATTTTTCTCTCTCTCATTCTCTTTTCTTTGTTTTTTTTTGTTTTTTTTTTTTTTTTGTTTTTTTTTTTTTTTTTGGGATGGTTTTTTTATCCATTTGTCCCACTTGGGTTTTTTCTGGATGCATTAAGATTTACCAGCTCATTCTCCAGCATTTTACTGCTGGGTGACACGAGGGAGAAGATTATTTTAACATGTGCTTACTAGCAAAGAGCTCTGCAATAAAGTGCATTGAAAGAAACTCCCATAAATGCTAAAAAAAGTTTAATGTGTGTGTAATTTAAAGAAAAAAGTTGGTTAAAATATGTTGTATAGAGTGGGGAGGAGGAGCATAAAAAACAACAAGCTCTGGTGGCTTTCATGTTGCGAAAACTGATTTTATTATCTGTTGGGGTTTTTTTTGTTTTGTTTTGTTTTTTTGCTTGTTGAGTTTGTTTGGTTTTGGTTTTGTTTTTCTTTTATCAAAAATTTTGATAAATGCAGGAGATGGAGATTCCTGCAAGTGTAGGAAGGAAGTTCATACACCTAAGGAGAAGCTCAAAAGAGTTTTTTTCCTTTTTTATCAAACTTTCTGCCACATTGGTCCTGTGTAAGGGAACCATAAGATTTGCAAATGACCAAGGTTAGTGGGTCTAAAAATGTTTTGAGGGTGGTCTGGAGAGTCTGGGTTATTTTTACTATTTTTACTATTGGCTTTTTTTCACCAATAAAAGATGACCAGACAAAGTCTTTACTTTTAACACATGAACTATTCCAGGATATATCTGAATGGGGTTGTTTGATTTGGGGTTGTTTGGTGGGGTTTTTTCCTATTTATTTCATTTTTTTAAAAGGGGGAAGGGGAAGGGGAAGGGGAAGGGGAAGGGGAAGGGGAAGGGGAAGGGGAAGGGGAAGGGGAAGGGGAAGGGGAAGGGGAAGGGGAAGGGGAAGGGGAAGGGGAAGGTTCCGAGAAGAGAGGAGAGGAGAGGAGAGGAGAGGAGAGGAGAGGAGAGGAGAGGAGAGGAGAGGAGAGGAGAGGAGAGGAGAGGAGAGGAGAGGAGAGGAGAGGAGAGGAGAGGAGAGGAGAGGAGAGGAGAGGAGAGGAGAGGAGAGGAGAGGAGAGGAGAGATGGACTTCCAAAGGGATCAAAATTATCCTTTGAGTTGTTTCAATTGAGTTCAATTAGCCATTCCCCTCAATCAGTAAATACATTAAGTTATGCCTTTAGTGGTATTAATTTGCCATTGAAACATTTTGAAAATAGCTAATAAATCCTGTGGATGGAAAACACCTTGACTTCTCCTCTCTAAATAAAATTCAGGGTTTTTTTGTTTCCAGCCTCTAGCTGGAAAAGACTTTTCTGAAACTTTAACAACCTGAAGGTGAAGCAAAACATTCAATAACAAGTGAAGGAAAAACGAAAGTAAATCCCCAAACTGAACCAAATTGACTTTCAATTTTGTACCCATCAAGCTGAAGCCCACCCACTTCTTTTTCATTTTTTGAATTCAGACACTCACGGTGTATAATTCCAAGTTTCTGCTTCCTGGAAAACCAACCACTGGGAGAAGTGGATGTTTAGTAAACATCAGAATCAAGGCACTTGCATTAAGGGTGTATATTTAGGAATCTTGTAGGCAACAATCTTTAAAGAAGTGCCCTGAGTGCAGCAGAAAGGAGTCTGATATAAACACCTGAGGTACATGCCCATGCAAAGTTTGGCCTCTGGGCTTCCAAGGATAACTCCCAGAAAAATAGTCTTGTTTTGACTTGGTGTATGGACAGTGCTTTGTCACAGGAGCAGTTCATGAATCAAGAAGGAGCATTTCAGATTTTAATGGCCACCACCTGTTTTCATCTCTATTTCACAGAACCAGTGAATAACAGAATCGTTTGGGATGAAAGGAACATTAAACATCACCCAATTCTGCTCCCTGTCATAGGCAGAGACACCTTCCACCAGACCAGGTTGTTCCAAGCCCTGTCCAACCTGGCCTTGAACACTTCCAGAGGTGGGACAGCCACAGCTTCTCTGGAAAACCTGTGCCAGGGGCCCTCCTCCCTCACAGGGAAGAATTTCTGCCCAATATTCAACCCATCCTGCTGCCATTTCAAAGTCATTTATCCTTGTCCTGTCACTACATGTCCTTGTGATCAAGTCAGAGTTCCCTCTCCAGCTCTCCTGGACCCCTTTTAAGCACTGGAAGGGGCTCTGAGGTCTCCCTGGGACCTTCTCTTCTGCAGGCTGGACATTCCCAGCTCTCCCAGCCTAGCTTCAAATCAGAGATTCTCCAGCTCTTGGAGCATCTTCGTGGACACCTCTGAATTAATTCAAACAGTTTTTCTTTATTCTGCTCAGGGAAGCCTACTTTTCAATCACGGAATCACGGAATGTCAGGTTGGAAGGAATCTCAAGGATCTGGTCCAACCTTTTTGTGGCCAAAGCACAATCTAGACAGAGTAGTCCAGCACCTTGTCCAGCTGAATCCTAAAATTTTCCAGTGCTGGGAATTCCACCACTTCCCTGGGGAGACCATTCTGTGCCTCATTTTTTCTCATGGTGAACAACTTTCCTCTTGAGTCCTGTCAGAATCTCCCTTGGAGTAACTTGTACCCAATATCCCTCCTCTCTTCCATGTGACTGGTCAAAAAAAGGGAATCTCCATCTTCCTTTCAGCAATCCTTTAAATGCTGGAATGGGGTAATAAATTTCCCCTGAGCCTTCTTTTCTCAGTGATGAACAAGCACAGTTTGTTAATTTCAGTCTTTCCTCATGTCAGGTTTCCCAGACCTTTGATCATTTTTTGTGGACCACCTCCAGTCCCTCCACAACTTTTTGCGTGGCAGGGACAAAAACCTGGGCACAATATTCCAGCTGTGGCCTTGCAGGCTCTGAGTTGAGTGGGATGATGACATTATATCTGCTAGTGATGACTTTGTTGATGCCACCCAACATTCTCTTGGCTTATTTTTGTCCATGGCAGGATTCTGCTCATTCACAAAGAACTCAGTGTTTTCCAGGATCTGCATAGAGCTGATTCCCAGCTGGGTAGATCCTAGCCCATGCTGCACTGCTGGTTTATGCTTTCCCAGGTGAAAGACCTTACAAATGTATTCCCATCCCTGGAAGTGTCCAAGGCCAGTTTGGACAAGGCTTGGAGCAATCTGGTCTGGAGGAAGGTGCCCCTGCCCATGGCAGGGGGTTGGAATAAGGTTATTTTAACATCCCTTCCAACACAAACCATTCCATTATTCAGTGATTTTATGACTGATAACAATGGCAGGCCACACAAATTGAGCTAAACCCATGAAAATTTGCCCAGCTGAGTTCACCATAAGCAACATGTGTTGCTACATTTTTGTACTGAGCCGAGCAATTAAGATGCATCTCAGGTATTGACTTGACGTGTCTATTCTTATCCTTCTTCCATTATTTACAACTCTGTAGCATTTGCAGCAATTTCTGCTCCATTAAGATTCCCATCCCATCGGAATGGCAGGTTTTTCACCCCATCCTTTGTAAATCAGGCTCGGTGAGAAATGTATTATATATCACACTCATTAACACAGCCCAGGAACACATGGCTGCCAAGATAAGACACTTCATGAAGAGGGGAAATGCTGATCTCAGCCTGCCTTGCCTTGCAAAGGAAATGTCAGGAAAACTCAAATACAATGGAATTCTTCAATCATCTTCCCCAGTAACCCAATCCCCTCGCTAACTACCCCTCTGAGTCTTCCTCCCGCTCATTTTGTGTTTGGCGTTTTGAAAAGCAACAGCAAATTATAAATTCACATGGAGGCTATTGAGCCATTCAGCAGAGTCCAGGAGAGCTGGAAAATTTTCTTTTATTCATCTTGCATTAAGTAGAATCTCTACAAACAACACCAACAGGGTGAGACTCTGAATTCGCAAATCAGGGAATTATTCCGTCTCCTTCACCACACAATATCTCCATCTTCCTTAAGTTTGCAGAAGAGGGAAAACTGAAATCCCTCATTCACAAAATGAATGCTGGCATTTCTTCCACAGGTTCAGAAATCAGTTCTTCAAAAGTTGCACTTTTCATTTTAGCAAAGTGATAAGACCTTTATCGCACTTTTTATTTTAGCAAAGTGATAAGACCTTTATCTTCTGCCAGGGTGTTTCAGGCACAAACCCAGAAGTTCTGACTTTTCGAGCTCGGATTAGTGCTGCATCCACATCCTTAGAGATGATTGATTTTTTTCTGCCTGTAATTTCCTGGCACTGCATCTTTATAACTAATATTTGTTGCTGAACGCTTGTTATCGCTGGGAGCTGAGCAACTGGAGCAGAGTTTAATGTGCCACTTATCATTTTCCAAGTGCTGTTATTGCCTTTCCATCAGTGCCTTCACACGAGGCTGCAGCATCACGACGACAGTGATACTTTGCAGTAGTCAGCACTAATTCCTAGAATTTGTATTTCCATCCCATACCAGCCTGGACAGCTTCCAAAAAATTTTTACTAAATTTCCTGTGTTGGGTTGGTGATGCCTCAGTGATGTTGGTGAATGAGAACGGTCCATGGGTAGATGAGAACAGATTCTGAGCTACTGATTCTGATTTTTCAAATATCCTCATATTTTCTTGACAAGTTTCCTTCTTAACCTAGTGACAATTTCCTGGGGCACTAATTCCCAGAGAATTTGTGTTTCCATCTCATGCCAGCCTGGGCAGCTTCCAAATAATTTTTACTAAATTTCCTGTGTTAGGTTGGTGATGCCCCAGTGATGTTGGTGAATGAGAACAGTCCATGGGTAGATGAGAACAGATTCTAAGCTACTGATTCTGATTTTTCAAATATCCTTGTATTTTCTTGACAAGTTTCCTTCTTGACCTGGTGACAATTTTCTGGGGCTTATAAATGAACAAAGAGCCTGAAGGGCATTTGAGGTTTCAGTGCAGGGGAATAGTGAGGGGAACTAAACAGGCAGGACAATAATTTTCCCATTTTGTCCTATACAAAACACAGACATTTAGCATTTGAAGCAGCCTCTCATTTCTAAATTTTCTTCATTTTACAAAAAGGAAAAAACCTCTATTGAAACATTTCCCTGGTTCAAAGCACTGAGTGACTTGAAACGTTTCCTTTGGATCTGTCAGTTTTTTGGTCTCTTTCCAAACAGCAACAAAATCATTCTTTTCAAGAAAGCATCAGAGAAGCCACAGACAATTTTTCCTTCTCTGGGGCAGCAGCCACAAGCTCACACTGCCTCCCAGCTGTGTCCCCGCTGCGACAATCCCTTCTCACTTTCAATAAAACCCATCTCAATACCAAAGAGACACCTCTCACCCCTCAAGTCTCTCCAGACAGGATTTGTTCCCTCCAGGAGTGAACAATACTTAGGGGAAGATGTTGAACGTGCCCAGAACAGCAGAAGCCTGAATTTGGAGTATCTTGCATGCTGCAATGTCCATTCATTCCTTGGTAAAGGGCAAAAGTGCATTGTCAGTCCCTTTCTCAGAGCACAGAATTTTCATCCCCAGGTCCCTGCCCTGCTCTGTGAGCAAAGGTCACTGGCAATTCACCACTTACAAGCCCAAGATATCTGCAATCTGTCCTCAGCTCTGGAATGGTTTGGGATGAAATGCCAAATCTATCTGTCATAAATTCTTGATCTCCTTTATTTCTCCTTTCTTTTGCAGCTGGAAAAGAAAACTTTTCTCTCTTGGTGTTCTAAAGTGACAACCTGTCCATGAATATCTTCCATAAAGGAAGGGCAAAAAGAACAAAGTAGGAGAATTAATCAGCACTTGGCCTAAATGTTTGTATGATTGTGTGATAATTGTGACCTTTAATGCAGATTTGCATTAAATTATCCTTAAAAATGTGTAATATTTACATATCACGCCCAGACACACAAACAGCATTCCTGAAAATGAGAGTGAATGTGGCAGCCCCATCCCTGGAAATGTTGCAGACCAGTTTGGACAGGGCTTGGAGCAACCTAGGATAGTAGAAGGTGTCTCTGCCTATGTCAGGGGATGGAACTGGATGATCTTTAAGGTCCCTTCCAACCCAAACCATCCCATGATTCTGATTGTGGATCAACTGATCATCTCAGACATCAATACAGGGGGAAATGACTATTTTATACATATAAATAACATTTCCCACTCTTTATGGATGAGGAACATAGACAAATAATTTCATGGGGACTTCTTATTAAAATAGGGGTCATCCACCACTGACAGGGACATCACCTTTGCTCATATGAGTTATCTCAGCTGCTCTTCAGGAGTGTTCAGGAAGATTTGTAAGGAAAATGTCAGAGCCTGAACATCTCCTTGGATGGCCAGGTGAGCTCTGTAGGAGAAAAGGGCATCACCACATGACTGTAAATAAGAAGAGAAAGGAAGAAAGATCCTTCTTGTCTCCCAGAATGATCCTGAGGAATATTTTGCCATTTTTGGCCAATTTTGCCTTGGGCAAAATCCCTTCTTTGAGTCATGCAAAGGCTTCAGGTTTTCTTGAAGTGGCTTCTCCACTTTCCAAGCAAAGAGAAGGAGTTGCTTTTTCTCACTCAAGAGCAATGAAATGCATAAAAAATCACTGGAAAGGACAGGAAGATTTGGAGGCAGGCCATTAATGTTCTTCTCAGCATGGAAAAAAACATTTTGCATTCAGTTGTAACTGAGAGTTACTCTTAAATAATTTTGCTCCTCCTCATCCCTGTATTCTTACCCCTCACAGCAGCCACCTCCAGGCTGAAATGAACACAAAAATTGTGAAAAAGCAACAGGAATTGTGAGCTACAGGACAAAAAAAAAAAAAAAAGGCAAACTCTGGCTGCACACTTGGCCTTACATTCCCATGAAAACACAGCAAAATGTGATTTCATCATGACTGAACAAGGGAAGAGCTCTGCCTGCTAAATCATCTTTACTACAAAGCCTTTTGGGAGGAAATTCTACATGGAAATACAAACTGCTTCCCTGACAAACAATGAGCAGACTTTAGTGCTCTCAGTTACAGCTAAAATTTCAACAGATGAGCTGTTGCATTGCATTTATTTTCCTCCTGCAGTGCTCCAAACACTGTTTATTCCTCAGCTCTGCCTCTCGCAGTCGTGATGATACAGCTCAGTGAGAAAGCTGGAGCAGAAATTAAAAGAAAGATTTGGGGACATGGGGGAAAGGGAAGTAATGTCCAAGGGCATTATAAAAACGTAAATAATAAATGTCATTTGAAACGTCCTCTTGGGCTGAGTCATTTGCACACAGAGGAGCTGGGTCATGCAAGAAGCTGTTGGAAAAATCCTCTGGGAACAATGAATTGGAGTCAGTGGCACTGCTGCCTCCATTCTTGCCTCTAATTCCTGCTATTTATGAGTGGCTTCTCCCATGTCTCACCATTATTTTGCTGGCTGCTGAAAAAAGGTGAGAAGAGAGAGGTTTCAGTGGTTGTTTTACCTGCAGGACCTTGAACACTGGAATAAGCAGCTTAAAAAGCAGAGGAAATTTTGGATTCAATTGGCCTTTAAATTTTCATCCCCACGAGCTGCATCTGTCACCCACCACCATTCTCACACAGTCTTTGGTGCCCTTTTAGCTTTTACATGGAATTTAAGACAGGAGAGATTTCTTAATGTATTAAATCCCATTACAAAGGCAAGGATAATTCCTATTATCCCCCCAGCTCTGCAGCATGAACCAACATTTGGATTCTTGGGATGTAGCTCCTCCAGGTCTCACACCTCTCATACACTCAGTTCACAGCCTGGTTCAATGATCTCCTGTCCATAGAAAGTGATTTTTTCCCTATCCATCCTAGCAGAGGATGTTGTGCGTCCACAGATATTTCTGTCTGCCTCCAGAAATATTCAAAATGTGAGGAGACATCTTATATAGTTAATTTTTCTCTCAGAAAAAGCACCATGAAGACCTTAGAGGCCTTTCCAGTGTCTAAATGGGCTCCAAGAGAGCAGGAGAGGAACTTTGGACAAGGACATGGAGTGACAGGACAAGGAGGAATGGTTTTAATCTGAAGACCTGATTTAGATTGGATATTAGGGAGAAATTCTTCCCTGTGAGGGTGGTGAGACCCTGGTATAGGTTGTCCAGAGAAGCTGTGACTGCCCCATCCTTGGAAGTGCCCAAGGCCAGGTTGGATGGAGTTTGGAGCACCCTGGGACAGTGGAAGTTGTCCCTGCCCATGGCAGAGGGGTGGGATGAGATGAGCATTAAGGTCCCTTCCTACCCAAACCATTCCATGATTCTGTGATTTGTTGTCCTGAATCCTGGATCTGCTCTGTTGTGCACAAATCTGGGCTTCAACAATGAGCTTAATGAGCTCAGCAACTCCTCATTTAAAGAGCTCCAGGTTTTGGGCCTGTAGCATTGGCTTTGACGTTTATAATTGAAATTTTAGATGCAGTTTCAAGTACAGGTTTGATTTATAGCTGCAATATCCAGGACAAGAGTTGTCCTTACCCCTCCTTCATTCCATTGGATCCAAAAGGATCCTTAAGAACCTTAATGTTCTTTAAGGTCCTTTCCAACTCAACCTAAACAATGCTTTGGATTGGGTTGGAAAGGACATGAAACAACATTTATTTCCTATTTCCAACACCATCTTGCTCAGGTGTCCATCCAACCTGGCTTGGAACAGGGGGGGAAAAAGAAGAGGACACTCCAGCAGCCCTGTGATATGTGACTCAGCCATGGCCTCCAGCAGCTCCATCTGGAGCTTCAGTGTTCCAGCTTCTCCATGAAATAAAAGAACAATGTTCTGGTAATTTAATTTCCCTCAACTTTTGACCCTTGGCTGTAGAGCAGAAAAGATCTTTAAAATGAAGTGGTGAAGGGTTGGTGTGGTTGCTTTACTGAAAATTTGCAGAGGAACAGCCAATACTGGCCTCTGCTTGGGAATGTTGTGATTTTAAACACAGTGAGAGTTTGGGTTGGGCTCATTTTCTCAGCATGAGAAGTGACACAATCCTGTGTTATTCTCTGGCCTCTTCTCTGATTTATCACCTTCACCAGGCATAGCAAACAGCTTCATGCTGTTTTTCCTGGTGTCTGTTTGCCTGGAAAGCAAGAGGCTCTCTGTGGCCACATTTCTTCCCAAATGTTTCCATCAGGCTTTCCAGAAGGCCTCAGGCTGCAGCCAGAGAAGTTTGTCCAACATCTTCATGATTCCCTCAGGTATCTTCATGATTTCCCTTATTTATTTTAAGATAAATTTGGTTATTAGATATGTTTTAGAGAGTTCCTATGTCAAGGAAATGTCTGAGACCCTCAGGAATGTCATTTCAGCTTCCTGGCTTGCTCTAGTCAACAATTTTAAATGGGGAATGGGGAATTTCTATGTGGCATTAACTGCTTCACACCAGTAATGAGAAATATCAAATTATTTGTCCATGATGAAGCCTGAACTCAAACCTGGCCTAAATCAGCTGCAAGCCATGACCACACACGTTTGGGCCAGGTTGTAGATGAGAATATATCAGCAATAACTGCTGATGGAACAGACTGTAGACCATTTGTTCATCTTAAGTTCCTGCTGCATGAACTGAAAAGGATCCTGTTCTTTATCGCCAATAGCTCCAATTTCCTGATCCTAATTCCTGGGATAGAAACTCTTTAAAGGATGGAGGGTTGGATGATAGACAGGTCTGGATTTTGGAATAGACTGGCAGCTTTAATTCGCATCTTGTCTGTAAAACTCCTGCTGCTTCTGTAAAGATTCTGTGAAGATTTAATATTCAGTCTTAGCAAAGAAATGCTCCCAAATCTTTGAGTCTGCCCTAATTACAGCTCTTTCCCTATGGAAAATGCTGCTGTCCCTCACCTCCTCGTGGTGCTGAGGTTGATCTCTTACCACAGAGATGTCACCTTTTTAGGAGACTCAAAATCTGAGACACTTCTCTTGCACTGGAGAACTTCCAACAGCCAAAAGGCTGAGGCAGAATATTCTCTCTGGGTAGAAAGTTTTATTACTCCTTGTGTCTTTAAAGGACAAATTCCTGAGGGATCCACAGGTATTATTCACAGCTAAATGGAGACAAAGAGAGAGGTCAATGTGAGCAGCCCATTTATTTGATTACTTACATTAGGTGTGATTGCATGAAACACAATTATGGATATTTTTTTTTTTTATTTTTGCAGGTTGGATGGACATGTGAAAGTGCAGACACTGCTACAGTCTCAATAAAAGTTCTGGACTGTTCCTCAGTAAAGGTTCTGGACCTTTATTGAGGAGTAGAGATGTCAGAAATACAGGGGGAAAAAGAGGAATAAACACTGCAAATACAATTTCTGAAAGTTAAGACGAGAAATCTGTTATAATTCCTTGCATCACTTGAGCAGCCTCAAGACTCTGGAGCCAGTCTGGGGAAGGAGTCAGTGGAGGCGTTTTTCTGACACATTTTTGATTTCTACTAGAAGGAACTGCATTATTTTACCTAAATATTTATTTTTAAATATTTGTTATTTATTTCTTGAAACTTTGTCTATACTCACATATATGCATGCACACAATTTTATGTAACTGCTTGCACATTTATTTATTTACTCCATGTTATCTTTTTTATTTTATTTTATTAGATATAATTATTAAAAACCCAAAACATGGCTGTATATTAAGGATTGATCCTTACACTTAAATCCAACACTGATTCCATCTTTTCACGTTGTCAGGCCCACCCTCGTGCGCTCCAGCTGCTACAAAAGGTCAGAGCTGTCAGGAACCAGCACTGGGAGAATGGGTTGAAAAGGGTAAAATGACAGACAGGTATGGGAAGAATGAGAATTAAAAATGCTCTCTCTTAGCAGGACAGAAAATCAAATTGTCTCCTTTATAAGCCTGCGTTTCTTGTCATCTCCATGCTTCTGTTCAGGGCATTTCCACGAGCTGTTTGCTGAGACATTCTTCACCACAGGGATTAAGAAAGTGGACTCTTTATTTCTCACTCTTTATTCAAAACATTTTTTATTTTTCAGTCCTGGGCCTAAAAGGAATTCTTGCCTTTGCAACAAATTGGCTATTTTAACTCTTTAACTGTGATTGTGCCATGTAAACTCACAGTGCCTTGTGTGTTGGATTAAGATCATATAGTTTTAATATTTGGACCCTAGTTTCTGGTAGGAAAAAAAATTATATATTTATATACATATATATACATTTATATATATAAATATGAAGCCATTTATTATAATGGTTAATAGCTTCTGAAAAATAAAAGAATTAAAGACACTCAAAATATATTAAGGGAATTGCAGCAGTTAATAAATAACCTAAAATACACTTTCAGGAAGATCTTTGATCAGATACTTAGGTAAGGCAATGTAAAAATACACTCACAATATTTGGATAGGTAATCTAAAATACACTCACAGAAGAAACTTTGGAATTAGAATATTTGAAGAAGAAGAAGTGGAAGCCAATAAGTTAAAGTGACCTGCCAAGCCGTTAGGATCAAGCCAAGTACAACAGTTACTTCAGCTAAGTCATGGAAAAACATGCCAAGGATAACAGGAAGAAGACCAAATTAGGAAAAGCTTAAAATTTAACTGAGGAAGACCAAGAATTCCCAGAAGACTCCGCCTGCCTATGAATATGCATGTAATAAATGATGTAATCCTTGTTTAAAATTGTATAAAAACCCGCTTTTGCGGTGCATAATCTAGAAATCCATTTCGTGATTTCTCCGACGCGTCGTAATAAAATACCTCCTGCTTATCTGACTTAGGCTGAGTCTCTTAAGCAGTTATTCTCGCCTTTTGGGGCAAATTCGGCATCATTTTCTGGCGACCCAGATGGGACCAGACAGGAGATCCGGGCCCTGAGGTCCTCCCGGGCCGGGTCCGGGGTCGGGATTCTCTGGGCGCCCCTGACGAATTTTTGTCAAGAAGAGACCCCCCCTGGACTGGCGCCTTGGTGGACGGAGGGTTCCCTGCATCTCCTGCTTCAATTAAGAGGTATTTTAATTGTTTATTGGTTTTATTGGTAAGGAAACGGGGGTCAGACGTGACCGCCCGAAGGGAAAGCTGGGGGACGCCCCGGTAACGAATCCCATTGGGTTGCTAGCATTGGTTTGCCAGGGTTGTTGCTAGCATTGGTTTGCCAGGAGATTCCCGGCATTGTTTTTGTAAAGAAAAGGACAAAAGTCCTGCTGAAAGAAGTGTTTGTTTATCTTGGTATTTTTTGGTCTGTATGGGAAACTGTTTTAACATTGTGTTTGATGTTGTAATACTGTGAATTAAGGGTTAAGAACTGAAACTGCTATCTGAAGAGGTCTGTCAGCCGGTGATCTTTTGTGTCTGTTCTATGTGTTTGTTGCAAAATCTTACAAAAAAATATTTTGCTGCTCTCTCTATAATTTTTAGAAGAGAATAAGTTGATAGATATCCGGAAGAAAATTGTGACCTCCTGCAATTGTTACACTGTCTACGGTTGCGATTGCACGAATCTGGCAAACCGGTGTCTCACGGTCTGTAGGTGACCTCGCGTGACCAAACCCGGTAACAGTCTGTTCTGATATAGACCATAAGGTAGGAATTCCTTTATAAAGGTGCGCGTGTATGGTTGAGAGTGAATAAGATGCAGCATCGCTGCGACGCGAGAAGCCAGGACAAAAGCGACTGAAAATTGTGTGTGAAGTGTTAAACCAACACAGGGAATAACTATGGGAAGTCAACAGAGTAAGGACGTAAATATGAAAACCCCCTTAGGATGTATCCTAAAACACTGGAAGGACTTGGGAGGGATCCCGGGGGGAAACATAAGTAAAAAGACACTCCTTAAATATTGTACGCAGTGGTGGCCGTTGTACAAGTTAGATGACAATGAGAAATGGCCGCCGGAGGGAACAACTAATTATAATACTATTTTGCAATTGATGCTTTTCCTTCGCCGACTTAACAAATGGGACGAAGTGATGTATGCTGATATGTTCTTTACCCTAAGAAATAAACCGGAGTGGCAAAAAGAGTGCGGGGTAAATGTAGCACCTCAGGACCCCCTAGTGCTAGCCCTGGAAAAAGATAAGAAAGGTTCAAAGCCTAAAGAACGGTGCTGTGATGCATGTAGCATTGGGCAACAATGTCTTAAATTGACAAGAAGAGATAGTGGAAAGGAGAGCGAAATAAGCCTGTGGGAATACCATCCATTCGCCCCAGGACGGGAAGGGCCTCTTCCCAGGCCAAAGGAGGAACAAGGGGATCCTAGCCCCTTAAAGGAGCTGGAATGATGGTGGAAATCTAAGTTTGGGCACAGTCCTCAGAAACTAGATAACACTTGGGAGGAGGATAGTCCATTAAAATCGGGGATGGACAAGAGGGAAAGCAACCCGCAGGGACCAGATAGTCCACAGGGGTCGGGAAGCTACAGGGATGCTGACAACCCACCCAGATTAGAAGTTGAGAGGGAAGAAGGCAGCCCACATGGAACAGAGAGTCGAGGGGAGACACGCAGCCTCCCCGAACTAAGTCCATATGGGGATGGTAGTACACCCAGAAATGGAGGTTTTGGGAAATCAGGTACCTGTAGAATAGAAACCAGCACACCGAGGACTGGGGATAACTCACTAGGAGGCAACGTCTCTAAGCTAAGGTATAGTGAGAAGAATGACACTGAGACATGCGAAAGGGAGGCAGAGAACAACTCACAGAAGCTGAATATAATAATTCAGATAGAGGATAAGAGAGATGGAAGGGGAACAGAAGATGAGGACAGTAGCCCGGAACAGGATAGGCGCCGGCAGATGCGGGAAGAAAGGCGACAGATGCAGAGCGAGGCGCGACTGGACTGTGTAAACCATGCCAGGGGGGTAGTAGGAAAAGAGTTAACAGAAATAGAAGGTGAAGATGAAGAACAGGGAAAGGGAAAGAGAAAAGAGAAGAGAAAGAATAGGGAAGACATTGAGGCACAGGAAGATCCTGGGGAAGGGACTAGTCATTCGTATTATACCAGATCTGTGGCACGGAGGGAAGCAAAGCAAGAAGAGGAACGGAACCATACAATAGCTCCTCTCCGACAACTTATGCCAATGGTAGGAGAAAGGACCAGGGTAAAGGTACCGTTCTCCACAAGTGATCTGAACAATTGGAGGGATGAGGCAAGGAACTTCAGGAGGAATCCAGAGGGAGTAGCGAAGAGGTTTGAATTAATGGCAAAGAATTTAGATATTGATTGGGAAGATATAGAGGTGATGTTGTCAGAATTGACAGATACAGAAAGGGAACTCGTATTGGAAACAGGAAAACGACATGCTCAAGTATTATCAGGGAGACTAGAAGATAATTTCCCCAGCAGTAAACCAGAATGGGATCCGGGCAACGAAGAGCACTATCGACGATTGGTGCAGTACAGAAAGCTGATAGCGATGGGCTTGCGTAATGCGATCCCTAAGGCTATCAATTGGTCGATGTTATATGACATTAGGCAGGGAAAGGATGAGACCCCGTCAGAGTTTTTGGATAGACTTAGGGCAGCCATGAGACAATACACACCCCTGGACCCAGCAACGGAAGAAGGGAAACAACACCTGTTAGGATTAATGATGGGACAGAGTAACCCAGACATCAGAAAGAAATTGCAAAAGCTCGAACATCCAGAAAATAAAAACCTGGAGGCCTTGTTGAATGAGGCATGGAAGGTATATAATAATAGAGAAGTTGAGGAGAAGAAAAGGGAGGACAGGAGGATAGCTCGAGTAGTGGCTGTGGCAGTGGCAGCTCAGAAGACAGGTCACTCGGAACCTGGAACCAGGGGTAGGGGTAGAGGCTACCCGGTGAGAGGGGGAGGAAGGTTCCAACCCCACCCAGCTAGAGTAGGGCCAGATCAATGTGCATACTGCCTACAGACGGGACACTGGAAACAGGAATGCCCCCAGTTAAAGAGAAGGTTAATGGTCACCACTACCACCACACAGCAAGAAAGTGAATGAGGGGGACCGGTGGGCCATACCCTAGCAGACCCACTGGTTAAAATGGAGCTAGGGGAAGGTAAAAAGGAATTGGACTTTTTGATTGATACGGGAGCAACCTTTTCAGTTTTAAATCAAGAATTGGTACCTAAAAGTGATGAATTTGTACAAGTTGTGGGAGCAACAGGCCAACCAGAAAAGGCTTACTTTTTGAAACCTATCAAATACAAAATTGGGAAACAAATGGGAATACACCAGTTTCTGTATTTGCCAAATTCACCAAAACCTCTACTAGGGAGAGACTTATTAGAAAACTTGGGAGCTATAATAAAGTTCAAAAAGGACAGATTTGAATTTCAAGTAAAAGAAGAACAACTGATTACAGCCCTAAGCCTAACAATCAGTTGTGTGAAACCTAAACCTGAGAATCACAATTTTGAGCGAGTCCTGAGCGAGGCATACCCATTAGTATGGGCTACTGATATACCTGGAAAATCAAAACAAGCAGCACCGATTGTTGTTGAACTTAAAGACGGGGCAAGACCGGTGGTAAGAAAACAATATCCTTTGAGAATAGAAGACAGGAAGGGGATTGAGCCCATAATCAAAAGGTTTCTGGAACTGGGGTTATTGGTAGAATGTGAATCGGATTTTAATACACCAATCTTGCCAGTAAAGAAACCTAATGGAGCTTATAGACTAGTTCAGGATTTGAGAGCAATAAACGAAATAACCAAGATATTACATCCTTTAGTTGCTAATCCATACACGCTTTTAACTAGACTCAAGGATAATTTGGCCTGGTTCACCGTATTAGACTTGAAAGACGCATTTTTCTGCCTTCCCTTAGCTCCCGAGAGTCAAAAGATTTTTGCCTTTGAATGGGAATCTGTAGATAAAGGAAGAAAGACCCAACTTACCTGGACGGTATTGCCCCAAGGATGGACAAACTCCCCTACGATTTTTGGGAATCAATTAGCCAAAGAATTAGAACAGTGGGAAAGGCCGCTGGGAGATGGCACCCTTCTGCAATACGTAGATGACCTTTTAATAGCAACAGTGACAGAGGAAGAATGCATTGAATGGACTATTTCCTTGTTAAATTTCCTGGGTTTAAGTGGATACCGAGTCTCTCAACAGAAAGCACAGCTGGTGCAAAAAGAAGTAGTGTACCTGGGATACGAAGTCTCCAGAGGACAGCGATCCCTGGGAGCAGCTAGGAAAGAGGCCATCTGTCAAATGCCCAAACCAGAGACGGTGAGAGACCTGCGCGCCTTTCTGGGAATGACAGGTTGGTGTCGGCTGTGGATCTACCAGTACGGGATACTTGCTAAACCACTGTACGATTTGTTGAAAGAAACCAAGGATGTTCTAGTTTGGACTCCCGAGGCAGAAGAGGCCTTCAAGAAGTTGAAGCTGGAGCTAATGAGGGCACCGGCTTTAGGTCTCCCAGATGTATCAAAACCATTCTGGCTGTTCTCCCATGAACGACAAGGGATGGCCCTAGGAGTCCTGGCACAGCAGTTGGGAACACACAAGAGAGCTGTGGCCTACTTCTCCAAGCGACTGGATGAAGTAAGTAAAGGATGGCCAGGCTGTCTGAGGGCAGTGGCTGCAGTGATAATTAACATAGAAGAGGCCAGAAAGCTCACACTGGGCCAAAAGATGACTGTGTTAGTATCTCACACTGTGTCAGCCGTGCTGGAACAGAAAGGCAACCATTGGTTGTCCCCATCCAGATTCCTAAAATACCAGGCCATCTTGGCTGAATCAGATGACGTAACCATTCAGGTAACTAACATTGTGAACCCAGCTTCATTTCTAGAAGGGAGAGCCCCAGCAGAACCCATCGAACACGACTGCCTGGAAACAATTGAAGCCGTCTACTCCAGTTGCCCAGATCTCAAAGAAGAGCCGCTCGAAGGTGCGGACAACTGGTTCTCAGATGGCAGCAGCTTCGTGAAGCAAGGAGTAAGAATGGCTGGCTATGCAGTCACCACTACAGAAAGGGTAATTGAGTCAAACCCCTTGCCTGCAGGGACTTCAGCTCAAAAGGCAGAGCTGATAGCTCTGACCCGAGCCTTGGAATTGGCAGAAAACATGCAAATTAATATATGGACAGACTCTAAATATGCCTTCTCTGTTGTACATGCTCATGGGGCCATCTGGAAAGAAAGAGGACTATTGACTACACAAGGAAAAACAGTCAAACATGCAGAAGAGATTCTGCGATTGCTAGAGGCGGTCCAACTCCCAGCACAAGTGGCCATAATGCATTGTAAGGGACATCTGAAAGGTAACACTATACCAGAGATAGGGAACAGGAAGGCAGACACAGAAGCTAAATTGGCGGCCACAAGAAATAGGGAAGCGGAAATAGCGGCCCTAATACCAGGGGAGCTGGATATCAATATCCAGCCAGATTACCAAGAGTCAGATCATAGATGGATTCAAAGGAATAAGGGCAAAATACTAGAAAATGGTTGGGGTCGATTAGAAACAGGACAGTTAGTGATACCAGGAAACGTGATGTGGCAGTTTGTGAAGGCAGAACATGAGAAGGCCCATTGGGGCCTAGATTCGCTTTACCAATATTTGCAGACCAGAATAGCAGGACCAAAATTATTTACTACTATAAAACACGTTACGTCCCAGTGCGAGCGGTGTCTGAAAAATAACCCGAACACAGGAACCAAAGTACATCAAGGAGCCATAAATCGAGGTAAATTCCCAGGTGAAGTATGGCAAATTGATTTTTCTGAACTCCCAAGAAAAGGGGGGTTTCGGTATTTGTTGGTAATAACTGATACATTTTCTGGGTGGCCTGAAGCATTCCCTTGTAGGACAAATAAGGAAAGAGAAGTGACCAAAGTACTGTTGAATGAAATTATTCCACGGTTTGGGGTACCAAAGAGCATTTCCTCGGATAGAGGTACACACTTCTGTGCAAAAGTGGTGAGAGCAATAAGCAAAGCATTACAAATCAAATGGCAACTACACACACCTTATCGCCCACAGGCCAGTGGGCAAGTGGAAAAGATGAATCATCTCATCAAACAGCAAATTGCCAAAATATGCCAGGAGACTAATTTGCAGTGGTATCAGGCTTTGCCTATTGCTCTGCTTAGGCTGAGAGTCAAACCAAGATCAAAAGAAAAGTTAAGCCCATTTGAAATTTTGTATGGTAGACCTTATGCTATGCAAGTTGTAAATGGGGACGCTATAGACCAAATCGGTAATCAGTATATTTATGATTATGTAATTACGGTGGGGAAACAGTTTGATAAGAATGCTACTGTGGTGATAGGGCACTAACCTTCACACCGATATTACGTATTTGCAAAAGGGTTGCCAACCATTGATACAGCAAAGCCTTAAGGGATGGAATGCATGGCTAGCAACAAGGTCTCATCATAGAAGAGTACAAAGAGATCTAAGTGGATGGATTGGCACTGGATTTGGTATATTAAACACGATAGATCAAGAAGTATTAGTGAATAAATTAAGTACCGTTACTTCGAACTTAGGAAAGCTAAAAATGCCCCTCAGTTCATCCATGCTCACATTAGCAGAAACACAATCACTAGTAGCAAAACTACTAACCATGGTAGCAAACCATACTGAAGAGGATTTTTTGAAGTTCGCTAACTATACAGGGGAGCTTAGCAAAGAAATTGCACTAGCTATCCAGTGCCCTCAGACACAACAATGGGTACAATCAGTAGCTGCAGGAATAATGAGAGAAGGAATGTCAGGTATATTACCTCAAGAGATAAGAGAAACAATACTAAAGAACAATCATACTACACAATTTGAGAAGGACCACCAAGCCTGGTGGCAATTAGTAAATTTCACTTATGACCCTCAACAGGAACACATTGAAGCCTATGTCCTCACCATTAGTGCAGCAGAGGAAAGAGTTATCTTTCCTATCCTCACTCTAGGGACAATACATCAAAATGTTATTGTCAAGCCCATAGACCATAATGTCTGGGCTAGTTATGATAATACCAAAAATAGGTGGCAATCGGTTAACACAGAAGCATGTATTCCTAGAGGACAATTAGGCTATGTCTGTGAAAACGCTGTAGTAGAAGCGGAAGATCTATGTTTAGATGCTGAAAACAGTGTATGTACTTTTGAAATGCTTCCGCATAATAGAACACAATCACAAGTTTATTATATAGGGAATGGGTGCGCTTGTGTGAGGACAGCTTGCGATAACGTCACCATAGATAATTGCCAAGAAAAGACTAACAATACTAACTTTTGTGTATGCAACTTCACCAAGATAGTAGGTTGTGACTTTCATTATACTGTCCCAATAACTACTCAACAGCTAATTAATGCAGATTTTGACCTATATCAAGAGATACCGAAATTACAAATAGGGATGGACGTCGAAGTCCTTAAAGCAATGCTCACACATCCTAAAGTAAGGGAATTAATACAAAAGGTAAATCAAACAACCAAACGAATGGTATGGCAGGTAGAATATAATTCAGAAAAAATACAGAATGTCCTGACTAAAGTAGAACAAGTAGGCCAGCATCATTGGTGGGATATCTTTGTAGGATATTCCCCAACAGCTACACAAGTCTTTAACTATCTGGTGCACCCAACGCTAATAATAATCATAGTTCTGTTACTATTAACTCTTACAAATATTTGCATGTGGTGGAGACTGAGAATTATAATGAAAAGAACCCAAATGATCTGGGCTATGGTACGAGCATATCAGCGCCCTACAGGGTTAGAATTTGACGAAAGAATTCGTAAGTAATAAGAAAAGGGGGGAAATGAAGCCATTTATTATAATGGTTAATAGCTTCTGAAAAATAAAAGAATTAAAGACACTCAAAATATATTAAGGGAATTGCAGCAGTTAATAAATAACCTAAAATACACTTTCAGGAAGATCTTTGATCAGATACTTAGGTAAGGCAATGTAAAAATACACTCACAATATTTGGATAGGTAATCTAAAATACACTCACAGAAGAAACTTTGGAATTAGAATATTTGAAGAAGAAGAAGTGGAAGCCAATAAGTTAAAGTGACCTGCCAAGCCGTTAGGATCAAGCCAAGTACAACAGTTACTTCAGCTAAGTCATGGAAAAACATGCCAAGGATAACAGGAAGAAGACCAAATTAGGAAAAGCTTAAAATTTAACTGAGGAAGACCAAGAATTCCCAGAAGACTCCGCCTGCCTATGAATATGCATGTAATAAATGATGTAATCCTTGTTTAAAATTGTATAAAAACCCGCTTTTGCGGTGCATAATCTAGAAATCCATTTCGTGATTTCTCCGACGCGTCGTAATAAAATACCTCCTGCTTATCTGACTTAGGCTGAGTCTCTTAAGCAGTTATTCTCGCCTTTTGGGGCAAATTCGGCATCAAATATATGTATATAAATATATATATGTATATACATGAATAGATTTTATATACATTATTAAAATACATATTTATATATATTTATTATACATTTATATAAATATGTATGTATATAAAGATATAAATACACAGTATATATGTATATATATTATGTAGTATGTTATTTATAATATATATATTATATCTATATAAAATATTATATACATATATGTTAATATATCTATATATAGTTCTATATATCTATATATATATCAAATGGTCTCTTCTTGCAGGTAAAGAGGAAGCCAAGAGGACAATGCCAAACTCTTGTCAGCAGAACCCTGAGACAGGACAAGGAGCAATCGCCATAAACTAAAACACAACAAGTTCCACCACAACGTAAGGAAGAACTTTTCATGCAGGGTGGCAGAGCACTGGAACAGCTGCCCAGGGATTTCATTGATTCTTCCTCTCTGGAGACATTCCAAACCCACCTGGATGTGTTCCTGTGTCACCTGCTCCAGGTGACTTCCTTGGGCAGGGGGATTGGACTGGATGATCTCCAGAGTTCTTTCCCAACCCTAATTCTGTGATTCTGTAAAAAATTCAATAAGAACTGGCCTCAAGTTACAACAGGAGAGGATTAGATTCGATATTATGAAAAATTTCTTCATGGAAAGGGTTGTCAAGTATAGGAACAGGCTGCCCAGGAAGGTGGTGGAGTCACCAACCCTGGAAGTGGGGTTGTGGCACTTGAGGAACTTCGAGATGTTTTCTGACTTTAAGAACTCTGTGATTCCATGGTTCTGTGTTTAACCAAAAGCTTTCATTCTGCTGGAACAACCTGTCTAGGCTGTTCCATAGCAGAATGACAACAACAAGTTGAGAGAGAGACCTTTGGAAAAGGCACCTTTTGTATTCCATCCCCTGCCCCACCCTCTCTGTAGCGATTGCCACTTGCCCCGTGCCTGCCCACAACCAGGTTGTCACAGACATATTTTATGAAAAATCCTTTTGTCAGGATTTTTATCTCCTGAGAAGCTGAGAGGCCTCAGAAACTAAATGTAAACAATAATTATCTGCTGCTGTGGAATGTGGCAGGTGCATCTTTGATTGGTCTCATGTGAATTATTTCTACTTGATGACCAATCACAGGTCCAGCTGTGTTGGAACTCTCATCAGTCACAAGATTTTATTATCATTCCTTTCTTTGCTGGCTTTCTGATGTCTCCTTTCTCTCTTGCTTTTAGTATAGTTTTAGTATATAATTTTCTTTTCACATAATATATATCATAAAATAATAAATCAGCCTCCTGAAACATGGAGCCAAGATTCTCGTCTCTCACCTTGTCCTTGGGACCCCTGCAAACACCACCATGTTTGGTGACCCCAAGTGAGGAACACCCCACACCAGGTGTTCTAAACCTAGGCTGGCTCCTCCTCCTGATGAGGATTTATGGATTTATGGATTTTGAGGAGCCCAGCTGCACTGCTGCTGACACAGCAGCACATTCCATGCACGTCCCCCAGTTATCCCACTATTGTTTCCTAGGAGCTGCCAGAGGGTTTGTCAGCCTAGATTCAATTAAGATTGGGGTCAGCCTGCTTTACCCTTGGCATGATAAATGTCCTGCTGTGTTTACAGCACCATGTCCCTGGAGATGGTCGGGATGTGCATTCCTGAGGGGACTTTGCTCTCATCCGATGCTCAGTTGCTCATCACTGGGCTTTGCTCCCCCAGTTATCTCTCTTTTGGGGCCTGCCTTCATTAGGAGAAACTGGGAAGGTTTGAATTGCAATGGAGAGTGAGTGCTGGATTATAAATTATTTAGATTATCAATTATGATTATGATTAGATATCAGGAATAAATTCTTCCCTGTGAGGGTGGTGAGGCCCTGGGATTGATTACCCAAAGAAGTTGTGGACACCTCATCCCTGAAGTTGTTCAAGGCCAAGTTGGACAGGGCTTGAAGCAACTTGGGACACTGAAAGGTGTCTCTGCCCATGGCAGGGGGTGGAACAAGATGATTTTTAAGATGCCTTCTGACAAAATCATTCCATGATTCCATAAAACTCATTTAGTCTCTGTCTCTACCAGTCTGATGGTTCTCCAGGTCAGGAGGTGACAGGGATTTCTTCTGATACATATATCCAATCTAAATTTATCCTTTTTTTCAAATTAAAGCCATTGCCCGAAAGACTTTCAACAGCAAAGAAAGTCGTAAGTCAGCCTCCAAGAGGGAATATTGAAGGAAATACAACTCTGTAACTTCCTCAGTTGTTTGCTCTGTCATCAGAGACTGGTTGTATCACCAGATATTCTGTTAGCCTGTCCCAGGATAACCATTCCTGAAGGTATCCACAAGCACAGGAGCTTTCTGCTTCCCAAGGGATATTCTTCAATTCCCTAAAATTATGGAGCAAAGTCTCTTTGATCCCCCATTCTCCAGCCACCCCACATGGTGCAGTCTTAGCCTGAATCAACAGCCCTGCTATTCAGATTGTTCCAGCTGTACCCTGGCAGAATTCCTCCCATGCAAATACATTTGTTTGTCTCAAATGACAGTTTGGAACAGAGATCATCTGAGTTTAGCCATTTTTAGCCAATTATCCAGCATTTGCTTTGCCCAATTTGCATGGAGAACAACCTATTATTGCTTTCAGTCTGGGGGGAATTGTTTGCCTTTTGCAGCCTCACAAGCTGCAGATGGAGTCTAATTCTTTTTTTTTCTGTAAATATGGAAAACAATAAAGCATGGATGAAATGGTCTGTCTGTGGATGTTAAGTGGGAAGAGAGCAGAGAACATCTCACAACTGAAAATTGTGGCCTTGATTATTGCTTATTAGCTATGGAAAAGATTGAGCCAGTGTAATCCTATCTCCTGTACTTCTTCATTGCAATGCAGTACTTTTAATAATCCTGTCTCCATATTCTAAGGAATCTCAAAATTAGTAATTTCTTAGTGGGATTCAGAGGCTCCATACGCTGCTGCTGATTTTTGACAAAAAAATGGTGCCCTCTTTTAAGTAACTTTTCCTCCTCAAAACTTTTGAACACCTACCATCACCCTCATCAGATATATTAAATTTTGATTTCCTTTTACTCTTCCTCACTGGAGATATTCCAGAATTGTCAGGACACAATTCTGTGCCATGTACCCTGCTTGAGCAGAGAGGGCGGACCAGATGACCCCATTTTGGTACTTTCAAACTTAACCCATTCTGTGATTTGTGATCTTTCTTGTGGCAGTTCTCAGCTTTAATAAACTTTAAAAGAGCTTTCAAAAATGGGACCAAACACCTTTTAAAAATAACTTTTTAAAGCATGCAGACCAAAGCCATTTAGTCATTTATACCCATGAAGTCATTTAAATACCCCACTCCCATTTACTTCAGAAGAAATTAAAACGTCTCTGTGGGTCTGGTCCCTCTTTAAATTCTCAAACCTTTGTCCACTTTTAATCTTTGTTTCCACATGTATCAGCCAAGGAGAAATTTGTCTTTGATTAGATCATTAAAAACTAGGGACAGGCCAGTTTCTGAATGCTGTTTTCTTTCCTCTAAATGTGATTTTGAGGAAGATGCTCTCCCAGTCCTATCAATCGTATTTTTGCAGCCAAACCCTAATGGTGACAATGGTTTAAAGCATTCAGGATCCAAATTACCAGGACCCATTGAGGGTGAGGATGTATCAGGAGTAGTTCCTTAGTGGAAATAATTCTTGGAGCTGTGGCACAGAGTCCTGCTCCTGGAGAATCCATAAAATAAATGCAATGTGTGCATCTCATTATCCCAGAACAACAAAAGAAGAAAAAAAAAAGTGAGGATAAGAAAAATGTGATTGATGGTCTCACAGAGAATGAAAAGCTCGGCTCTTGAAGAAGAAACAAAAAAGATCAGACCTGACTTAGATCATTAAAATGAGATGATCACACAGGAGCACCAGGAGCATTGGTTATGGAGGGAGAAGAGACACTTCATTAAAAAGTCAATAGAGACAGGAAAAAAAAAGGTTTCTTTAAGCCAGAATAAATTTTGACTGCAAATGGGAGGATGACTCTTGACTATCAGAGGAGATACGTGCTGGAATAGGATCTCAACAGAACCAAAATCTTGAATACTCGGAAGGCAAAACACTACAGGATGAGAGGAAACAGCCTCAGGTTGTGTCAGGTGAATTTTAGATTGGATATTAGGAAAATATTGTTCTCCCAAAGGGTGGCAAAGCACTGGAAGAGGCTGCCCAGGGAAATGGTTGTGTCACCATCCCTGGAGGGATTTAGAAGATGTGTGGATGTGGCACTTGGGGACATGGGTTAGTGGTGGCTCTGTCACTGCTGCGTTTATGGTTAGGCTCGATGATCTTTGGGGATTTTTCCAGCCAAAACAATTCTATGATTCTATTATCACTTTAAATAACTGGATTTGTAAGACACGGAGCCCCAGACAAGGGAGATATGGGAGAGTGGTCCCTTCATGTGCCAGCCTGGGGTTCAGGTGGAAATCAAGAGAAACATCTTTCACCAGGAGATGCTGGGAAATGCAGACTCAGCCCTCTGGGTACTGCCAGCATCTGCTTTTCTTTGCCTCTCTGCACATTTGCTCTGTACCTGGCAGAGACCTCAGAATTGTTGATTTATGGCTTTTCTTTCTTTTTCCTCCCAGTGGCAGAAGGGAATTTTGTGGCCCCCAAGAGAAGCACAACATAAAAACCCTGGACAAAGAGTATGAAACTGTTTTGTTGTTGTGTTTTTGGGTTTTTTCTTCCCTGCCTCCAATGCAGATGTCACTTATTTTGATGGTTTGTAACTATGGGCAACCTGTGTTTAAACAACACAAAAATAACCAAAGTCCCTGTCCCTACAGGGCTTATTACTGAGGAAAGCTCTTGCCACAGCTTCCCCTCTTGGAGGGAAGCCTGGTTTAAAGAACCTGCAGAAATCTGCCAGTGGGCAGCTGGAAGGGCAAACAGGGAACAGACGTCCCAATATGAATCAAGAGCATTTTGTGTTTGGACCTGACGGGCATTTAACTGTATTCCTGAAATCCACAATGTGTTTATTTTTCCTGGAAATTTAGATTGTATTCCAGCAGGGTCAAAGAGCCTTCAGTATCTTTTCACCTGCTGGTGGAAGGTGTCCCTGCCCAAGGCAGGGGCGGTTGGAATTAGGTGGTCTTTAATGTCCTTTACAATCCAAACCATCCTCTGATTCTGGATAATACAGAGAGGTTCATTAAATGTCACTCTTTAGACAGGAAATAACTCCTCATGCTTCAAACTACAAACCAAGAAGCAGCAAATAAGAAATTCCAGATCTTTACAGGTGAGGTCCTTTACTATGGTGATTTTTGAAGGAATTTTGAATGAGTTAGAGACAAGACTTCTGAGCTTTTTAGATGATGTGATTTATTTTTCTTATATTTTATATGGGCAGGAAAGGTGAGTTCGGCTCACATCTTTACTGCATGATTCAGAAGGTTACAAGACCCCAAGTTATAAGAACTTTTAAGGATTTATTAACCAATAAAACACTGATAGCAAGGATATTTATGTTTTTTACCTAATCCTTAAATATTTTGTTTCATGGACTCATGTTACATTGTAAGTATTTTTAGTCAATTATGTAATGACACACAAACCTACAGTACTGTGCTCTAGAACTCTAAATTTTCTTTCACTTAATGTGTTTTGCTTTAAACTATAAATCTACATTCTTACTTCTACTACCTAAGTTTAGAAGCCTTTTCCAAGGTCTCAAATCAAATCTTGTATTTAATTCTAAACTTTAGCTTACAGGTCCAAAATTTTGAGAATTCCCTACATTTCGGATTCCAACACTTTACCATTGCCCACAGGGGCAATAATTGATGGATTTCCCTGCATCAGAGAAGAGCAAAGGGTGGTGTCACACAGATATTTTGCAGAAATAAGAACACTTCCACGTGGCCATCACCGCTTTGGCAGTGACTCAGATGGGGAACTTTAGGAGCTGTGAACTTTTCAGAGTTCAGAGCAGAGACCTCTTGATGGATCAGCTGAGCCCTGTAAGGAGCTGGGAGTCTGACAAGTGGATCTTTTCAGCTAAAATATTCTCTTAGAAGAGTCCTGGTGTAATCCACTGACAGCCACCACAAACCACCCCCTGTCCCAAAGGGATGATTTCATTTCCAGAGGTGAAACAGGTGGACATCCATTTGTATGAATCTACTGATACCCAGATAGAGAATCAGCAAGGATTCTTTCAACTGCATCAAACACCAAGGTATTTCATTTCCAGGAGCTATTTTATTCTTTTAAGGGCTAGAAAATCACCCCAAAAATACTGTCCACCACAGCAGAGACATGAAATGTCACCCTCTCCTCCTCTTATGACAGACATCTGCTGTATCTGCTGTAACATTCTCCTCATCCCCCATTAAGTATGGGGAAGAATCACTGAATTATCCCAGGAGCTCTTCTTGATTTTTAGGTCAAAATTACCAAAGTAATAGATTATGGAGGGCTCACAACCACTATACACTAAGCAGCATCCAAAGATCTTTAACTTATTCAGCCATCCATACCTTGGGCTCCACTTTTACAGTAAAAATACCTTCCTTAAGAGAAGCTGCAACCTGACATTAATGACTTATAACTGTTAAATAAACCATCTATAATACACTCAGGGAGGTTACAAATGACACAAACAGCTCTTTAATAAGTCAGGGATAATGGGAAGCCAAATGCATTAGCAGGGAAGGGTTGTGATTTAGGATTTTTTGAGGGTAATAGTAGATCTTGCAGGTCTTTGGACTGCATACTTACAAATATATTAATTCATAAAGGCTGTCAGCCTTGGTTCAGTTTAATTAAAAAAAAAAAAAAAGGGAATTAAAATGTTGCAATCCACATTTTTGGGGTTTTAAATAATAATAAACCTTACTTATATGCTCATTTTCAAAGCATTATACAACCTGCCACTGTGAGGCAAAATAAAATATAAAAGTTTAATACCTAGATCATGACTGCTGGTTGAAAAGACACAAGATGTGTTTCTAATTAGAGGAGGGTGATGCCTTGTGATGTTCAAGGTTTTTATTGAGAGGTTTTATACTTTGCCTCACTTCTGTTTATGGGATATGCCTCTATTTTATAAATGCATACTTGCTTTTTATCTTCCCTTTTGCTTCTTTATGGCTTTCATTTACTTATGCAGTATTTTTTTTTCCCTGATAGATGGGGAGATAAACATTTATTATTTTTTATAAAGTCTGATTTTTTTAGGCATAAAGCAACTTGTGGACTTTTGTTTGGAATGATTCTCTCCCTTTTTTTTCCCTGATGTGTTCAATCCCTCACAAATTGTGAGGCATTCCTGTGGGGAGAGTCACCATGGAGGTCACAGATCTTTTCCAGCTGTTTCTAGACAGAATTTCAGGAGCAAACCTGATTTGGGCTCAGTTTGTACTTGACCTATGCTCACAGTGGTACAAAATAACACCTTGGCTTTGGTTTTTGTGCTCAGTAATCACCAATTTCATTTTTCTGGCAGTGACTTGGACATAAAAGCACAGTTTCTCTAAATACATCAACAACAAAAGGAGAGATAAGGACTCTCCATCTTTTCGTGGGGGAACCCAGAGAAAAAGGATGAAGAAAAGATGGGAATCATCTCTTCTCCCAAGTACCAAGTGGCAGCATGAGAGGAATAGACAGAGAGGTGCTGTTTGGAATTAAGTGATTTTAATGTCCCTTACAATCCAAACCATCCTCTCATTCTATGATAATACAGGGTTGGAACTAAGAGAGGTTAATTAAATCCCTGCAGATACCTCTGGAATCGGAAAAGGTATCATTGTATTTACCTGATTGACACTTTTTCCATTAATTTGTCTCATCAATTTTTGAAATGTGTAAATATTTAGCAACTATTATGTCCTACACTGAGAAATTCTGTCCTTTTATTCTTTTCTGCTGTGAATTATTTTGCTCATTTTGAGCAAAAATAATACTGCTATTTCCATGTCAGAAATCCCAGTACCTCTTGTTCTGTTTGTCCTGCTTTGCATTAAAAAGAAGATGCTGAATGAACACTCACTCCTTTTCTGAGGCCACTCAGGACCCTGCAGACCTCTGCCACTTCCCAACTGTCTCATTTTCTGGAATGATGAAGCCTAATTTATTTACTCATTCTTTGCAAAGAGATTTTTCCACTTCCCTGATATTCCCCCTCACTTTTTTACCGTGTTTTTTCCAATTTCATTGAGTTCTGCTGGAGGCAGGGGAATTGGGAAGGCACACAGTAATTAGTGAGTGCATAGTAGACATTTACCATGGCAGAAGTCTGAAAACAGACCCCTGGATGTGCTAACCCACATCACAATGCCCACTTTTTTTTATATTCCTTCTGGCTCTCCAGTGGGATCCTCCTCTAAATGGACTGGGAATGTCCTGAAGACAAAAGCCATCATTTAGATTCCTCCTCAGTGCCTGGCACTGCTGAGTCTGGTGTTGGATTAAACCTGAGGCCAGTGCTGCATAAACAACATTGCTTTGAATATTTATAGAATCACAGAATCCTGGAATGGTTTGGGTTAGAAGGGACTTTGGGGATCATCTCATTCCATGGGCAGGGACACCTTCCACTATCCCAGGTTGATCCAAGCCCCATCCAACCTGGCCTTGCACACTTCCAGAGATGGGGCAGCCACTGGGAAACCTGTGCCAGGGCCTCAGCATCCTCACAGGGAAGCATTTCTTCCTAATACCCCATCTAAATTTATCACATAAATCCATTCCCCATTGTCCTACCTCTATAGATCCTTGTGAAAAGTCCCTCTCCACATTCTATGTTGGTCCATTTTAGGCACTGGAAGGGGCTTTAAAATCTCCCTGGAGCCTCCTCTTCACCAGGCTGAACAATCTCATCTCTCTGAGCCTGAGTTTTCAAAGGACAGCCCCTTGATGAACTTAGTGGCCTCCTCTGGATTTCTTAGAACAGGCCAACATATTCCTTGTGTTGAGGGGGCCCTCATATAACAGGAAACATCAATTCCAACATTTCAGTGATCCTCTTTCCCTGATCATGGAAGGGAAAGGAGTGACCAGGTAGGAGTTTTTTTGCTGCTGAAAAGCAGCAGAAATTGTTGTCAGTGAGTGAATTTAATGATCTCCATGCACAGATCTCTCCCTTGTGCTCAAGTGTGAAAATAGGAAATGGTTTTGTACTCCTGCTCCAGGCAAAGCCCTGTGGAAGAAATCACTCCTGTGAACAGCTGGATTCAAAACCTGCATAGCAGAGATTCTTCTCTCCCTCATTCTGCCATCAAAGACCGCAAATGGTTCATTTTCATTTAGTATTCCAAATTATGCTGAAGGGGAAATTGATTCCTCTCACTTTGTCTTGCTCCTTTAAGTTTACCCTGTCAGGGTGGAGAGCAGGGAGAAGTGTCTTCCTTGATGTGATATTTGAGCAGTATTAAATATATTTTGGGAAAATTAAAATGCAGTGAGAATAAGGAAGTGTTTTAGCCCTCATGAGCAGAGTTTAAGCAGCTGCCAACGTTTCCAAGTGGGAGAAAATACAGAATTAAAATGAATCTCTTTCACTCCCCTGAACTGATATTTTTTAAAACTTGTTTTTAAAAGTTTCCAAGAACACAGCTCACAATAAGTCCTCTCCACAGCAAAATGAAGCTCTAAGATATTCAGTGTCAGCTGGCCAGTGGAAAAGACATGGGAAAATGGGAAAAGAAGAGCAAGGAAGTATCACAAGAGGACTGTGGTGGCCAGGCTGGACAAGTGCAACTGAGTCAGTCAACATCTTGACCAACAGAGATGACTCTGCCAGGATATGACAAAAAATTTCAGAAAAAAACCCACCAAAACATAAATTTGGGCAGTTGTTTTTATTTTATTCCAGACACTCATGACTTAGTGGAGTTAGGACTGGTCAGAACTTATGTCTGGAATTTTCTGACCAGTTTGGAGGTGTGAAGGGCAATGTGATTTATCTGCCTTGATGAAAAGATGATATTTTGTTTCTTACTTTCGATCTGTCTGAATGAATTTAAGCTTCCTTGCATATTTGTTCTAAAGATGATAATTCTCATTCTCTGAGTGATGAACTAAAAATGGCCAGGTCTTTGCCATTGCAAATTGGGCAGAAGAAGGTCATTTGACCCCTATAAAGACAAGGAGTCTCCTGGTCCTCAGATGGACTTTGGGGCTGTTTGCTGTAAGCTGTGGCAGAATTTTCTTTCCTCTCTGTAAAGAGGAAAGACCAGTCCCACAAAGCAATTTTCTAGCACATTCCTGGCCTCAATTTTCCTAGGGAACATAATGGAAATCTTGGAGGAGAGGGAAGAGAGATCTCTTCCTTGAGAGCTTAGTTCAGGTGAAAGTTCTCCCTGGTTATCCACAGGGATATTTCTCCACTCTGTCCATCCAATCCTGGCTTGCCCTTTACACACCAATTAAAAGATTCTGCTTGAAGATGGAAATTCCTGCCAGGTAGAACCTGGAAAGGGAATAAGGCTGCCTTTAAAGAGGAACATTATTAATCTGGATGTGCTGCCTGAAAACCTGCTCAGTTATACAACCTGAAAAACAAGAGGCAGTCCGGATGTGCATGAAAGGCCGTGGTCATCACTCAGGAATTTATTTCACTTATTGCTCCTACAGGGGCTCCAAGAGAGCTGGAGAAGGACTTGGGAGTGGGGTGGAGTGCCAGGACAAGGGGAAATGGCTTCAAACTGCCAGAGGGGAGGGATAAATGGGATATTGGGAAGAAATTCTTCTCTGTGAGAGTGTGAGAGTCTCCTCTGGCAAAGGGTGCCCAGAGAAGCTGTGGCTGTCCCATCCCTAGAAGTGTTCAAGGCCAGCTTGGACGGGGCTTGGAGCAACCTGGGATAGTGGGAATGAGACAATTTTTAGGGTTGTTTCTGATTGAACCAGTCTCCGATTCCGTGAAAACAGCATCAGTGTTTTTCTGCTGCAGTGTTTAAAAGGTTTTAGAGAAATATCCAAGGCACACCTTTATTCCTGTCTCTCAGCATTTTTTGGATACTAAAACGTGGACACTTTTCCAAGGACAAGCATTTCCAGTCTTGCCTTCTTAATATCCAAATTAGGTCTAGGAGAGAGCAATACCAACAGCATCCTGATTTTTAATTTTTTTTTTTGGTATGTTAATGACTGGAAGTGAACAGAGCTCTGTCAGATGCTTAAATTACTACCCTGAGAATTGGGATTTCTGAATTTAGCTCCCAGCAACAGCACAAATGCCCTGGGTGGATTTTGACAAGTCCTGTAATTTTTTTGTCCCTTAAATATTAACAAATAAAATGCACGGTTATTTTTCCTAAGGCAGTTGAGCTCAGGCATTAATGACTGTGAGATGCTGTAGTAATGGAGACATTTGACAAATGTAAGGAATGATGCTGCTGTTATTACTGTGATGGATCAAAACTTTACTTCACGTTCATTAACTTCATCATTTTCCTTCTCAGTGCATAAACACACTATTTTTGGCAGCTCAGATTCTGAAGAATTCATCATTAGTTACATACTAATAATGTCAGATTGAAATTCAAAGTAAGGTGGTGCAGGTGAGAGAGGGATTATTTTCCCTACTTTCTTTAAAATCTGATTGTGAAAATTATCCCTCTTGGCACCACTGGATAAAGCAAACACAGAAATTCCCCTTGGTGAAAAGGGAGGGGAAGGGTTGTTAATGGGTGCAGCAGAATTTGAAAATAAATGCTAACAACTTTTGCAGAACATTGGATTTTAGGTGAGTTTTGGCAGGAGCTTAACAGAAACTGACAGACTTGGGCAATCCAGAATGGTCCTGCTGAGGAATTTGGGTTGTCTCTGCACCAAGGACCAGGTTAAGAAGCTCATTTACTCCTGCAAGAGGTTGGAATTCTTGTGCCATCATCCTGAGGTCCAATAAAACTTTCCATGTCCACAGATACTCACTAGAGCAGGACACAGGAGCCTTCTGCCCTCACCAGTCCTGTGCTGACTGTCCAGTAAAAGGTGAAGTGAACCCAAACTGGTTTGGCACTGGACACAATATCAGTCCTTATCACCTGGGCTGTCTCTTAATGCTCCATATCAAACATGGATATCTGGGACTTCACTCAATTTTGTTGAAGTTTCAAAATATCACTTTATTTTACGAGGATTCCATATTCAAGGCATCTGGAGGATGAAGAATCTCCTGGGTAAGTTTTTAGCAGAGGTGACAAAAACCATGAAGTGTGACCCAAAGCCATTACTGAGAGTGATGTGGATCAAGGTACTTGAGGAGAGGCACTTTGATAACTTCAACAACCCTGAATTTTCTTTGGCTGCACTAAAAGAAAAGTCCTGGCCCTTTTTTTTTTTTTTAGGAGATACAAAACAATTTGTAACATTTATGGATAATTACACCTTGGAAAAACCTTTGGACAGTTGGATCATTGAGTCCAACCATTGATCCAGCACTGCCAAGTCTACCACTAAGCCACATCCCCAAGTGTCACATCTACATGGGTTTTGAACACTTCCAGGGATGGTGATTCCACCCTTCCTTAGGCAGCCTGTTCCAATGCTTTACCACCTTTCCAGTGAAGAATTTTTCCCTAATATCCAGTCTAAAGCTCCTCTGGTGCAACTTGAGGCCATTTTCCTCTTGTCCTGTCAAGATGATGAAAACAACCTCAGGGTAGCAACTCCTCAGAGGGATCTTCCCAAATCTGCCAGCTCCCTTTGCTCTATCCATTTTGTCAGTGTCCTGACAGGGCTAAAAATGCTCACCACCCACCAAAGATGTACCAAATTACTGTGCTGACAAAAAGAAACCATAAATGTGATGAATATTCACTGTCCTGGTGACCTTGCAGTGATTTGGGAAGGACCTGGATGGTCACAATCCAGTGTCAAGACCTGTTCCTTACTAAACTCCCTGGACTATAGTGAGAGACATTGTCTGAGCTGGTTTTCTCCCTAGAAGCATTCTAGGGTGAACTTCCCATTGGACTAATTAGCTAATTACCTAATGAGTGGTGGCGCTGTCACTATCTTTCCATAAATCCTCCTGGTAATGAGGAATGTGAGTGCAGATTCCAAACCTTGGGCTCCTGCAGGTTCAATGAGGATAAACCCATCCAGGCTGTTACAGAGCTGCTGTGGGAGCAGCATGTAATTAAAAACACTCCCCTGGAGAGGGGATCATTTAATCTTCTTCACCTCGGACAGAAAACACAACAGAAGGAAAGATGTGAATCACAGGGAAAACAATGTCATGTTTTTGTTGTTGTGTGATTTGCTGGAATTCCTTCTGTTAGTTTTACTCTGGATATTGAATTGAAGGTCAATCAATATTGAGTTGCAGGTCAGTCGTTGTGGCTTCAAGGTGAAAACTGTGTGTTTTACTTCAGCAAACATGACATTTCTGGGGTGCATGTGAACATCTCGGACTTGTGCTTTGCAATGTGCTCAGCAGTCTCAAAAGCACAGCGTGGTCTCAGAGAAACAACAGGGGACTAAAAATGTGATATTTTATTGAGGAACACAGGATTTATTAGACTCAATTAGACTGTGGTCCATTTGTTCACATTTCTTGCCTCCAGCAATGAGTGAATTCCAGCATTTCAAAGGCAAGGGGAATTACAGTGAAGGAGGAGACATGAAATTTGAAGGGTTTTTTCACTGACCTAAAACTCAGCTCTTGCTAAATAGAAACTCCAGAGCGAGCTGTGAGCCCTACAATGAAATTTGGGTCAAGCTTTGACTGATGTCAGGATAAAAATTTGAGCTATATTTGGGCTAAAATTAAAGGACAACTCTCTCTGTCTTCTGGGGATGTGAGAGAAATATTTATTAAACACATGATAGCAATGGCTGAGGCACCAGCTTTGGCCAAAGCCTCCTCACTCTCCACACTGTATGAAATAAAACATCTTCCCTTCTGGGTCTCCCTGTTCCATCTTATTTTCAGTAAAGAAGAGGAAAAGAGTTAAAAAGAAATATTGTTTTAATCCAATCTCAGTTCTTCTTGTCCCATACTCCCTTAAAAAAAAAAGGAAAAAGAAAAAGATAATTTTAAGGGGTGAATTATTTTAAAGTTAACTTTTTAGTGGCCATATTTATGCTGCAGATTGAAAAGGTGATGCAAATTGTAAATCTTCAATAGCGTGGGATAGTTGCAAGAGCCATCGTAAGTAGAGTCACTTTATATGGAATTATGGAATATTTTGGGTTGGAAGGGATCATAAAGACCATCTGTTACCACCTCCTGCCATGGGCAGGGATGCCTTCCACTATCCCAGGCTGTTCCAAGCCCTGTCCAACCTGGCCTTGGAAGCTTCCAGGGATGGAGCAGCCACAGCTTCTCTGGGAATCTGTGCCAGGGCCTCAGCACCCTCAGGGAAGAATTTCTTCCCAATATCTAATCTAAACCTGCAATCCTACCCTGGATTTGTCTCAGCGGAACCTGTGGCAGTTCTGAAAACCCCACAGCTCTCCAGACCCTCTGAGTAAAGTTATTCTTGCAAAAGTGCTGCTAATTTTTAATTTTGCAGCCCTGCCTGCCCTGATGCCTTGAATTAAAAGGGAGACTGATCAGAAAAAATCACCTGTAGCAGCTGAAATGTGTTAGGGCTCATTAGGACTCTCAATTTAGGGCAAAATTTTAAAATCCAGTTTCCCCAGAGAAACTCCCTCAGTGGAGATCCATCCTTGGCAATGTGAGTCTCCTGCTGCTCCTCAGGGGAAGTTCTGATTTCTGCCTCTCCTGCCCTTAGGATTGGTGCCAGAGAGGGCTGGAGTTGAGTTTTTGGTCTGCTAGTCATACATGAATGGTGCTGGAGCACTTGATCAAGAAACAACATCACCATAAATGGTGTAATCTGCATTTCAGGTGATTTCCTTGGAAGAGAGTGCTGTAATTACCTGCTCTGGCCTCCTGCCTGCTGAAATAGGAAATAGGATTTTTCAGTCCTAATTTGTGCTTCAGATATAATATTAATGCTAATGCTAAAGCTTAACTTCTAAAGAAGAAAAATCCACTATAGTTTTAGAAAGTTCTTGATTTAATAGTTGCAAGGATGGAGAATCCATCATGGCGTTAGTTAAGCAGATTAAATAGTTAACAGAGTCTAGCAAATGTATTCCTTAATTTCATCTCTAAATTAGAGCTCTGCAAATAATTGATATTTTGGTTCACTGGGCAAATTAAAAATAAAAAAAGAAAGAAATAGATAAGGAAAGAAAACATTTTGTCATGAACAAACTCCTCAATTTGTGAACTAAATCACTGCTACAAAGGTCTGAAAATGCGAAGTCTAATTATAGCAGCCCAGAACTGGAGTAATGAGGGACTAGAGAGCGTGACTGATAAGCAGAAGATAATGCTCTGATAGGCATGATGTGCAGAGGCCTTCAAAGAGCAAGAAAAACCTACATGAGGCATCTCTGGACTGTGCAAAGGACAAGAAATGTTTGAAAATTGGATTTAAAGGTGAAGAGGAGCTGGTGAACGTGTGGGTCTGCCAGTGATGGAGTTTTCATGCATGCCCAGAGGATGGACAAGGTAATTATTTGGCTGAAATGCACACATCAAAAGGTTGGCAGCAGGAGGAGAAATCCTGATTTAAAAGTGGAGTTTAATCCTTGGGATGGCTGGGCCCTGCTCTGTCTTGGTTGGTTATGAGCGCATGGAATTTCCTCATTGCCTACGGACTGAGGAAATCCAACCTGGAGTCCAGGGATGCAGTTAGAAGGGATTTAAGGTTAGGATGGGAGAGGGGAATAGATTCAGATGCTGGAAAAGGTCTTTTCCAGAGGATGAAGCAGATCTTGAGCAGAGCAGCTGGCTTAATTTAATAGTTGTTACTATTATTATTATTATTATTACTATTACTATTATTAAAATAAGGTCAAGAATGTTCAGTCCTCAGCACAGTAAGGATGTGGAGCAGTTGGAGCAAGTCCAGAGGAAGCCACCAAGAGGATCAGAGGGATGGAGCAGCTCTGCTGTGAGGATAGGCTGGGAGATTTGGGATGGCTCAGCCTGGAGTAGTCTTGGGGTGACTTAATTGTGGCCTTCCAGTAGCTGAAGGGAACCTGCAAATAAAATGGAGAGAGGATTTTGGTAGTGACAGGACAAGGGAGGATGGATTCAAACTGAGAGTGGGTTTGGATGGGATATTGGGAAGGAATTGTTCCCTGTGAGGGTGGTGAGGGCCTGGCACAGGTTGTCCAAAGAAGCTGTGGCTGCTCTGGAAGTGTCCAATACCAGGTTGGATGGGGTTTGGAGCAACCTGGGATAGTGGAAGATGTCCCTGGCCATGGCAGGGAGTTGAAAAGAAACAATCTTGAAGGTCCCTTCCAGCCCAATCCATTCTGGAATTCTATGATTTTTTTCTGGTGGTTATTCTATGATCTTAATATTGTCCCAATATCAGTGAAGGTAGGTTTTCCAGAGGGATTGGTGAAAGCTGTTAGTCCTTCATCCATCCCCTTTTCCTTCTGCTCTGTGTGTGTTACCCCTTGTCTGGCAGAAAACAGGAGCTTTGTTACCTCTTTCCTTCACTTTCTCCTCCACCAAGTGCATTTTGGCAGCATCATGCTCAGTATATTTCGTATATATCAAAAAGAAAAAGAAGTCCATTTTCTTGGAAAACGGCACCTTTCTAGTAATGCTTCAAAAATATTTCAAAAATGTCACCCTTTTGAAGACTTTTAACTGATTCATTGCTTATTCCAGCCAAGGGAGGAAAAAAAAAAGGTGCTTTCTCCTATTTCTTTCTACTATTCTGGGTCCTTTTGGTTTCTGTTTCTAAACCTGTTATTTCTTCCATCATGTGAAGGAGCCTCGTGATTTCTTGCAGGTCAGTGATGGTTATGCTGCTTTTTACACTTGTTTCATTCCTTCCTTTTAAAATACAGCCCTTTATGTTCATTTATCTTGTTGGAAGCAGGTCAAGAAAAAACAATAAATGCAATGAATGGGAAAATCTTCCCACAAACTCACATAATAACTTTTCCACTGGTCAAACTCTGCCATGACCAGGAACTTTGTTATGCTCAGAAGTGACAACTTTAAAACCAAGCTCTGAAACATTTCATTCCTCCCCCAGACATTTCTCTGCCTCTGTTGCAGGTGTGTAAAGAATGTCCTTTGGGCCAACGGGCCATGATTGAATGAAATACCAGTAAAGCAAACAGAATGAGAATTTATCACTTCAGTTGAAGGGCTAAAGACCCCCAGAAAAAAAAAGGATAAATATTCTGTGTGGAAAGAAAATACAAGCACCACACATTCACCAAAAGCTGGCTGTGCTTTTCAGGTGTGTCCAGCTGTGTAAGGTTTTGTGCTGCAACAAAAATTAAGATTTACATTTTAATTAGCAGATTACCAGCAATCCTCTCAAAGCCACCTCGGCTCTTCCAGCCCCAGTAATATATTCATGTGTTCCAAAATAATTTTAAATTATATTCCCACACAGTGGATGTAGGATTTGTGGCATGACATTGCATTGCTTTACCTGATGTGGGGCACACCTGGTTCTGAACAAGGGAGGATGAGGAAGGAAGGAAAGAACTAATTAGACATAACCAAAAATAATAATTGACGCTGATGTTCACAGCATTTCCACCCAATGGGATGAGGAATGAAGAAAAATTTTTATCAGCAGGTTAAGAATTTTTTTGTTTTATTGGGTTACCTGCTATTCCAAGAGCTCCTAAGGAATGGGGCACATGGAAATAATTCTTCCTTCTCTTCAGCACAGAAACATGAGATATCTTCAAGGGACTGGGTAGAGGACGGCACAATGGGATTAATATTAATTAATTAATTAATCATATCGGGTTAAGCACAGCCAAAGGCTAAGTCTCAGAAGCAGCAAAACCAAAGATTTTAATTCCTTTTCCTAGGGCAGAGTTATGGGGAAACCACTTGGGCAGCTTGAGAGAGAAGCAGAGAACTGGAAAGCTCAGTCTAGTTCTGGAAAGTGCTGGAAGTTTCTAGGAATCCTCTGTCTCCAAGGGACCATTTTGCTGTTTATCCCTTGGTATAGTTATGGAACTGGAATATTTTCTTTTCTCTTTTTCTGACTTACAACTCTGAGGAAATTCTTCCAGAAGTTAACAGAAGAAAAAACTGGCAAAGAGCTCCTATGGACTTTACATGTTAAATTGTATTGTTTGGTTGGTTTTGGTTTTTGGGGCGGTTTTTGTGGTGTTTGTTTGTGTGTCCCCTCTGACAACCTCAGGAAAAATTGTTTTGACAAACCCTAAACTGACAGACCAAACTTTCAGCTTTAGGCTACAGGAAATAACTTTGAGAAAAAGTAGAAAAAATTTAGATTTGCTGCAAGTGGAAGGAAATACTTATGAAATAATTACATTTAAACATGAAAATTGTTGCTGTATCTCGGAGTGACGTAACAGATGAAGAACAGACGCTCCAGAGAAGTCCAATCTACTCCAGTGTGTTGTTTCCTCCAAAGAGCAGCAGCAGATGCTTCAAGAAGGGTGAGAAAGCTGATTCCTCACCACAGGACTCTCCCACTCCCCAGCATTCTTCTCTTTGTGAACTTTCCATGTTGGAGATGTTGTCTCTTGGCCTGAGAATCTTTTGATGAAGTTTTTATTTCATGGCATCTTGGATTTGCTGGAGGAGTAACTGAATGCCAGATGAAAGCAGCCTTTCCCAAAACAGGAACAGTGGGAAAAATATTGCCCATTAAATTTGTGAGCATGAGACAGCCAGGAAATAGAGAAAATGCAGAAGCTTAGCCCCAGAAAGAGGAGTTTTGGGAGTTTATCATCAATATGTTCATGACTGAATCATGGAATCAGAGAATGGCTGGAGTTGGAAGAGTCCTTGAAGGCCATCAGGTCCCACCCCTGCCATGGGCAGGGACACCTCCCACTGTCCCAGGTTTCTCCAAGCCCTGTCCAACCTGGCCTTGGACACTTCCACACTTCCACAGCTTCTCTGGAAAACCTGTGCCAGGGCCTGACCATCCTCCGTCCTCACAGGGAACAATTCATTCCCAATATCCCACCTCAGTTTCCCCTCTTTCAATTTGAACCCATTACTCCTTGTCATATCACTGCAATTCCAGATGAAAAGTCCTTTTTTTGCTTCCCTCGAGGCGTTTTCAGGTACTGGAAGGTGCTGGAAAGTTCCCACACAATTTTCTCTTCTCCAGGCTGAACAGCCCCAGCTGTCCCAGCCTATCTCCATAGGGGAGGTGCTCCAGTCCCATTGTCAAATTTGTGGCCTCCTCTGGACCTGCTCCAACATTTCCATGTCTTTATGTTGCCACAGGCCATGGGTGGGGGACAACCATCATCACCACCCCAACATCTGAGGACGTTACACGACACACAAGTTGCTCATTTCTTTGAGCTGAGACCCAAAGCTGTTTGAAACTTGCTTTTTGTCTGATTAAGCCCCAGTGATTTCAAATTTCTGGCTTTGAGCAAACCTATCCCCTCTTTTGAGCTCTCTCAGCACAAAACCTCCTCAACTGACTGAGCAGTCACACGCTGTGTCCTCTTTCTGCTTGGTTATTAATATTTTCTTATGAAAAAAAAAATGAAAACACGGAGAAAAACCTGAGACAGTCCAGTAACCTGCTGAAACATGCCAGATGCTTTGGATTTTTCACACTCCTGATGTTCTCCCAGACACGGATTGGGCTCAGTGTTGTTAATTCATGACAAGAACATTTTCTTTATTAGGAACATGCAGAGAATGACAAGAGGAAGCCAACTGACAGTGGCTGAGAAATAGCACAGCCCTGTGGATGTTCTGCTTTCAGAGCCCAAAAATCTGTGGAGTTGGGCTGAGTATAGACATTCTCCAAGAAATTCCTTGGTCAAGACTAAGAGGTGCTTGGATAAAAACTTGATACCGAGTGATTTCCAGGACTGCATTTCTTCATGGTTCTCACCTGAGGTCTAAAAAGATGGATTTGTTGCTCCATCTGTGGGATCTGGGATGGGCTGCTGAACTAAATACCTGGATTTGTGTATTTTGGAGAGAAGGAGGCTGAAGAGGGAACTGGACAGATTTAGGATGAACATCAGGAAGAATTTCTTGATGGAAAGGGTTGTTGAACATTAGAAGTGGCTTTTCAGGGAGATGATGGAGTTCCCATCCCTGGAGAGGTTCAAGGAATGACTGGATGTGGCACTCAGTGCTCTGGGCTGTGTGACAAGGTGGGGACTGGTCAAATGCTGGACTTGATAATCCTGAAGGTCTTTTCCAGCCTTAATGGTTCTATGATTCAGTGACTGGTGCCTCATGTCCACCAGTGTTTAAGACTCATTTGGAAAATGCGCTTTAAATTTCAGTGAGGCCTGAATTGGTCAAGCAGCTGGGCTGGATGGTTGTTGTAGGTCCCTGAAGCGAGAACAGAAGGGGAAAAAATTCACAGTTGAAGAATAAGCCAGTGAACCCACCTGAAATGAGATTTGCACAGAGGTGTCTTGTAATTCTCAGTGACTGCTGTCTTTTTCAGACTCTCTCGGCCGTTTTTTTTTTGTTTTTTTTTTTCTTCTAGCTTGTCTCCCCAGGAGTTATCAGTGCTCTCCTGGGAATTCGTCCAAGTCCGGAGCTGTCCTCTTGGCTCTTCAGGGCTTATACCCCTCCTTGGTGGGAGTAGCCCACTCAGCGGACGCCACTTGTCCCATTCTTGGCTGTTTTTGATGGCCTGGAAAGGCTCGGGGATGGCCTTGGACAGCCCGCGCTCCAAAGGACGAAAAGAGTCTTCAGGTTTTTTCTCGGTCTTCAGTGTTTATTAGTTTTTATCTACAAGATTTTCTCTCGGCCCGACAGAGGTCTGCACAGCATGCCAGCCATGAGCACACTGCGAGCCCTCGGGGCGGTCACCTATCTTTATACCCAAAACTACGTATAAGATATTTTCCCCAATACCTTTCACCCTTATTGACAAGTGCACTTTTAGTAAGAACCAATCCCAAAGTGCCACCACAACCACAGAAGATGGAGGCCAAGAAGAAGAAGAAGAAGGACAGGACATGCCCCAATTCCTCCATCTTACTTCTCTAGACCCCCCTGTACTGAAATTCTAAAACCTGTGTTTCACACTATAAATAACCTATCCCTTCACCATTTATCCCAGTGAGATCCTCCCATCCTCATACAGGTGTCGTCTCCTGTGCAGGATCAAAGTCCAGCCACCAGACACTTCTGGCAACATTCCAGGACCTCCGAGCCCCCCAGGGGTTATCTCGGTGTCTCTGCATATCAGGTCTGATGTGCTGAGATCTCACAGTGTGTCAAGACATCAAACTCACAGCTGAGCAGAAGAATAAACCAGTGCGAGAAACTCTGCATTTTAAGAAAAGATAAAAATTTAAAAAAAGATTGATTATACCTTGAGCTGTTGGCAAGATGGATCTGGAGATTTTCCAGTTCTGCTGTTGCCCCTTCTCACCACACAGAACCAGGAGCCTGGACCAGTGAAATCCCTGGGACAGCCTGCAAGGAGGTGATTTCCCATTGGAAACTTGGACAGGAAAATTGTGGAAGTCAGAATGTTTACTTGGTAGGAGGTTTTACTCAGGAAATACATAAAAGCAACAAAAGCCTCTGCTTCATGTCATCCAGGCCACTAAATGGGCAGAACCAGGGGAGTTCCAAGCCTTTGAAGAAAAGCTCAGAAGCCTCCCAGGAAATACTGATTACACTAAACTGCATCTCCTGACAGGCTTGTTCAGTGCCAAGTCAATCATGAACGAGTTGATGAAGCTGCCTGCTCCTTTTAGGCTTCCCAAAATAGTCCTGCAGGGTTTCTGTGGAAGAAATGAGAGAGCAGGCCCTGCTGCAAGACCTAATGCATCTCTCTGACAGGGAAGGAATTAAATGTAGCTCTGGATTTACTAGGGGAATTCTACTGATGCCAAGGACTGAGTGTGGAGCTGCCTGGAAGATTCCAGCCAGGAAAGGATGGAATGAATGCAATCCACCCATGGGTTGGGGTAATAATCTGCCTTCCTTATGAAGAAGACATTCCCAACCCTCCTTCCCATGCTGGGTGAGATATTGGTGGCTTAGAAGACTAAAATCAGATGTTTGTGAGAATACCTGAGAGCATCCACTGCCATCAAACTGGTGGTTCCCTCCACCATGAGGCTCCACAGCCTCATGCCCTGCAGCCCAAAATTATCCCAGTGGTGCAGCAGCTGAAATCATCCCCAGTCAAGGCCAGACTTCAGAAACAATGAGGAAATGAAGTGCCAACCTGTCCTTGATTTATTTGCTGATTGTCAGTCTCTTTGAGATGAAGACTATTTTATGATCAGGATTGGTCCATTCTAGCTAAATGTAATCACAATAGCAATGTTCTCTCTCCGCCCGCAAAAAAGCCCATCCCAAAAGAAAACAAAACAAAAAACTCACCTAGGTTTTATTTTAGCGTCAGTTTCCTTTATTTCCCATGTCTGCCTTTTATTTCTTCTTTCATCCATCAGCCCTCTTCAATTTGATTTTCTTTTAATATTCTAGAGCAGGATCAGGCAAATGGTCTCACTGTAATTGGAAAACTCCTTGGCAGTTGTCATTATGACTGTTAAAGAAAGGTACAAAAACCCATGGAGATATTCCAGCCATAAAATAGGGAATGAGAACTGGGCATTTGTAACTCTTATATTTTAACCTGAATATACAGAAGTGAAAATCTTATTTATTTTCATTAGTAATGAAAAGAACTCGGGCAAAGTTTCCCTAAAATCTTGGTGTGCTGGCCAAGTTTTGTGGCTGCGCCTTTGCAAAGTAGTGCACATTGCCTGAACCATTTCCTCACATCACAAAAGCAGGTGAACCATGACATTCAGAGATAAATTCCCAGATAAAATCTGAATAATGATCCTTTCATACCTGCATTTTCATCCTACAATGGCCTTCTGATATTGTTTGCATGAGGGTGGCCTTTCAGACAGGTCTCTTCAAAGTCCCATCCATCCTACAGCAGCTGGGTCATGTTTGAAAGCAAATATTCACTTGAGAAATAAATTTTGAGACATTTTTTGGCTGTCATGACTCTGGAGTGACCCTCAGGTTTGCTCAAAAGCACAGGTCAGGAAAAAGCATCCTGCATCCCTTTCTTTCTATATCAACAGGATTAAAACTTTTCTCTTTTCCTTTTTCAGCTAATGCCTCCTTCCCCTTTTCCCATCAAAATATCTCTCTCTTCCTCGCACATCAGTTGAGTTAATATAAAAAAATCAGTGCCTGATTTAAGCTGGTTGTGTGAGGTGCTCATCTGCTTGAACACTTTTCCTGTCAACCCTGGCAAGTCCTTGACTATTTTTTGCTCTCTCTTCAGATCAGAGCAAGTCATTTGCATTTTCATGATGAGCAGCTTCCACGCTCTGTGAATCTTTACAGGGTGCAATAATGATCTTAAGGGTCTTTTCCAACCTAAATTATTCCATCATTATTCATGTTCTACCTGCTTTCTGCGCCTCTCTTTCCCTTCTCTTCTTCCCTGCCAAACCACTCCATTCTCCCTCCCCCTGAAGGCACAAAACCCACAGTACTGTTTGTAGTGTCTCTACCAAGGCTGATAAGATTTGTTTTATGGCCTCTGGTCTTACAAAACAGTCTCCAAGTTGCAATTAAATCCTTGAAATTCATATGATTGCTTGAAGGAACTGAGGGAAGTGGGAGATGCTGGGCGTATTTCAACCGGCAGAGGAAACAATTGAAAAATTGGTTTTTGGTTTATTGCAGAGTAATTATGAGAAGTGGGATCTACACCACTGCCATTAAACATGACAGCAGTGACAATTCACGTACAGGACCTCAGAGTGCCATTGAAGGGGGTCTCACCTCAGTGATTTTTCTGTTCTATCCCTGAGCCATTGCTATCTGCCAACCAAGCAACAAGAGCTCATCTGGGTTTTATTTGGTAAATATTAAACTAAACTGAGTAGGTTTTTTATTTTTCCAATCAAAGACTTTCCAACTCACAAGACAGGGAAACCTCATCCTGCTGTTATTGTCTTTGGATGCTGTTTTGCTTCACTGTGAACAGGAATGTGCTTCCCTCAGCTGCCGCTCCAATGCTCCTGTTGTGGACCAGGCAACAGGGAAAACCAACCTTCTCTGAGTGACATGGCAGGTGATTATTCCTGCATAAATTAAAGCAGAGATGAGATACAACACAAAAAACATGCAGCTGAGGCCAAGAAATTCAAATTGAGAAGGTGTGGTGGATCTGAGGGTGGTTAGGTCTCATTTTTCTGCAAAACAATGATTTCTGTTGAGTCTGAAGGTCCTCAGGAGCTGCTGCAGAGAATCTTCAGATGCTGTAGCTGCCAGCCCAACTTTCCCTGTGCTGTAGGTGGAAGCTGTGTTTTATGGATCTCTCCAGGCTGAGCTCACTGTTCTCCAGAAAAATTTTGGTTTTGGTTTTGTCACTATTCTCCAGAAAAATTTTGGTTTTGGCCTTTTTGGTTGTGGACACCCCATCCCTGGAAGGATCCAAGGAAGGTTGGGCAGGGCTTGGAGCACCCTGGGATAGTGGAAGGTGTCCCTGTCCATGGCAGGGGGTAGGATGAGATGATCTTCAAGGTCCTTTCCAACCCAAACCATTCTGTGATTCTGCAATTCACACACCCATGGCCTCTAACTTAAATTCTGGAGTCAGATATTCCCTTTTTTATGGCTTGGCTTCCTCAGCAAGGGAAATATTGGCTTTTCTCCAATTTTGAAAATCTTTTGGGCAAGAAAATGGAACAAGCAAGGATACTCAAAATATTGTAAATTGGTCTTGATCTCCATACTCAATATAGTGTATTTTCCTAAGTTTCTAGAAACTACTAGATGTAGTTTTCCCTCTGATCTCTCCAAGATAAATTCTGTATCCTTCCCTGAGGTTGTTATTCTAATGCAGGAACAGAAAGAACACAGGTCTGATTCACTATGGCAAAACATAACTTGGTTTGAGGATTTTTGGCTTTTTTTCCTGGTTTTATTTTCTCCCTGGAGCTGGCTGCACTTACTAGGTTTCAACATAATGGAATTTTACAGGAATTCTATAATTGGAAATCCAGTGATCCTGGTGTGGTCAACAGGTACAAAAGTGCTGAAAAACTGACTACATGAAAATGGATTTTGCCAATATATTGAGCTGCAAAAATACCAGATTCCTGCATCCAGGTCATTCCTGCTCTTTGAAATTGTTTGAAATTAAAATATCAGCTTTCAAATATCAAATATCAGAAGACAATTCTATTCAGTAAATATGGAACTTATCAAAGAATGGGATAATAAAATAATTGTAACCACACACTAAGAACAAATAGATAAACAAAGAAAAACAACAAGAAAGAGAAGTTTGGGGTCTTTTTCCCTGTTGAGACTGGTTGCAAGCAGTTCATTTCCCCATTTTTGTGACTGGATTTGAGCAGCAGAGACTGAAAGAAGAATGTAGGTTGATTTTGGAGAAGGATTAGCATAGTGAATCAATTATTGAGGAATCTTTCATAATAGCACTGAGTGCTTTTTCCATCTTTAGATTTCGAAAGTGCTCTGTGCATGTAAGAAAAACCCAGCATTTTAAGAAGCTCACAATGGGATTTTCAACTGTGGTGCCCTGGATCTATCACTTGATCTTGCAGTTCACATCCCTGTTGCACATCTCCATCAAATCCTTGAATAACTTCTGGTAATAACAGAATATTTTTCTGCTGTACTCTGTGATTCACTTTTTACCCCTGAAAATGAGCATCAGGGAGCCACATTTCTTCTTGTTCTTAAGTGGTTTTAACCACACTTCAAAGTCAGGTCAGGTAGAGCCATCCTATTACCTTTCCCTGGCTCCAGAATAATTGCATCTCATGCTTCAATCTGTGCATAACAGCACCTCACAGATGAACTTGGAAATGTAAAACAGGATGGCCTTTCTGCTGCAGGAACTTTTATCTTGGCATTGATGTGTGGGGCCATTCAAGATGCTAAACTGGCAAGAAGAGCCAATATAGATCTTGATAATAAACTGCAGAAATTTAAAGCTACTCTTTTCTCATAGTTACATCTCTACAGCACACACAGAAATTAGGGTGATGACAGCTAGAATCTAAACTAAAAAAGCAGATTTGGATTGGATAGTAGGAAGAAATTCCTTCCTGTGAGGATGGTGATGCTCTGGCACAGGTTGCCCAGAGAAGCTGTGGCTGCTCCATCCCTGGAATTGTCCAAGGCCAGGTTGGATAGGGCTTGGAGCCACCTGGAATAGTGGAACATGACCCTGCCCATGGCAGAGGGGTTGGAACCACATGGACTTCAAAGTCCTTTTCAGCCTAAACCTTCCTGTGATGATTCTATCATACAATTATAGAAAATCCATGTAAACTTCAGGAAATGCAGTCTTCAGCAGCATGGTAATTAATTACCTAAATATCTCAGGAATACGCTAGTCTGGCTGTAACAAAAGAGTGGCAATTGAACACTTTGTAGAGGAATAATCAGACTAAAGAGATTTATAAAATAGTGTTAACACAGTCTGTGACAGAGATGAGAGCTTCTACTTCACCCACTCCAGAATCAGGAGGCCCACCAAGATGTCTGACATTTTTGAGGAAATCTTTCTTTTAACCCCATTTTCATAGAAGCATAGAATCATAAAAGCTGGAAAAGACCTCTAAGATCACCGAGTCCAGCCTGTGACTGATCCTCACCTTGTCACAGAGCACTGAGTGCCACATCCAGTTTTGTTTCTTGAATATCGCAGACATGTTTTATGAAAAATCCTTTCCTTAGGATTTTTTCTCCTGAGAAACTGAGAGGCCTCAGGAACAAAATGCAGACAATGATTATCTGCTGCTGTGGAATGCAACAGGTGCATCTGTGATTGGTCTCATGTGGATGTTTCTAATTAATGGCCAATCACAGTCCAGCTGTTCAGACTGTCTCAGCAGTCACAAGCCCTTGTTATCATTCTTTTTCTATTCTTAGCTAGCCTTCTGATGAAGTCCTTTCTTCTATTCTTTCAGTATAGTTTTAATATAATATATATCACAAAATAATAAATCAAGGCTTCTGAAACATGGAGTCAACATTCTTGTCTCTTCCCTCATCCTAAGACCCCTGTGAACACCACCACACTTGAACACGTCCAGAGACCAGGACTCCACCACCTCCCTGGGGAGCCTCTTCCAGTGCTTGACCACTCTTTCCACAGAGAAATTCCTCCTGATGTCCAACCTGAGTCTCCCGTTGCACAACTTGAGGACATTTCCTCTTTCCCTGTCCCTTGTTCCCTGGGAGAAGAGCCTGACCCCCACCTGTCTGCACCCTCCTGTCAGGGAGTTGTGGAGAGCAATAAGGTCTCCCCTGAGCCTCCTTTTCTCCAGGTTAAACCCACTCAGCCACTCCTGACATGATTCATTCCCTAGACCCTTTCCCAGCTCCATTCCCTTCTCTGGACACGCTCCAGCCCCTAAATATTTTAATTGTTGGCCCAGACCTAGAAACAGCACTCCAGTGTGTCTAGGCCTCACCAGGCCTCACCACTGCCCTGGTCCTGCTGGCCATGTATTTATTCATAGTTTATTGACTTGAATGTGTTCCTGGATATTTACTTGGTCTGCACCTGTATAAATCAATGTTTTTCTGGCAATTTTCTTGGGAGTCATTCAATCTCCTTTACCTTACTTTTCTTACCCCATAATTTCCTTTAAAGAAAGAGATTTAAGAGCCAACCTTCTGTTTGCTACTGTTCATTCTCCAAAGAAGCAAATATTTTGGGAAAAAAAAGATATTCAGTGCAGGAGCTGACAAGAAGATTTCTCAGAGTCAATCCTGGACAAACCGGCATTCACCTTGCAATGGTTTTTGTCTATTCTTACAAATAAAAAAAAAATAAAATAAAATATATTTTCCTAGTATAAACAGCATCTCTTCATCAATTCTAATATCTTTCTGCTCCTTTTAAAACTCATTAAGATAGATTTAAATGAAGCTTGGAAGGACAGCAGCACCATATTGAACACATGCATGGAAAGAGCTTTGACATGGTGAGATCTCATGCACTACCAGCAAACCCAAATTGTATATTATCTATCTATTATCTATTATTTATTCATGAGCTTTGTCTGCCTGCAGTAAGCTACTGGTGAGGTATTATTGTTTCTGCTTTCCATTCAGGTGACAGAATGACTTCTTTTAAGAGAAATCAATTTTTTAAAAAAAGCAATAGTATATTGAGAAAGTAGGATGGGGAGAGGTCTGAAACATCTCAGTGTCTGGACTATGAAATCTGTGGAGTTTGGTCTTTGGCAGAGTTCTTGGCATCCCTGATTTCACATCACTACAGAGAACCTTTTCAGGCATAGAAATTTGCAAACAGGAAATGCCTCTGCAGAGACATCAACCAAGACACTGCAAATGTCTATTGGCAGGAACATCCCAAAATTACCGAACTGAAGATTTCCACTAATAATTGAAGATATTTATTGCCAGCTCCAGTTTCAGACTTGGGACAAGTGAAAGCCAAGAGTGTGCAGGACACTGCTTTGGCATTGATAGGTCCCTTCAGAAGTGACCTGTCCTTGACACTGAGAGTCTTGATGCACATCCCACTGAAATCCAGGGAAATCTTTCCATCCAATTAATTACACTTTGTGGCAGACTCACAGGCCTTTGTTACAGGCAGATCAGCACTTGGCATGAGTGTTAATTTACCTGGGATAGCAGCCAAGGATTCCTGGTTTTGCTGATGTTGCAGTAAAACCTTTTCCAATTTGTTTCATATCTCAGGGATTTCTAAGCCCCAGTGCATGGTCCCACCAAAACTGAAGTGTTTGGTCAAAGCCTGGAATTGATGATCTTGGAGGTCTTTTCTAACCTTAATAATTCCATTATTCTGGGTGATTGTGATCTGTTTAAAAATCTGTTTAAGCTTCAAGCAAACCTCATACTCTCATTTTCCTTGATTTTCTTGACCAGGTGGCATCTTCCAGGACTTAGATCCCATCCAAAATGCAAATCTCTTTAGCCTTGCTCCCATCTGGTTGAAGGTGGGCTCTGAGAGGGGGAGTATTGGATGCTGTACAAGCCTTTCTGTGCTCAAAGGGGCCTATAAGGAAAACAGGGCCAAGTTGTTTCAGGGACTGATAAGACAACAAAGAGTGAGGGTTTTAAATTTAAAAAAAAAAAAAAAAAAGGAAATTTAGAGTAGAAATAATGAATAAATATTTTGCAGTGAGGGTGGAGAAACCTTGGAACAGGTTGCCCTGAAAGGTGGTTGATGCCTCATCCCCTGAAGTTTTCAAGGCTGGGTTGGATGGGGCTTTGAGCAACCTGGTCTAGTTGAAGATGTCCCTGCCCACTGAAGGAGGGTTGGACTGGATGACCTTTGAAGGTCCTTTCCAACCCAAAACATTCTGTGATTCTCTCATTCTATGTTCTTTTAAAGCAGCCGTCCTCCCACAGTGCTTTACAATGATGATTGTCACATAGATTCCAAAATATCTTTGCTGTTCTTAAAACTCAGCATGATCTTTTCCCCCTGGAGAACTCTCAGTGCTCTTGGGACCCTGCTCCACTACTGAGACTTCTCAAACTCAGTGCAGTCCCACCCTTCTCTGTGAGCAGGTCCTTTATAAAGAGAAGACACAAATTAAACAATCAAGTGACAAAAGAACCTTTATTTGGGGTTGGCAGCAATGACTCGGCTGGGGTTGGTTGTTTGCTGCCACGTCCTGATCTACCTGAGCAGTTCCCTTTGACTCACCTTGGACTTTGGCACCTGAAGCACTCCTGTATATTAAGCAGCAAGGCTCTGCAGCTATTTCTTTTTAAGTACAAGTTCGACTGAATGACCTTAATAGAAAACTGCCAACAAAAGCACAAAAAAAGTTTAATTGAATTAAGTCTAAATAAAACGATCTTGAAGTTTTAATACACACTTATCTATTGACATTGTCTCTCAGCTGGAATGAAAGAACAAAGTCCTTGTGCTGCTCTTCTGCAGAGCAGGCACATTTATGATGTACAGCAAAAGGAATCTGAAAGGCAAAGTCTTCATGTAATGTTTAATCCAATATTGGAATGTGAACATCAAAGGTTATACTACCAAAGTTTGGGAACAATCACAGAATGGGGAATTTGGCTCCCAACAAGGAAACACCCAGGGCACAGGGTCCAAATTTCATGTATGACAGAGGTAAATGCTGCAACAAATGCCCTGTGGGTGCATTTTGTTGGTCTCAGTACAGGTCTGATGTATATTCAGGATTATCTTCCTTGAGAGAGGAGGCAGAAGTATTTGGAAGGGGATTTTGGTAGTTTTGAAGGTTGAGGACCCCTTTGAATAATGTAACAACACCAAATGTCCCCTTGTTGTGATAGAATATTATGGTGTGTGTCTGTGGTTAATTACCTGAACCATTTGAGTACTGCATGCATAAACATATACATTAAAAATTTAAATATACTTTTCAGCTCCATTCATTTAATCTTTCCAGTCTTTTCCATGACAGATCTGTGTCCCCCTTTTTGCTGCTGGAAGATCAGAAGCATTTAGAGAAGCTGGGTGAGGGTTGGCCATACACCACCTATTCTGCGAGAATTTGATGAATAAATGACTGGAAGGCAGACACAAAACAAACAAAAGGATGTGATTTTTTAAAAAGATTTTGTTGTGGTTTAGCCCCAGCCAACAACTCAGCCCCATCTACTAACTCTCACCTCCTTAGGAGGGAGAAGAAAACCAAAAGGGAAAAACTGAAAATTTCAAGCTGAAATAAAGACAATTTAATAGGTAGAGAAAAAGCTGCAAGATACAATTTGTTTTCAAGCCATCCTTTGAAGCTGAATGAACACTCAGAAAAGATTCGTATTGTAGATTAATTGATTGACAAGTTACATCAGTCTCAGATATCAAAATAAAATTTATTGGAAGATGGAAGAAAGTCAAGGATGCATCATGTCTGCCTACTCTGTTCTTTAGTCTTTCCCAAACATTCAAGTTTAACTTATTTTGGAGCTGGGCTGTGCTTGTTCTGTTCCTCTGCACTTCTGTCCTCGTGAGTCCAACCCACACCTGTGTGAATACTGTGCCCTGATGAGGTGGTTGAAACTTAATCCTTTTTTTATTATTAATTTCTGTAGGAATTGTGGGAAACTGCTATTTGTTAATACACACATTTCCCCGTGCTGCTCCTTCAGAGTTAAGGAAGTTGGAAATCAAATAATAAAAGTTAACATGAAAGGATTATTACAGCCCTTATAAGGACTTGGGGGAAATTATCATGCAAACAGATGGTGCTCTGAAAAAGTGTTAAAAATACTGCAGAATAATTTGTCTGGTTGACAAAAAGAATCGATATTAAAGAAATAGAGAGATGAAATTATGTTAGAGAGAGATGAGCAAATTTTCTTAAATCCCTCATGAAGATGCAGCATTCCCAACTTATTCCTTCTCATTTTTGTTCTGCTCTCTTTTTCATTTATGATTTTTTCATTTATGATCTCAGACTCCACTAATAATGGAGATATTGCTGAAGTTTTATTAGGCAGTTGGGATCCTGGTTATCAGAACAGGGTTTTCTTAGTCCCTGCATGGAATTTTGCTCTTTGAGCTTTTCCATAATCACCTTTCCTTACTTTCCCATTTTCTTCTTCATGCCTCAGTGATTTGTCTGTAACTTAATCCTTGACTTCCAGGCTAAAATCCATTTGGATCAGCTCTTGGGTATGATATCAAATGGCACAGAGCAATCCTTGGTTTTAGCTGAAACCCAAGACTTTGACTTCTGGCAGAGAAATGGATGGAAGAGGATGGAGCTCTCCTTCATTTGTTGTTGAAACCATGTGGATGGAGAGATTCCCCTCTAGTCATCATCTGGGGATGTAAGATCAGAAGGAGAAATCACAGAATCCTCAAATGGTTTGGGTTGGAAGGAACCTTAAATATCATCTCATTCCAACCCCCTTCCATGGGCAGGGACACCTTCCAGACTGGCTGGATAAATAAATAACTAGTTCAAACCTGTTCTCATTCAAGTTATTAGAGGAGGGACCACAAGATGTGTTTGAACTGTTCCCTGGACAGTCTTACCCAGATAAACTGAAGGAGGAATGAAGATCAGAGACAAAACTCTAATTACAGGAAATATTAATGCCCAGAAATTAGAACCAAATATTCAAGTGTGAGTGGATTTTCACTGAGTTGGATCAGTTAGGCATAATCCTTTAGATTTATGGAATTAGTGACAGGACAAGGTTTTTAACTGAAAGATGGTAGAATTAAATCAGATACTAGGGAAAAAAATCTTTCCTGTGAAGGGAAAGAGACACTTGAAGAAATTTTCCAGAGAAGCCCTGAGTTCTCTGTCCCTGGAAGAACGAAAGGCCCTGAGCAACCTGGTCCAGAGGAAGGTATCCCTGCCTAAGAGAGATGGAGCTGGACAGTCTTAAAGCTCCCTTCCAACCCAAACCATACTCTGATCCTATGATTCCTTGATAATTCTCTCTCTTGCTGGATTCTGCAGCTGAACTCACTTTCCTTCCATGTAATCTGCATTTTATTTCTCTTCCTTTCCATGTTTTCTGGTTGATATCACCCCATTGATTCACCTCCTAGCACTTCCAGCTCGAGAGGAGAAGATTAACGTGCACCTTTCCGCATCTCTGTGTGCACATCTTCCCCAACACCAGGTGTCAGAGACAATTACCTTCCCGGGCAAACAATGTCCACCTTTAATCAATTTCCACCAAATTAATTTCTACAAGTGTTGCATTATTACCAAGGAGGGAGATGAACAAAGTCAACGAAGACAGGCAGAAAATCCCAGGACACCAGTGCCTTGCTCTGAGAAGTGAATATAATTAATTGTAGTGGTTTGATTCCTGCACTTTCTCCTTGCCCCTGTGTCAAAACCCAGGTGTTTTAACTGGCATGTTAATTAGTTCTGTGTTCATAAATGGAGGCACCACGATTGTTAAAGGCATAAAATTGCAACAGCAGAATGCTGCTGCCCTGGGCCAGCTGACAATTACCTGCCAGAGTTAAACAGATCTGTCTGTAATGCAGAGATCTGGGGAGAATAAACCTCATGGGGTCCACGTACAGGCTCACCTGTTCCTTTGGGTTCCCATCATAATTCCTGAGTCATGACCTGATTTTATCTCAGAACAGCACCAGGGGGACTTTCCCATCACTGACCTGCTGTTGATTTAACTTGTGGCTGTTTCCTAAATCTGTGTGGACTGGGACCAGGACCAATATGTGGATATCAGGAGATTTGCATGTTTATTAATTAGACTCCACAGCTGATGGATTCACCAAAGTTCCCTTTGAATCCTGTTTAATGTGTGGCACACGTGGCAAAGCACCCCAGGGACAGGACAAGGGGAATGGTTTGAAGAGGAAGAAGGGTAGATTAAGATGGGATAATGGAAGAAATTCATCCCTGTGAGTGTGATGAGAACCTGGCAGAGGTTGTGCAGGAATTCTGTGGCTGCCCCATCCCTGGAAGTGTTCAAGGCCAGGTTGGACAGGGTTTGGAGCAAGCTGGGATGGTGGAAAGGTTGGAATGAGGAGGTCTTTAAGTCCTTTCCACTCCAAATGATTCTGTGATTCTATGAAATAGGAAAATTCCTGCCATTATCTTTATCCTCACCATAACCTCACAGTTGAAGAAATTGCTTTTAGGAACATCTGAGGAACTGGGACTGCAAACTTTTCATCTTGTCTTGACACTGCTCTTACAAAGTCTCTCTGGCAAGACAACAAACTGAATCTGGGCCCTGTTTACTCTTGTTACCTCTGATATCCAAATGCATTGGTTCTCCCACCATGAAGGAGATGTTCACATGAACATCCTCTCTTAGCACAGCCAAATGAAACTAAAAATTGTTTGGGATGACGATGACCAGCTGAATTTTTGTTTTAATTTAAGAGGACTCTGTACTGACAGATACAAGAACATCTGCTAGAATGTTAAGATATGTTTTCCTGAAATGTAGGTTTAGTTAGAAAAGCTGAGCTGGTATGACAAGGGAAGTTTCACCCGTTCTTGTATTTGTGAGAGTAGAGTAAAACAAACTGAGAACCTTATTCACAGTTTTTAATATCTCTGCTTTTCAAACAACCCACTGCTCATTCTTCAAATAAAAATATAATTGAAAAGGAGCCATGTCTTTCTGTTTTCACTGGGATGATGGAGTAAAATCCATAGGATTTTTAAGGCACCCTATATAGAGATCCTACAGGCTTTTCCTAGTGAACTCTCCCATCAGTATGGAAATGAAAACTTTAAATTCATTTTGTTTTCACAATGGGAAAAGAAATCAGTCTTGTGGCATTGAGGCTTTATGAAGTATGCAAAGATTTACTTGCTGAGAGCCAAACTGGAGTGATATTATATATTTACGAAGGATAAAATATCCCCTTGGAAATGAGCAATTCCATCCTTTGAAAACCCGAGTGAGGGCAGGAAGTATCATAAGGAAATTTAATATTGCAGAGAAAAATTGAGAAAATGCTAGTGCCATCTATTGACATGAAAATATAAAGGTGGAAAAGAAGCTCATCTGCCTGGATCCAAACAAGCAGAGAGGAGGCTGTTTGTTTTAATCACGTCAAGTTAAGATATTTGTAAATATGCAGGTTTATGTTTAGTCTTTTTAATGATGTTGTATTTTGGGTAAATATGTTGACTTTCAAATTAATCACCGTTGTAATCAAGCTGCAGCGAGAGATGGGGATTTGCCTGTAATGGGAATTAGGAGTCATTGCTGAGTGGATAAATGCTGGCATTCTGACTAATGCTCTTAAGCAGGTTTGCAGTGTCATCACAGGCTGGATCCAGGCTGTGAACAGGTTTAAATCTCCCATGGAATAAAAAGTGGAAGATTTCCTAGCTCCTAGATCTCCCCTGGCTTTCCGCTGGAAAACATTTCCATGCCTGGGTCAGGACTGAAGCAAAGAGGGATTTCCATTCCCAGCGAGTCAGCAGGAGGCAGCCAGCCAAGATAGACACCTGACACTGAAATCCAAATATCTCATTTCAGTATCAGGGAGCCTGGATTAGCACCAAACAACCCTATTCTTTTCAAATTCAAATCAGTCTCTCTCTCTGCATTCCCACTTTGTCAACAGAGCAAACCAGACCCCATGTGCTTTATCATTTAGTCATCATTTGGCAAATCAGGATTTTCCCAATCCATTGTGAAGTCCTGGATCTGCTAAATCTGCCATATTACTTCCATCAAAGATCTCTTTATTAACCAATAATCACTATATTTCTACTATTTCTTGTTTAGAACAAAAGGTATGGGAATGTTGGGCTCTCTGCCTTTGGAACAACTCCTGGAGCTGCACCCAGGGCCCACCTGGGGATGATAACAGGATGAGAGGCAGGAAGGGAATTGTGGATGTCGCACTGAGCTCAAGATGCAGTGTGCACCCATGGAGGGATGGCCCTGCAACCACAAAGTTATTTCAGGAATTCTTGTGCCTGTAAATAATTCCTTTCTGCAGAAAAATGCCATGGTTGACAGCAAAATCCTTTGATTTTGGGAAGAAACCTAATCTCAATTATTGTGTTCTTTATAAATGGAAAATTAAAACTTGGAAGGACTTTGGGACATAACACAGAGCACTTAATTCATCCCTTATTTCATATGGAGCCACTACATTCCAAGGGGGCAGCGCTTGTTTTTTATCAGGGAAAAAATTAAGAATTCTGAGCAATGCTGGACCTCTTTTCCTTGCACAGCCATTTTCCATGCTAGAGGGACTTGGAGAATGCTCAGTGCAAAGTGGTTATCAGTAAAAAATGTGCTACAAGAGGCTGATACCTGGAACTGACCATGTACAGGAAAGTATGTGAGACCAATCTGTGTTACTTCAACTGTGTCATAAAAGATGAAGTACTGACTCCAGTGTAGATGACTTGTAACTTTCTATACTTCCCTCCTAAAAGCAAAAAGTCATCAATTTTAGATAATTTTTTATATTTTTTTTCCCTCTCCTTACCTCAGTTAAAAAAAAAGTCGAAAAGTTCCATTACATTATTTTAATAAACCAAATGAGCCTCTGTCAAGAGAGAAAAGGAGAGAAGGAGGAAAAAAAGCCTGAGCGAAAACCTGGCAGGAAAGCCTGGACATTATTTCAATATTGACATTATCAAAAAACTTACGTGGAGGGAGGTAAAAGCTCTTTGTCAGGACTTTAGGAAGGGAGAATCAGGTTTTATCAAACTCATCCTGGTTACTGGAAGGATCTTTAAGCTCCTCACTCTGAACAAGTCAAGCTTCCACTTCCCAGCCCAAAAGTGGTTGCAATAATGACTCATTTCAGTGATGTGGGATTTCTGGCCTTTGTGCTGTGCTTTGCCAGAGGCCCTGATGAAAAACAAACATTTGTATCCCCCCAAATGCTGTGACATTTTCACACTTTTCAAACACACTCTCTTAGGTACTTCAACTTCAGGACCTGCTTAAAGAAAACCTTAAAATGAATCTTACAAAGATATTTTAAATTATTTTTACAGAGATATTTGAAGTGTCAGCACCTTCCACCCATCTTGATTCTTGTGGCCCAGGACCACCACTCAGTTGTCTATGTCTCTTTGTGCATTGATCCCTGCAAATTCAGGAGGAATTTCCAGTTCCCCAGAATTCAGAAACACAGAGGAGAGGATCTAACACCAACCACATGTACACACTAATCCACTTTAATTTTACCTCCTCCAAGCCAAAATTCTGCACCCAGCTAAAGAAGGCTAAAGGTTTCCCTCTTCTGACAGGCTCTTCTTTTTGTCATCTCCAACTTCTTAATCTTTTCAGTCTGCTTCAGAAGGGCTGATGGCAGTCCATCACAAATAAACAGCCTTAAAGACAAGGGATGAATAACATAAAGAAGTGCATGAGTTGTTGCCTGAGTAGGAAATGTAAATCAGAGTCAATGAAGAAAATAAAATGTGTCAGCTGAAAGAAACCTGGCAAAGCAAAGCATTTTTAAAATAAATCAGGAACAGGACTCAGTGTGCAAAGCCTCCTCCTCCATGGGAAACCCCAAAAAAAGATCATAAAATCATAGAATGGTTTGAGTTGGATGGGATCTTAAAGATAATCCAGCTCCAATCCCCTGCCATAGGTAAGGACACCTTCCACTAGACCAGGGTGCTCCAAACCCCATCCAACCCAGCCTTCAACACTTCCAGGTTGTCCCAGGCCATGGCAGGGGTTGGAGCTGGATGATCACAGAATCACAAAATTATGGAATATGCTGAGTAGAAATGGACTCATCAGGATCATGGAATCCAACTCCTAGCACTACACAGGACCCCCTAAAAATGCCACCATGTTCCTTTTGAAGGTCCGTCCCACCTAAACCATTCCATGATTCCTTTTTTTTCCCCAAGAGATGCAAAATCCCTGGAACAAAACAACAGTGCCATTTGTACATGAGTATTTTAGGAAATGCCTTTAGCATAACTTCAGACCATCAAATTCCGTGTCTGAAGAACCCTCCTTGCTGTGTCTCTCTCTCACCTCTCCTGTTTGGTGCCTTGGTCTCTTGTCCTCCATCTCCATCCCTCTTCCATCCCCATTACACACCTCACTTCCCACGCTCTCCATGCCTGGCAAGCACCTAAACAGGAATTATTGCCAGAGGCAGCTGGGATGCAGATTGCTGGTGTTCAAACACTGCTGCCTAAGTGACCTTTTGAAATCCGTGGACATGAATTTTCTATCTCATTTCCCACAGGAAAATATTTACATATTGTTGAACATGCTGAGCTCGCTGTTATCGTGTTGTTGCTGTGACGTACAAAACATTACCAGGAACTAATAATAATAATAATAATAATAATAATAGCAACAACAAATCCCAGCTTTTGTTGGAATGGAAGCCTAAGGGATGAGCTGTGGGGCACCAACATCAGAGCACAGCATGAGAGTGTTCTTGTGGCATTCACCTCCCACTCACAGGTCCCCTTGTGCTGCCTGCTCCACTTCAGTTGTGGTAATTTATTCACACACCTTTAGAAAATAAGATTAAACCTCCTGGTGGTTTGTGAATATCCAGTTCTAAACAAGGCAGCTGAAAACATTTCTGGAGGAAGGAGGTTACTGGTGAGCAACACTCCTCAATTTATACATGAGGGAGAGATGTATAATGTAAATGGAGGTGGGACAGGGGAAGGAGGGTGACCTTTGTCTCTCCATCACCATAAAATTTCATATTCACAGCCCCAAAGAGGGCTGAACACCATCGTTTTTTCCTGTTTTCACACTGGTTTCTGTCAAATGTTTGAAGAGGGAAGAATAACACCAAAGAGGGGGAAAGGAAAGATTGCAAACATAGCACATTTGGTGACCCTCCATCTGGTGCTCCTGGCAAGAATCTCTCAGATCAGAGTGGGTTTGCTCGGTTGGACCAAGTGGTGGGAAGGAAAGAGTGGGAAGAGTTTTTCTGGATACACCAAAAAGGGATGTGACTTTCATTATTAGGTGGAATTCGAGATTAAAATGCATAACAAAGGGCTTGAAGGTACAGAGATCTTACAATGAGGTGGCTATAAAATCTAGCAGTGGCTGCTCATCCATTTAGCCAGGATTGTTTTGGATTTTCATTTGCTTTGTGAGTGGGTATGGGGTTCACATGTTTAGACCAGGAGTAATTTTATGCTTTACATTGTGAATACAAAGTGTTGTGAAGTCCTGGATCTGCCAAAACTGCCATATTACAGCTATCAAATGTATTTTTATTAACCAATAATCACTATATTTCTACTATTTCTTGTTTAGAAATATCATGAAACTGGAGTGATCTGGAGATTTTGAGACACTTTCAGAGGAGGGAAGCTGTAACATCCCAGCTATTCCAGCACTGAAATAGTTGTTGCAGCCAGGGAATATTCCTTGAGAGTGCTGCCTTGTTCATTTGCTTTCCCTTCTCCATGCAAAATGTATATTTTAGCATAACTTAAATAAAGAAAAGAGAAATCAAAAGACATCTTTCTAGTTTAGACACTGAACACAAGGTTTGGAGCAAGCACCATCTACGAAGTCATTCAGACAATTCAGTTTCCCAGAAAGTGGGGTCCTGCTTGAACAGGTCACATCTGCAGTAGAGGAATTATAAATTGCACAGATTTCCTCACATGTCAGGGCATAAATTACAGTTGTACAGGACTGAGCCTCCTGCTCCATCCAGCTGCTGCACTGCCCTTGGAATGGAAGATGAGCTGGGCCACAGCTGTCAGGGGTTGGTTTATGACCAATCTGGATTGGCCCCAGTGTGTCACAGCTTTCCATGTCCCCTGGAAGAGTGTATCAGCATTGGAACGGGGTATCAGGGAAATGGTGCAGTCACCAGCCCTGGAAACCCTCATAATTCTTTCTTAGAGGGATCCCCAGCATCCTCAAATGAGCAGGAACTACCTCAAGGAGTCTGGAAAGTCCTGCTTTTTGTAGGGATATGGAGAGGGTTTCTTAAAAGGGAACACCACAACTGTCACATAAATGAAACAGGCAAAGAAGTCATGGACTTTTGGAATGTGATGAGCACATGTCAGGGGAAGAGGTTTTGTCCTTCTTAAAAGGGGTGATGGGACAAGCAGGGAATGGCTTTAATTTGAGAGGAGGCAGGGTTAGATTGGATTTTGGGATTAAATTCTTCCCTCTGTGGGTGGTGAGACCCTGGCAGAAGTTTCCCAGAAAAGCTGTGGCTGCCCCATCCCTGGAAATGTTCAAAGACAGGTTGGACAGAGCTGGGAAAAACCTCCTCTGGTTGTCCCTGCCCATGACACAGGGGTTGGAACTATGCAGTCTTGAAGGTCCCTTCCAACCCCAACCATTCCATTATTCATCTTATCCTGAAAAAGATGAGGTTCCTTGGGTTGACCAGGGGTGAATTCTCTGATTCTCTTGACTGCACCTCCTTTGCTCACATTGGATACACAATCAACTGCCTCAGATGAAGAAACATCTGTTGTAGACACCTGAAATTTAGGGTCTACAAGGTGTCCTCACCCTGGAGGGTCTCAGGGCTTCCAGAAAGGTCTCAGGGCTTCCTGGAAGGTCCCAAGACTTACACAAGTTGAGGTGCCACCTACCTAGGAGATTGTGTGTGACCTAAAAGGGAAAAGGGCAGATTGGAGGTGTCTAGGGGCAGGTGCCCAATGTCTGAATTCAGGGAAGAACTCTGGATACACTCAGAAATTCTTGTCACAGAGAAGCTGGAGAGGAGGAGACTGAAAGTGCACCAAGTATGGGTTTGTACCAGATATTCTGACTAAATTATGGAGAGTCCTCAGGTGCACCAAAACATGAAAAGAGAACCAGCAGCTTTTGGAGGTTGTCCAGTTTGAGGCTTTAAATATGATGTGAACCTATCCTATGTATCACACGCAGTGGGTGACATCCAGGGAACAAGCAAAATGATCAAAAAAAGAAAACAATAAATCCCATCCTCTATTTGTCAGTGCCTTCAAATTAATTGCCCAGATTTGGGGCTTGATTCCTTCCCATTCATCAAGGAAACTGAAACACTTTTCCTTTCCCATTGAAAGCGATGCAATTCAGGCACCCACTTAGAGTTAAAAATAAGAATAAATGGGTGTGAAGCACTTTCAACCTCTCCAGAGGAAATAAGTGGGGCAATCTCCATTCCTGCTCACAAATGCAACCATACATCTTGCATGAGCTCAATGTCCCTGTCTCTTTCTCTCCAACTTTGCAAGTTATTGTGGAAGTACCTAAATAGGGCATGGAAAACTCTAAATAAGGCACAGGAAAAAGTTTCACCTGGGAAAGGGGTGGGTGGATGTGGCCCTTTGTAGTTTCCTTGCACTGACTGTGGTGCTACAGCCAAATCCTCTGGAAGGTGAAGAGCACCTGAAGATCTGTGACCAAAAAAGGTCAGAATTTGGAGATAATCCTGCCTGCAGCCTTGCCTCAAGGTCCAGACAGGGCAGAGCAGTTCAAAATTCCCATTTGGCTTTGGAGCCTTCCCTGGGAGCATCTACAAGGATTTTTCTTTTTGAAGCTGGAACAGTTCTGTTACCCTGAGATTTAACTGAACCCAGCAACAAACTGAGCCCCAGAAAAGCCATATATTAATTATCACTGTTTGGAAGCCTTTGGAAAGAGGGGTTTTTGTTTTCCTTTGAGGAAAATGGGCCAGTGGTAAATAATATGGGAACAAGTAATTAATTTGCACAAAAATCAACCATTTGGAAAATATTTATGCTCAAAAATAATGACTTCCAGTAGCAGAAATCTCAAAAATTGGAGTTAATACCCATTTCAAATCCACTGACAATGGCACAGCAGGTTTCCTGGATGTGGTGAGCCAGGTATTAAACAGTATTAGCAATTTCCTCAAAGTTATTTTTTTCCTGAAGTGACTTTCCCTAAGGACTTGTAGGATGAAGGAAAAAATTGAGGAAAAACACCTTGAGAAAAATGAATCTTTATTGATATATATATATATATATGGCATTCCATGAAATGCAATTGCCTTTTTTCTTGGAGTGGTCAATTGCTTGTACTCCCTAAAAAAATACTGTCTGTCTGGGGACTCTTAGAAAATTCTTTACCCAAACAACTGGAAAATTCCCTGACCTCAGAGAGTTCCACAAAATGAATCCAACAACTCAAACCACTCCAATCTTGTGGCAAGTCTAAAACTTCCTCAAGAATAAAAAAAAAAAAAAAACTAGTAGGTGTTTTTTTGGTAATTAAGGTGGCTTCTCTGGGGCATCCTGCCTTTCATAGTGGATCTCTGGGATGCTCAGGCCTCTAAATTCTTCATTTTGTGATATTCACTTTGTTTTTTGGTTTAGTGGGCTTAGACAGTGGTATCTGGTGAAAGATTGGACCTGAAGTTTTTTCCAAGCTTAACAGCTACTGAATTCCATTATTCTGTAGCAGAAATCCCTTTTCTTTGTGGGCTTTGCAGCTCAGCCACCTCACCTAAACTCAGGAAGGACCTCCCTACAACTGGGACCAAGATACTGAATGCAGCAGTGCCAGTGGAGTTATCCACAAAAACTTCCATGAACTTCTCTTCCTGCTGATGCTTGACCACAAGTAAATCCATTTTGTGCCTCACTTTGTCTCTTTTAAATAGAATAATTCAGTCCAGACTGTCCTCATCAAACTGATAGAAACTCGTCCAAGTTCTCGGTATAATTATTTTCAGGGGCTTCACTATTCCCTGCCACTCATTCTGCTGCCTGTCTTCTCCTTCCTTCCTTCCTTCCTGGTTGATGTTGCTGGAAAGACAAATTGATTTTAGCTCCCCTTTTCAGGACTCAAGAGGAGACAGTGGCTGACAAGGAGCTAATTAGCCCTTCCAAGGCGAACCCAGGCAAGGCAGTGGAGGAGAATGAGATGAGGGACTGTTCTGAATGACAGCTTGAAGGGACAAGACAGTTGAAGAGAAGAGGCTTCAGCACTTACTTGTTGTCCACAAATTGTTCTCCTGTCTAATTCCTCAATATTGCAGTGTTGAGTTCAGAGAGTTACTGTCAATTAAACAATGCCTTGGCAAGGCGTTAAATTGCAAATTCTTGCTGATGGCTGCTCAAACCCCACTTTATGGCAGGTAAAAACAGTTACCTGTGCTCAGCAATCATTAAATATCTCAGGGAGCAACACATGCCCTCTCAAGGCTGAATTTTGCTGTAAAGCAGTCAGAGTAAGAGTTATGGGGGATTGTGGGATCTGAACTTGCAGGAAAACAATAAATGTTTCAATCCCTGCACCAGTTGTAACAAAAGACACGGAGATCTTGGAGAGATGCATTTCTTTATCAGTAACTGTTCTCATCTCTTCTGGATTTTTAGACAGCTGGGTAATAAAACTCAGGGAAAAAACCTGAGAAGGAAAAATCTCCACTTTTTCCCAAGATGATTTGTGGAGAAGCATTAAAATTCTTTCATGAATATTGTCAGAAAAAAAACTGATTTGTGTTTGAAAGATTTTCACCAGAACTGTCACCAAGGGGACAAGGAGGAATGGACTTAAATGGAAGCAGGGTGGGTTTAGATTGGATATCAGGAAGAAATTCTTCCCTGTGAGGGTGGTGAGGCCCTGGCACAGGTTTCCCAGAGAAGCTGTGGCTGCTCCATCCCTGGAAGTGTCCAAGTGCAGCTTGGATGGGGTTAGAAACAACCTGGAATAGTGGGAAGTGCCCCTGCCCATGGAACCAGATGGGCTTTAAGCCCAACCTTTGATTCCACCAAGCCCTGACCCTCAGGACAATTAAATCAAGTTTTCTAATGAATCATTAATGCATTACAAGTCCCAGGTAGTCACATTCTGGGCTGACATGACCACCAACCAGCTGATTCCTTGTCGGAGGCAGGTGGTATGAGAGCCTTTGGTATGGTGACATTTGCTGCAAAATAATTTACGGCGATTTGTCCTGAGGATTCCTGAGGCTTCTGACAATCTTCTTCCTCTTTCTTCTATCAGGTCTTATTTCTGAATTAGTTACTGCTGTGAAAAGTCCTGGACATCTCCCCATGGCTGTACCTCTAGGATCTTCTAGAGGCAGGCTGTGTTTTTATCCATCTGAGGTGATCTAACTAAAGGTCATGTCTGGATAATATTTTCTCATAACCAAGACCACGAGTTCCCTGAATCATCCTGCTTGCCCTTACGTGTGCTCCAGAGCAATCACCAGTGTCCTTCCCCTAATGATAATGGAAAACTCCCCTTTCCAGCATAGAAGTTTCTGGGATCCTCAAATAACACCTTTATCACTTCCAAAACATACCATGGCAAATGAGCAAACCAGCCCGCTTAAAGGAGAATTTAATGGAATATCATTATGTGAGATGCTTCTAATGCCCAGTTTCTCTGTTGGTCTTCACTGTAGTTGTCCTTGTGGCATTGAAACACAGGTTCTAAATAGTTTTGAATCAAAGTTTGACCCCCAAAGTGTCATTTTCCCACAGTCACCACAGTCATTGTTTGATCTGTTTGATCCATTTCAGTCTTCATCTGACTGTTCTATCCCTTGTTTACACTCCTGCAGCTTTATCTGCCAGACTGGATTTTCAGATTTATTTCCCAGCACGAAAACCAGCTGGTCAAAGATTCCTGAGCTTTTCTCTGTCTTCTGGTGGAGAAACATAGGAGTGTCCAACAATTGGCACAGACCTGTGTCTGTGGGTTGTGTCCATCCATTCATTCCCATTTGGACCAAAATAACAGAAACAGGAGAGTTTTCCAAAATCACAAAGTCATGGAATCACAGAATGGGTCAGGCTGGAAGGGACCACAGTGGGGTCATCTGGTCCCAGCTCCCTGTTCCAGCAGGGCCATCCCAGAGCACATGGATTGTGTGCAGAGGGTTCTGGAATATCTCCAGTGAGGGAGACTCCACACCCTCTCTGATCTCTGTTCAGGCCTTGGTCACTGCACAGGGAAGTTCTGCCTCATGTCCAGGTGGAATTTCCTGGGATCAGTCCCTGCCTGTTCCTCTGGTGCCATTTCTGGGCCTCACAGAGCAGAGCCTGGTTCATGCTCTGAGCCCTCCCTGCACACAGGGACACACAGGGATGAGGTCCCCTCTCAGCTGTGTCTCCTCTCAAGGCTGAACAGCCCCAGCTCCCTCAGCCTTTGCTGCTAAGAGATGCTCCAGTCCCAAACGACCTTTGCTGCCTTCCACTGGACCCATTCCAGGAGCTCCATGTTCCTCCTGTTCTGAGAACTGGACAGAGCACTCCAAATGGGCCTCACCAGGGCTGAGCAGAGGGGCAGAAGCACCTTTTGATCTGCTGGCAATGCTCTTCCCAAAGCACCCCAGGATCCCATTGGGGTATCCTCAAAATTACTCATCTTTCTCCACAGCTATCCATCATCCTTATCCTTGGCCTGGCTGCTGCACTACATTTGCTCTGTGCTGTCACTCCTTGATTGTTTTTCTGTCATGGGGGACTTTTCAGCTCAGTTATCAAAAAGAGGAACACCATCTTCATCTACCCTGATCCTCAGCTCCCACAGAGCAATAAAGATGGGAAATCAAGCCCAAAGTGGATAAAAATTCAGGCTGCTTATTCTGTAGGAGATGAGGGTCACCATCTCACCACCAGCCTTGCAGGTGACCCAATCTTTGGGTCTAGCAGAGCTGTTTAATCTCATTCCTGTGGTATCTGCCAAGGAAACACAAACACAGGGATGTCTGGCTGGCCTCCAGCCCTCTTCAGATGACAGGACACATATGGAAGTGAGGGTGACCATGTTGAATGTGGCAGCAGAGCTGCTCTCCTTAATTGCACCATCTGTCCTTGCAAGGCTGAGTGCCCTTGCTCACTGAACAGGGTCAATTTTAAAGCTCTGCTTGGGCAACTCGAGTTAATCTGGCCCAGACACACCTGTGAGACTGACAAGGCTGGGAGCACAAGGATTGGATGGGTGGACAGCCTGGCATTAACACAGCTCAGCTCCCAGTCTCCTCTTGTGCATTGTGAGGGGACAGAAAAGCTCCTAAGCTCCTTGTTTTAATGGGAAAATCTGTTTGGAGAAGAGAGGCAGCTTCACCAGGCCATGACTGAGATGACCTGGAACCACCCAGGCCTCAGAGTACATGAGAGTTGCAGTCACAGAGTCACAGAGGCATAAAATCATGGAATATTTTGGATTAGATTTGCTTTAGATTGATCATCAAGTTGCAAACCCCTACCATGAGCAGGGAATCTTCCACCAGCCCTTATCCAGCCTGGTCTGAGTCACTTACACACATTAAAAAAATAAGGAAATATCAGGCCCAAGAAGCTCCCAAAATTTGCTGTATTCTTGTTTTTGCTCCTTAAGGTCTGAGATACACTTGGATTTTTCCCTGTTTTGGGTATCATTATCAGTCCCCAGTCCTCACAGTCTGCTTCTTTCTTGAGTGCAATATTCCACACAGTGGATATTTGCAGCTTCATTTCCAACTGCCCTCAGCAACTTTCAATACATGTCCTTTATCTGCTGAAGTTGTGGCTGCCCTTGGATCCCTGGAAGTGTCCAAGGCCAGGTTGGACAGGGCTTGGAGCAACCTGGGATAGTGGGAGGTGTTCCTGCCCTTGGAAGGGGGTTGGAATTACATGATTTTTAAGGTCCAACCCAGACCACTGTATGAATTTTGATTCTATGAACTCATGTAGAATCACTCAAAAACTTCTACCAAAAAAACCCTTCAAAGCAGGACCATGACCAAAAATATGACAGATTCTGGTAGATGGATGGAGAGCAAATACAAAACTCAAGAACACTGATAAGTCTTTAACCATTATTCCAAACATCACCTGCAAGCACTGCTGGCAAATTTCCATTCCTGTGGCAAAGAACGAAGTCTCCTCTTCCATTTTCAAACACTTGAAACAGCTCAGACAGAACCTGAATTCAGCTATATAGTTCTCCTTGTTTCCAATTCACTTTTTGTTCAAGGTCCCCTCAAAGCCAAGCATTTTTGGAAGAAATGTGTTTTAAAAGATGCTTTAATACCCTTCACTACAGACTGCCTTAGGCACGCTGTGAATGGAACAGCAGAAATGCTCATTTTAAGCTGCAAGCCAGGGAATATTTCATGGCTGTTCCAAGCTGTTGATGCTAAGGTGACACTTGTCTGCTTTGTTCCAACATGATACTCCTTGACTTTCCTTGGTTCTACGCTCATATTCTGGCTGTCCCTGAAAATGTCAGGTATTCTCTTTTGTTGCAAGATACGTGAGTCAAAATTTGATTAAAGTGTTCCTATTGTTTATGCCCAGTGCTTTCCCAGATTTTATTCCCAAAAATAAAGATTTCTTCTTATAGGTAATGATGGCCCTGCCTTTATCCAGACCTTAAGGAATGAACCTAAGATTTTCAGACATCCACACATTCAGGCAGTTCCCAGCCAGTTGGTGCTGCTAAAAACCAAATTCATAAATATTTAGGTGAGAGATGGAAAAGCTGATAGACTCTGCTGTCCATTTTTCCAGTTCAGCTTGTTTCAGTCATCACTTAATCCTACTAGATTTTTGTTACAATTCAGTGTAAACACCTTGAGAAACCCTGATTGCTTGTTTGGAGCTCAGCAGGAGAACAGATTGCGGCTTGGATTGGTTTGAGAGGCTGTTTATTACCAAAGGGAGACTTTTAAATAAGCTCCATAATTGGTTGTTTTCATGAAGAATTTTGGTTTCAAGAGAGCAGAGAATGAGCACAAGCCACCAGTGTCTCCAGACAGCAGAATATCCCACAGTCTGAGACTGCCCCATTTTTGTTTTAATGTTGGAACTCAATTTCATCCTCACTTTCAATTAAGTCCATTCCTTTTGGTTCTGCTCACCTCCACAACTCCTATTTCCTGGGAGTTAGGGGTAAAAAATCAAATTTATTCATGAATTATCAGTCTGCAAACATGAAGTTTGTTAGACAGAGCAAATTCCAGATGCTTATGGGATATTTCCTTAAATCAACTCCTCTTATTAGAAGCATGGAGACTCATCAAGGTTGGAAAAGGTGTCCAAGATCATCAAGTCCAATATGCAACCAAAAGTTCAACCTTTGTTTGAAGGTTTTGTTGTCTCCTCCTGTCGTGAAAAGGTAAAATTTCCAAAAACATACAAATCCAATTGGATTTTTGAGAAGATTAAATGGATTTTGAGCACTTCAAGTCAGTAGAAGAAAGATAACAAATGACAAGACAGATTTGTTCAGAGAGGTGTAATTGAGGGCTTTCAAGACATGCTACTGGTCTGTCTTTTTTTTTTTTTTTTTTTCCCAGTAGACAAAACAGATTTGTAAAGGGAAAAAAGTGGTTTTTACATGAGTTTTCCTTCATTTCTTCACCTCCAGAATCTTATTTAGTCCACGGCTACGAGAATAACCTTTGTGACTTCATTTTCAAACGTTGCTCTTACCCACATGATGAATTTCACCAAAAAAATTAAATTTTTCTCCCACTTAAACCAAAGCTGATTTGCTTCCATCTCTCCACGCACTACTGGAGATTTGGAGGAAAATGCAGCACAAACCCTACTTCTTTCACATCAGCCCAAGACATTCCCTCCTCCTCATGTCCTCCCTTTCTCTGCAGCTTTGTGGCTTCATTCCTTGGGGAAAAAAGAGGAGTTTGGAACAAGATAACCACTAAATAAACAGGTTTTTAGCACATCTGCAAATGGAACAGCTCCAGCTATTGGCAACTGCAATTATTTAATGAAGCAAGGAGTTTCCATTGATTTTGTGACTCCAGATGGCAATTAAAAGGCCTGTTGTAATTAGCCCTAAACTCTCCTATTTATTACTGGGCTGAGCTGTGTCTGTTTGAATCTTTGTGGCTGGAAATGATGGTGCAACTGCACCTTGTGTTCTGCGTGGATAATTCAGGTTCAAACCTACACCAGGGTGGGGCGGAAAAATCATTTGTTTTTCCTTTGTCAAATCTCTTATGTCAGAAGCACACACATCATGGAAAGACTTGGAGAAGAAAAGATTTCAGAGAGATCTTTGAGCACCTTCTAATGCCTAAAGCAGCTCTGAATCACTCCAGGCACTGTTATCTCTTGCCCTTAACAGTGGAAAGGTTCTGGATCTCTTCACTGTCCAGACAGGAGATTTTCCCTTAGCCATCTTTAGAGAGTGCTAATAAAATGCCAGTGGGATTTAAAAAGGATTTGAGAGAGAGCAGGGTAGGTCTGAGTTGGTGAGAACCAGATCTGAACCTCAAAGAACAATCAAAGAGAAGAAAACATGGGGAAAACTCGAGTGGGATTCATGGAGTGATGAACTGTGGCATCAGGACACAGGAATGATTGAATATCCAGGCAAAGGCTCTAGCTTGACTCTGAATTATATTTAGAGCTCCCCATCCCAAAATTACAAGCTGGACAAGATGTCTGGAAGTTCCTCATCCAGCCTCCAATCCTTAAGATTTCTGAGAAATGAGATTTCACAAGATCCCTGGTGGCCTGTTGCACCGCTGCCTTATTCCACTAGGAAAAAAATAAATCCTTCTCCTCCCAAAAAGATCAAGCTTGAATTTTTCTATGGTAAAAATTCTCATACTCTCTGGAGTGGAAGGGTTTATTTTTTAAAACCAGCTTTAATCAATATCTGATGCCTAAAGAGAAAGAAATAGAAATAGAAATGTTGCAAAGCTCTGAGTGTTGTGAATATTTCTCATGCTATTAAGGTCAAGTTTTACCAATCTGTTGTCAGAGCTGCAGAGGTAAAAGCCAATCAAGCAGAGAGGATGTGTAAATTGAATTATGTCCTAGAAACAATAATTAAAAAGGGAAAAAAGGAAGGGAAAAAAGCTCCTTCCCCAGATGTGTGATGTCCCCGTGTCCACCACAGAGCAAGAAGGATCAGGTGAAAAGAAGAAAGAGGTGGGAGGGAATTGTGCCACCTTGACTTATAAAAACAGCACAGTTTGGTGTCAAAATCCTCTTTGGTGATGGGAAAACGAAGGTGTAGATGTAAGAAATCTTTAGAGCATTTTTATAGGCCATGCAGGCCAATTACCCAGCCTCAAAAAACAGCTGAGCTATAGGAGGTATCAAATAATCAACCGAATTTGAATTACTGATAAACACATTTTTACATCCACCAGAACTGTGACAACACAATTGGAAAGCAACAGTGCTTTTTTCTTGGGGAAGAAAGTTGAAAATCATGGAGTGCATCACAGAACCATTCAGAAGGAACATAAAAGCAATTATGCAGATGCTATTTTGTAAAGAACTCCAATCACTGGGGGTTTGGTACATGCATAAAAGTTGAAGATTTCTGACATTATAATGTGAGATTAGGATATGATTAATGTGGGGAAAGAGTTGTTTAGTTGGATTCCTGTGATTTACATATCCACATATGTGGGAACTCAGCACATCATTCCTGATGTCCAGAGTCGCCAAGACAACCCTTGGGGGGCTCAGAAGTCCTGGAACGTTGCCAGAAGTGTTTGGTGGCTATACTTTGATCCTGCACAGGACGCAACACCTGGATGAGGATGGGAGGATCACACGGGGATAAGTGGTGAAGGGATGGATTGATTCTAGAGTGAAAACACAGGTTTTGGAATCTCGGTACAGGGGGGTTCTAGGAGACAAGATGGAGGAATTAGGGCGTGTCCTGTCCTTCTTCTTCTTCTTCTTCTTCTTGTCATCCATCTTCGATGGTGATGGTGGCACTTTGAGATTGGTTCTTTCTGAATGTGCACTTGTCAATAAGGGTGAAAGGTATTGGGAGGAAAAGGTAAATATCTTACACGTTAGTTTTTGGTATAAAAATTAGCAGCTGCCCCAAGGGAGGTCAGTGTGCTCACGGCTGGCTTGCTGTGCAGACCTCTGTCGGGCCGGGAGAAAATATTGTAGAGAAGAATTAATAAACAACACTGAAGAATTAAAAAACCTGAAGACTCCTTTCGTCCTTTGGAGTGCGGGCTGCCTCAAGGCCATCCCGAGCCTTACCAGGCCATTTCAACAGCTGAGACAGGACACACATAAGAGTTTTCTCAGGGATTTGAACAGAGACACTTTTCTGGACAGCACAGGAATCAACTCAGATATTTGTGAGATCAAACAGTAAGGAGGTTGTTCATCAAGCCAGCCAGAAAAAACAGGATAAATCCTGCACAGAATAAAAGCTGGGAATAGGGGAAAATTGTCATCCTTCTCATAGGACATCTCCCATCTCTTATTCCTGAGTACATTGTGTTTAGGCAATTTTACTTTAGGTCAAAGACTGTCATTGCTTAGAACTTTTCTACCTTCCTGCTCTCTTTTTTTCACCAAAGATGTGTGATTTTTTTTTTTTTTTTTTATTCCTGCTTTTAAAAAAACTACCATTCAGGACAGCTTATGAAATAGAAAACATGGCCAGAGAAAAGATAGATATATATATATATACATGTATAGATAGATATCTCTTTTTAATTTTTTTTGGTTGTTCTTCAACAGGCAACAAAAATAACAGTGAAGCTGTTGGGAATAGCTTGGACATGTGATGGGAGATTGATCTGAAATTGAAAGATGAGCCCTTCACTGATAATCAGGAACATGATTTCTTCAGTGGAGTGAAACGGAGCTTAGCAGATGACTCGATTACAGTTTCTAATTACTTATCAGATGCTGCTCTTGAGCCAAGCAAAAAAAAAAAAAAAAATAAAGGGCATAACAAGTTCCAGTGGCTGGAAATTCAAGTCAGCGAAATTAGAACTGAATTTGAGATGTACATCTTAAATCATGAGGTTAAATCAACCTTCAGAGCAGACAAGCAGTGGATGTGATAAATTCTCTCATCAATTATTCTCTTTAGGGGAAGATTATGTATTCCCCTATTAAAAAAAAAAAAAAAAAAGGAAAGAATAAAAAATTTTCAATGCAGTTTAAGAGAAATAAATGGGAGAGTTTGTGGATACTTCACGCTCTGAGCTATGTAGGTCAGACAAGGTTCTCAGAAGGGCTTTGCAAGGTTTGAAACAAAACCTGGGTTGGTTTTCTCTCCCACTATTCAAAGAAAGCTCCTTTTTAACACCATCCTGCCTTCAGCAGTAGCCCTCAATTTGTTAATTTGTTGAAGCTGCTGAAAAACCACCAAATTATGGATGTACACTTGGACTGTGTCATTTTAGGACTGATCCAGGGCGGTTTCCATGTGCACATTGATTAGAAAACAGGACTGCAAGAGAAATATTCTGGGACCTGCCAACACCCAGACCCCAGAGCAAGGATGAGGGATGTGGTCCATGGATGGGATGCACCTGGAGCCTCCTACAGAAGGGACTCCTCAAGGTTTCACCTCCTAGAACTTTTCATGAGCTTCAGCCCCCAAAAGACAGCAAATTCTGGCCGGTTTTGCATAAACTAGGAGATCTACAAGAACTGATGGTGCAATAAATACACAAACTCCTATTTCCTCTCTGGTGCTCATGTGTCATTGACATTGGTGGGTGTTAGCAAAGGCTGTCACTGCTTGGTGGGGTGCTGGAATGATCCTAAAAACAAGGAAAAGAAGATTAGGGCAGAAGAAGGAATGAATAGATGTGAATGAATCTCTTCCAGGAAGTTCCATACAAAAAAAAAAAAAGAAAAAATGCAAAGGAGCAGCTGTCTCCTTGATTAACCAGCCTCTCTGTTGTCTTCATAAATCACTTTGTGCTGCCATATCTGAGTCTCAGAAATCCAGAGAAGTATTTGCACACTTAATTCCTGTTTAAGGAGCTAAATCCCTTTTAAAATCTTTTGTCTTGTAAATACTTTTGTGGATCTGAGCCTTGTGGCTTTAATCTAAGAGGGGCTGAAATGAGAAATACACAATCCTTATCCTACAAGATAAAGGGTGAGATTAAAGGGAAGTACTGAGAGGGATTTTGGAAAAGTTACTGTGGGACTTTCATAGCTCATGAGTGAAGGTAGAACCTCATAAAATCAGAATAATATCTGCTGTAGTGGAAAATGTCCCTGCCTGTGGAAGAGGGACTGGAATTGGATCATCTTTAAAGTCCCTTTTAACCCAAACCACGCTCTGATTCCATGATTTTGTGAATCCATGATTTCCTGCATTTTGGCACAGGGGATTTAGGACTGTCTATTCTGACAGGGGTGACAGCAGCTGGAAAGGGGGATTAGATTATTCAATGTCAATTATTTTCTCTCCCTGATGCAGAAGGGGCTCTAAACCACCCATAACATCACAGAATCAAGAAAGTTAATTTTACTCTGGTTTTTTACTCTGTGCCCATTCAGACCACTTCAGTGACAAGAACTGAACCTGGATGAGTAGGGAAACCTCACAAATCCCTGAGTCAAAGGGAATCTCTTACCCAACCAAGCTGTAATTCCTGATACAGTTCAGTTTTCCCAACCCTTCATTCTTTCAGTTCTGTGGTTGGACCTCAATTCTGGTCTTGTGCTTTTACAGAATTTCGCACAACAGGAATCTTGTCCGAGGTAGACCTGAGGCCAACCAGAAGGAAATAATGAGTGTAAATCTGCCTTTTTACCATATTAATCATTCCTGTACCTACCACATCTCCCTCAGAACTGCACAGCTCATTATAGGGAGACAAATGCTAACAGGAAATGATAATGAGTGTCAAACCACCAGAAATGTGAGATTCTGGCCTGAGGAGAAATTAATGTGATTCACAAACTTGATCTGATCCCAGAAAGTGGGAGAACATTTCTCCCAGCCTTCACATCCGTATGGTGTTCAGTGATTTTACAGAGACCTTCAAAATCCTGTTAATTTGTGCAATTTGGTTGGGAGAAATCTGAGTTTATCTGATTTTGTTAATATTTTGATACTTTCCATGAAAAATAGCACAAGAGAATCTAATTAGACCAACACATTTAAACCTTATTTTGTTGGGGCTGGTGTAATGCTGAGCTCACTAATTTGCAAAACTAATGAGTCTGACCCAGAGTTGCTTTTTACAGTGTCAATTTACCCAGGAAGTCTGGAAAGCTGGGGTTCTTTGCTTTTCTTTTTTTTTCTTTTTAATTTTTTTCCCCAGTATTTGATTTGGATGTGTTGAGCTGAAGCCCCAATTAAAATCTTGCAATGCAAAAAGATTCCACAATTCTGCAAAAGCGTTACGAAGCTTCAAAGCCTTTTTTTCCTCCTTTTCCTCAAAGAGATTCTGTGGGGTCCAAGCCAAGTCCTTGCTTTGTAAGTTGTCGATCAAGAGTAGGAAGAAAGAGGAAGAAGTGAACAAATCACTGCAGGAAGGAAGCAAAACTAAAAGGGGACAAACTACGGGAAAAAATTTGTGATTTTCTTTTCCTTGTGAGTCATGACAAAACCCATCTCCCACTAAAACAGAACTGAATTCACTTTTGTCTCTGGTCAAGATAACACATAAATGGTTTTCAGGAGTGTTTTATTTACAATGATTTTTTAACGAATTTTAAGGAAAAATTTCACATGGATTTTTTTTATCTGGCGCATTCGGATGTTCTCTTTTCATTTTGGTTTTACATTATATTAATCACATCACAATGTATAGATTATAAGGATGTAATGTTTCTTTCAGGCCTTTATTGTGTTTTTGAATTAAGTCTTCAAGGTCTGGTCGAGTTAGAGAAGAAAATAATACATTGATATAAATTTTGTGAGGTTGAGACCCTTCACCTTTCATCAAACAGTGAATGGGAGCAAAAAGAAAAATATTCTTTCAAATGTACTTAGTATTGTGCAACTTAAATCTCAACCAGTCCTCTGAGTCAGAGGAAAGAAATCCATTTAATCTAGGATAATTTTCTGTATATAATTTAAGACAAATCATTCACAAGGAAACTCCCATGTCATCCGAAGGAGATGAACCTCTTTCCAAAAGCTGCTGATGAACAAATTCAGGCAAATCTCTCTGAAGCTGCCTCCAGCTGGGATCACAATTGGTGGAAGTGAACACCAGACCCGTTATCTTCCCTCTCAGGCAAAGGAACTGTCTTAGGTTGGAAATGCAAGATGTGGCTGGGGGTGTGTGTTCTATTGCCATCTGTTAGAGGTGGGGCAGTTATCTTCTGTTCATTGGGCAGTTTTCTTTATCTCTTCCACAACCAATCCTCTCTCCAGGAGATCTCTGTTGTTAATGACCAGTGAGTGTCACTGCATGGCTGATAAAATTCCATCATCCCATTGGGAGATGCTCCGCCCAGGGGGAGGAGACAACCATTCCTACCTGGATATAATCTGAGGTTTCAGAACACAACAGCAGCTTTTTCCCACTGGATTTCCAGAGGAGCAGCTTTCTTCTCCAGTGGATTCCCACAAGAGGACCAAACCCATCTACACCACCACTGGACCTTCAGGGGAAAACTCCACCCTTCTCCAGGATCCCTGCTCCGACACAGCCACAGCTGGCACTGCAGGAGGGCTGAGCCACCATTTAATGGGACTGTGCCACCACCCTGACCCACAGGGTGTCAGGGCATATTCTGACTCTGTCAGTGTTGCTTTGTATTACTGAAATTTTATTTTATTTTTATTTTATTCCTCCTCCATATCTTTGCCTGAGAATGCCTTAATTTCAAAATTATAATAATTTGGAGAGAGGGGTTTTGCATTTTCCATTTCAAGGAATGCTCCTGCCTTCCTTAGCAGATACCTATCTTCTCCAACCAAGACAGGCACATTTCAGGTTCTATAAATGAAGTCCCATGCACAGGGAAAGGCATTTTTTCTGGAAATCTCTGAGGCAGGATGACCTACTGACAGGAGACCAATAGCAAGCCAGACTGATTCCCAAAATGCTCTTTAATCCTTGTCTCTTCTCTTCCAGAGGAGGGAGCAGAGAGAGGTGACTGAATGTTTGGCAGCAGAACAGGAAATGTCTGTGCTCTTCACGGACCTGAGCATTTGGGAACCACAGGATTTCATCCCACGGCAGCTCAGGGAAACAATTGCAGGCTATTGAAACAAAAAGCATCACAAACACAGGAAAGTGGAGCTGGAAGGAACCTCCTGGGTCAATGTGTGTAAAATCACAGCAAAAATGTTCCATCAATAGCAGTGTTATACACAAGGATATCAAGGGCTACTAATTTGTCCCAGGCATAAATATATTCAAGAAAGCTAAATAAAACCTCTCTGGCAGTAATTAAACTTTGACCTGATTCTCAGGGATGAATTTTAATTGCAACACACTGCATAGCTTTGATTTAATTTCCTTCTGTTGGATGCAATTGCATTTAAGCAAATCACATCCCATCGATTGGTGGTTGTTTGGAGCAAATACTATTTCTTTCCTCTGCAGCAAATTATTTTTAATGGAATTCCTGGAATTGCATTTAAGTGTGTTGCAGTTAGTCGAAATAGATTGAATTAGGGCACATTGAATGAAAAACCACTGAAACAGGCCGGAATTAAGTTGCATCAAATTTTGTTAAATTTAATGGGACAGTGAATTGCATTTCCACTGAAGCAAGGACAGGGAGGCAAGGAGAGCAAAGTGAAGGTTGAACAGAAGTCATCAGAGAAGGGAGGAAGCTGGAAACAACTGGAATAAGGAGCTGAGGGCCACAGCAGTGCTGGAAAATATTAGAGACAACAAATTATTACACTAAACTCATATAAATACTTCTCTGGTAATTCAAGATCATCCAGTTCCAGCCCACTGCCATGGTCAGGATCATTTTCCACTGACCAGCTTTTTCCAAACCCCAGTCTGGCCTTGAACCCTTCCAGGGGGCATCCACAGATTCTCTGGGTAACATTTTCCACCCTCACAGCAAAGAATTTCTTCCTACTGTCCAATCTGCTTGGAAATTTCAGAGGGCAGGATTTGGTGAACAAGTCAGTCCCTGCTGATCTTTATTTCTCCTGACAGGAGCTTCAGTGACATCTCAACGAGGAGAAGCAGAGGAACTGAAAGCAGAGTAGCTGCAGATGGAAACCAAGGATGGAGATGCCAATGGATTTCCATGTCAGCCTGATGCTCCACAGCCTATGGGAGGCTGAGGCAAGGCAGAGAAACTTGCAAGGAAGTATGGAATGTTTCCGACACTTCCTTCCTTCCTTCCTTCCTTCCTTCCTTCCTTCCTTCCTTCCTTCCGACACTTCCTTCTGACACTTCCTTCCTTCCGACACTTCCTTCCTTCCTTCCGACACTTCCTTCCTTCCTTCCGACACTTCCTTCCTTCCTTCCTTCCTTCCTTCCTTCCTTCCTTCCTTCCTTCCTTCCTTCCGACACGTCCTTCCGACACTTCCTTCCGACACTTCCTTCCGACACTTCCTTCCTTCCGACACTTCCTTCCTTCCGACACTTCCTTCCTTCCTTCCGACACTTCCTTCCTTCCTTCCTTCCTTCCTTCCTTCCTTCCGCCACTTCCTTCCGCCACTTCCTTCCGCCACTTCCTTCCGCCACTTCCGCCACTTCCTTCCGCCACTTCCTTCCGCCACTTCCTTCCTTCCGCCACTTCCTTCCTTCCTTCCGACACTTCCTTCCTTCCTTCCTTCCTTCCTTCCTTCCTTCCTTCCGACACTTCCTTCCGACACTTCCTTCCGACACTTCCTTCCGACACTTCCTTCCTTCCGACACTTCCTTCCTTCCGATACTTCCTTCCTTCCTTCCGACACTTCCTTCCTTCCGACACTTCCTTCCTTCCTTCCGACACTTCCTTCCTTCCTTCCGACACTTCCTTCCGACACTTCCTTCCTTCCGACACTTCCTTCCTTCCTTCCGACACTTCCTTCCTTCCTTCCTTCCTTCCTTCCTTCCTTCCTTCCGCCACTTCCGCCACTTCCGCCACTTCCGCCACTTCCTTCCGCCACTTCCTTCCGACACTTCCTTCCGACACTTCCTTCCGACACTTCCTTCCTTCCTTCCTTCCTTCCTTCCTTCCTTCCTTCCTTCCGACACTTCCTTCCTTCCTTCCGACACTTCCTTCCTTCCGACACTTCCTTCCTTCCGACACTTCCTTCCTTCCTTCCTTCCTTCCTTCCTTCCTTCCTTCCTTCCTTCCTTCCTTCCTTCCGACACTTCCTTCCTTCCGACACTTCCTTCCTTCCGACACTTCCTTCCTTCCTTCCGACACTTCCTTCCTTCCTTCCGCCACTTCCTTCCTTCCTTCCTTCCTTCCTTCCTTCCGACACTTCCTTCCGACACTTCCTTCCTTCCGCCACTTCCTTCCTTTCGCCACTTCCTTCCTTCCGCCACTTCCTTCCTTCCTTCCTTCCTTCCTTCCTTCCTTCCTTCCTTCCTTCCTTCCTTCCTTCCTTCCTTCCTTCCTTCCTTCCTTCCGACACTTCCTTCCGACACTTCCTTCCTTCCTTCCTTCCTTCCTTCCTTCCTTCCTTCCTTCCGACACTTCCTTCCGACACTTCCTTCCGACACTTCCTTCCGACACTTCCTTCCGACACTTCCTTCCTTCCGACACTTCCTTCCGACACTTCCTTCCTTCCTTCCTTCCGACACTTCCGACACTTCCTTCCTTCCTTCCTTCCGACACTTCCTTCCGACACTTCCTTCCTTCCGACACTTCCTTCCTTCCGACACTTCCTTCCGACACTTCCTTCCAACACTTCCTTCCTTCCTTCCGACACTTCCTTCTGACACTTCCTTCCGACACTTCCTTCCTTCCGACACTTCCTTCCTTCCTTCCGACACTTCCTTCCTTCCTTCCGACACTTCCTTCCGACACTTCCTTCCGACACTTCCTTCCTTCCGACACTTCCTTCCTTCCTTCCGACACTTCCTTCCGACACTTCCTTCCGACACTTCCTTCCTTCCGACACTTCCTTCCTTCCTTCCGACACTTCCTTCCGACACTTCCTTCCGACACTTCCTTCCTTCCGACACTTCCTTCCTTCCTTCCGACACTTCCTTCCGACACTTCCTTCCTTCCGACACTTCCTTCCTTCCTTCCGACACTTCCTTCCTTCCTTCCGACACTTCCTTCCGACACTTCCTTCCTTCCGACACTTCCTTCCTTCCTTCCGACACTTCCTTCCTTCCTTCCAACACTTCCTTCCGACACTTCCTTCCGACACTTCCTTCCTTCCTTCCGACACTTCCTTCCTCCCTCCCTCCCTCCCTCCCTCCCTCCCTCCCTTCCTTCCTTCCTGAAGAAGGGAGGTGTGGGGGAAAGGTTCTTATCTGATTTTGCTTGTTAATAAAAGTAATTTCCCTAAATCAGGCCTGTTTTCCCATGATGGAATTGCTGAGTGATCTCTCCCTGCCTTTCAACTTGACCCACAAGACTTCTGTTATATTTTCCGAGGGAGCAACTGGAAGACGTGATGGATTGAAAAAATGGACTGCAAAGTATTAGAGAGCAGAAAGATCCTTACCAAGGACTGCAGGAATCTCTGCTCTGGTGCCTGGAGCACCTCCCTCCCTCCTTCTTCACCTCTTGGTGTCTGCAGGGCTGTTTCTCTCACTCTTCTCTTAGCCAACACAGGCCATTTTTCCCTTTTAAAATTTGTTATCCCAGAGGTGTTCCTGCTATTCCTGATGGGCTTGACCTTTGCCAGCTGCAGATCCTTCCTGGAGCCAGCAGCCACTGTCCCTGTTGGACATTGTGAAATCTTCTTGCAGCTTCTCACATAAACCATCCTTGAAGCCATTTGCTACCAAAAATTTGCCATGCAAACCCAGTTTCCCTGGTAAGTCACAAGGTATCAGCTACAGGGACAAAAATTTGCCATGCAAACCCAATTTCCCTGGTAACTCAGAAGGTATCAGCTACAGGGACACCATGAGCTACCCTCTGTGCAAATCAGAATGTTTCAAAAGTTTCAGAAAGCTTTATTATTATTATTATTATTATTATTATTATTATTATTATTATTATTTGCTGGTTTTAAACTTTCTCCCTGCTACTTTCCTTCTGTTCATGTAATTAATTGCTTGGAAGAGAAGCCTGCTCTTATCCAGGCCCATGGCACAGGGTTGGTAATAAATGGTCCTGAAGGCCCCTTCCAACACATATTATTCCATATTCTATGAAAAAAAATACAATCTGCATTTCTTCTAGCTCAGTCTGAGCCATGTGATTCCTAAACATGAATATTTAGTGCTTATTTGTGGATTTATTTAGTAACAACTTTGGGTTTTTTAGTGTAAACAGCATTCCCTCCTTCTCTGCCCTTTTCTCTCACTGTGGCAGTGTTTCTGCTGAAGCCCAGCCAGCTCTGCCAAGCAGCACATCACAGAGAGAGGAAAAAGTTCAGCCACTCTCTGCTGCCAGCAAAGGCTGATCTCCCCTCCTTGCCCAGCCATCACTCGTTGCCTTCTCCGTGTTTAATTCTCCCATTTTGCACATTGTGCCAATTTCGGAGTGCTCTAAATGTCAGAGTAATGTAACAGCAACAGTTCATCTCATCATTAACCAGGAGGCTTGAGGGAGGAGGAATCAGAAAGCAGCAATTCATTAGCAAGGCTTTTTTATTTCTTGCTGGTAAACAGGGTTTGTCTCTGTGCACCCTGAAGAGAGTCGCCATTGTAAAGATGCTTCTTTTACCCTAAAAATGAGGAAATGTGGGAGAAGAACTCTCTGCCTTCTTTGGGCCTTGAAGAGATTGTGTTTGTGGGTAGTTCCAAGTGATTGATTCTCAGAAGTCCTTAAAAATAAGGGAATCATGGAATGGTTTGTGTTGGACCATAAAGAACATCTTGTTCCACCCCTGCCATGGGGACACCTTCCACTCTCCCAGGTTGCTCCAAGCCCTGTCCAATCTGGCCTTGGACACTTCCAGGGATGGGGCAGCCACATAATCCCTGCACAACCTCTGCCAAGGCCTCACCACCCTCCCAGGGAAGAATTTCTTCCCGATATCCAATCTAAATGTAGTATCAGATAAGCAGCTAAATTTGTCCTCAAAATTAGCCTTAGACATCAGCCTGCAGCAAAATATTTGCATATTTTTATTTTTTTATAATTCACATCCACAGATAACTTTATAATTTACATCCAACAATTTTGTAATTTGCATCCTAAGAGGAGGTCATGGCTAGTCAGGAAAAGGAATTGTTTATCTGCAGCATTCCTTAAAGGAAAATGACTTCAAACATACCCCAAAGCTGTTTTTTAGGCAGAAATCTCAGTAGGAGAACAACAGCAACACCAGCTTTGGAGTCAAATCCCAGTGGAACGAGCAGGCAGACAACCAGATGGCAGGAACTAATTTTGTTTAAATAATTAGGGAAATTAATAGGTAAGTTGATGGAATAAAAGCATCAGAGGACATGGATGGCTGCATGGATGGACAGGAATGAGAGATGTGTCTAAAATAAGAAAGATGTCACCTTGTTTGTGGCCCAGGAGACTCCAAGTCACACAAATGTGGGGGTTTTTTTCCAGTGTGAAATAAAGGTTCTGCTTTATTTCATATAAATTCTGCCTGTGGTGCCATCGTGGACTCACACAGCAAAGGTTCCTGGCTGACATTTTAAGAGATGAAATAAGGAAATACCTAAAGTAGTTAATTTTTTTTTCTTCTTTAATTCAAAAAGAATTAGTTTGCATAACCACAGAAGCCCAAGGAATAAATGAGTTTCTGTGTGTGAGTTACTGCACTTTGCACAAGCTTTGCTTTTCCAGCCCTCTAGTGGAAAGGAAGAGGAATAAAGAAAGGATTTTTGGGATTGTCATCCTGCTGGAAATACTGTTTCACAGAGAATATTAAGGGTGGGAGAGACCTCCAAGATCACAGTTTTTCAGTGCATGGTGCAGTTTTTTCTCACTTCTCGCCTCCAAAGCTCTTCCAGAAAACCTCACCAGGAAGTCTTGGCTTTTTCTGACAGTGGATTCATGGAATCATTAATATTGGCAAAGACCTCCAGGATCATCAAGTCCAGCCTTTGACCACTGTGGTCATTAAACCACATTGTGAAGTGGTTTTTTAACTTCCAGAGTTGGTGGCTCCACTGCTTCCCTGGACAGTCTATTCCAATACTCAATCACTTTTCCAGTGCAGGAATCTTTCCCAATATCCAGCCTGAACCTCCCCTGGCACAGCTTGAGGCCATTTCTCCTTGCATGTGTCTTGTGGGTCCAGGAGCAGGATGCATTCCCAGCTGTGTCCATGTAAAAGGCTGAAGGATTTGGGATTAAACAAAATTCCCAGTGATGTTTCCTACCAACCTTTGCTAGCAGGGAGCAGCTCTATGTAAAATATGTTTGAGGTTTAATCTCCTTAGAAGTTATAGCAGGGGCCAAAGCAATAATTAGAATATAAATATCTTTTATAGAGGCTGCAAAGTATTGGTGGGGGGGCTAATATGTAAAAATTGAGTTAGTGATGTAGGCAAAAGTGAAGAATTGGTTATGTGACACAGAGGAAACATAGAAAGAATGAAAATGAAAGGACTCTGCTCCTGAGTTAATAGTGCTGATGGATGAAATGCCACTGGCTGAGCACATCCCATCTTGTTATGCCTCTGCTCTGAGGCAAACGGAGCTTGAACAGCCTCCCTCCCCCGAGAGCAAATAAAAGAGATTTAATTCAAACAAAAGCTGCTGAGGACAAACAAGGGGAAGAGATACAGTGGGAAACGGGCAAGGAAGAATGAAAGGAGCTAGACAGGCAGTGCTAAAAGAACAAATAACACACTGGCAGTGGGATACTTGTGCAGGGCTGAATTACCAGGACATCAGGGAAAGAGCAGTTTTTGAAGGGGAATGGCAGCCAAGAATTGACTGCTGGCAGATCACAAAATCATGGAATCATTGAGTCATTAAGGCTGGGAAAGACCTCCGAGGTCATCAAGTCCAGCCTTGAACCGAACACCACCATGCCAAATAAACAACATCAGGAAATGCCACATCAGCTCACTTTTGTGATGTTTTGTAATGTTTTGTGATGTTTGAACACTTCCAGGGACAGTGACTCCACCACTTCTCTGGGCAGCCTGTTCCCAATGAAATTGTCCCCAGGCCATCCTGATTCCATTCCATTCCTGTTTTCTTCCACTGGGGAAGATCAGAAACATCCACTAAACCCACCAGCACCTCCCTCCTCCCACCCTCCTCTCCGGTTTATCTCTCTTTTGCTAAACCCTGGGCTGTGGTTGATTGCACGAGGCAGAAGCCACGGGATGTTTAGTGGCTTTGTGTTCAGGGAATGTAGTCAGGAATCTTTTCTGGTGTCTCAAAGAGTCTCTGATTAGCTCTGAAGCCTAGAGAAATCCATTGTGTTTGGGTTCAATCCACCTCACCATCTTTCCTCCTTTTATTGTTCACTGGCAGCACATGAATAGTCTGATACTGCCTGGGTATCAGAAAATTGAGTTTGCACATTATTTTTGCTTATAAACCACAAAAAACCTCCAACTGTTCAGAATTTGCTTTTCCCTGCTTTCACCTTATCACTTTATTTCTTTGAAAAGCAAAATTCACTTTGCATGCAAGCCCAAGATTTTTGTTGTTGAGCAGTTTCACAGATAAGCAAGAAGAAGTGGGTGAAAAGAACCCAAATAATTCACAATTTATTCAAGCCTGAGAGGGAAAAAGAGAGAGCAGGGGGATGATGCCAGAGCTTCAGCAGTAATTCAGAGTCAGAGCTCAGGGAAGGATGGCTGTCTGTGGGTGACAGCAGTGGCACAGCACTTTTCACACCAACCAGCCCAGGTGGTGCTGTCTCCTGTGCCTCCTTTTGGGAAATTTAAATCTTTTTGAAGGCGTGGCCACACAAACAGGTGTGGATCCATTCATTGAAAAGCTGAAGGGATTGCAGTGCATCTCAACAAAATGATAGAAGCTGAGTGAGGTTGTTCCTGCAGCCTGAGAGGAAAAAGATCTTTTGAAAAACAGAACAAAACCTTTGCACTCATTCTTGGTGGAAAATGTGAACAACCCTAATAAAAACAAATAATTTATTTATACTGTTGTAAGGCCTGTGAGAAACTGTATCCAGACCTCCCTGTTCCTCTTCTTGCTGAGTAGCTGTTGAGTGAGATATTAGGAAAAATTTCTTCACCAAAGGTGTTGTCAGACATTGGAATGGACAGCCTAGGGAAGTGGTAGGGCAGCCATCTCTGGTTTTAAAATTAAAAATTTTGTGGATGTGGCATTTGAGGACATGCTGAACATGGTGCTGCTGCTGGGATCCTGGCTGGGTTCAGTGAGCCTGGTTTGAGCTCTTTGCCTCTTGAAATGCAGCCTAAAACTCTTTCCATGATCTCTGCTAACACCTGCACAAAAACATCTTTCCCTCTTTGGAAAAGGTGTGGCTTCCCTCTGTGAAACTCTCAGGGATTTAAAGTCCAGGGCACTCTTAGGCAGCTGCACCCCCCAGATCTGTTTTTCTCCTGGACAAATCCATCCAGGCAGGCTGGAAACAGCAACCAACAGGCACCAGTGACTCAAACACTCCTTCCCAGCAGGCCAGCATGGAGATCTCACAGCCTAACAATGGAGAAAGATGTTTTGATACCAGCTCAGAGCAACACTGCAGATGCCAGAGGCTTTGTTGTGTCTGGGTTTGTGGGGGTTATTTCAAATTCCTTCCTTTTTTCCCCCCCGCTAATTTTCCCCCCTGCTATCACCCTCTTATTTCCTATTTTTCTCTTCATGTTTTATGTGCTTTCTCCAGTTTTAATATGAACCATCTCCTACTAGAATTCTTGCCCCTTTCCACATCTTGCCTTTAAATGAGATTATGAAGTTTTGCACCTCTGTGCCAGAATTTAATTCCAACCTCAGGCCTCAAACTAATCCTAACCCTTGGTTTGAAGATTAAGGTTTTCCCAGAGTTAGGGCAGCAGCTTGTTCACAGCCTGTGTTTCCAGGATAGGGATTGGGAAAAACAGCTCTCTGCAGGATAGAAAACTCAAGCTGACACTCCAACAGGAAGTAATTTTGGGAAACACCTGGGTGTTTTCTCCCTTTTCTCCCCAGCAGTCCTGCCCAAGCCAAGACTGGGTACAATGCCCTCAGTACAGCTGCCCATTCTCATCCAGAAGGGAGAAGCTGATTTGAGAAAGAAGAAACAGAAATTGGGGTCCTCATGTCACTTTTGTTGATGTCCCACCTCAGAAAAGAATTAAAGAAACTTAGAAAGGGAAAAATCATGAACCTCTTTCTTCATCCCCTCCTGTATCTGTGATAGGACAAACTGGACAACAGGAAAGGAAAATTACTGCTAACTTGTAACAGAGACTGTGATGGAAATTCTGGAAATAGTTTGGATGGAGAATGGTTGGAAATTTGAATTGTGGAAGCAGAAGAAGTAGTAAAGGTTAGGAGATAGATGGCAAGTGTTGGTGACCCCAAGATTTCAAACTTATTTCAATCCCAGCCTTAAACATCGGGCTGTTAGGGAAACCCAGGTCAAGAGATAAAGGAGGTGGAGAGGGGAGTAAGGGAAAAGCAAAAACTCATGGGTTGAGATAAGAACAGTTTTATAACTGAAGCAAATAATACTGGTGGTAATAATAATAATAATAATAATAATAATAATAATAATGGTGGTGGTGGTGGAAGAGAGAGAGAAAGAAAAATAAAATTCAAGCAACCAGTACAATACACACCTGCTGACCAATGCCCAGCCAAACCAGCCAATATCAGGATGGTCCAGCTGTGGGTCACTCCACTTTCAGACTCTGTTCATATTTTCAAAAGATTTAGACATTGCTGAAGGCTTAAGAAAACTCATAAAACCACCAATTAAATGTCCATTTTGTGAACTGGCTGCAAACTCTGAGCACAATGCAAGCTCTTCATTATAGCCTGGTTGTTCCCTGTAATTTAGGAATCTGGAATATCTCTCTTGTGAGGAGAGGAGAGGAGAGGAGAGGAGAGGAGAGGAGAGGAGAGGAGAGGAGAGGAGAGGAGAGGAGAGGAGAGGAGAGGAGAGGAGAGGAGAGGAGAGGAGAGGAGAGGAGAGGAGAGGAGAGGAGAGGAGAGGAGAGGAGAGGAGAGGAGAGGAGAGGAGAGGAGAGGGAGAGGGAGAGGGAGAGGGAGAGGGAGAGGGAGAGGGAGAGGGAGAGGGAGAGGGAGAGGGAGAGGGAGAGGGAGAGGGAGAGGAGAGGAGAGGAGAGGAGAGGAGAGGAGAGGAGAGGAGAGGAGAGGAGATCTCATCAATCCATATAAATACCTCCAAGGTGGGTGTCAAGAGGATGGTGCCACACTCTTTCCAGAGGTGCCCAACAAAAGGACAAGGAGCAATGGCCATAAACTAAAACACAGCAAGTTCCATCTCAACCTGAGGAAGAACTTCTTTCATGGAGGGTGTCAGACCACTGGAACAGCTGCCCAGGGAGGGTGTGGAGTCTCCTATCTAGAGATGTTCCAAACCCACCTGGACACATTCCTGCTCCAGGTGACCCTGTCCTGGCAGGGAGTTGGACTGGATGACCTCCAGAGGTCCCTTCCAACCCTAATTCTGTGATTCTGTGCCTGAAGTTGCTTTCCTCTTTATTTTGAGGTATTATCTGCTTTCTCTTAAGCAGCCAAGGACTCTGGAGTTTATTCTCACAGCATTGTACTGAAAAAGGTGCCTTTTGCAGAGAGAAAATCAGGACCCAGAGAGGTGCTTGGGTACATGGAGTGTCTTTCAGAGTGGAAAAAAAAAGTAGAAACCAGGTCTACAAACCCCAGAGCATTTGAGATGCATTCAAGTTGATTTTAAATTCATTAACTCAAGTATCAGTGTATTAAGTGAGCCAGGATGGAATGAAGTATGAGCTAATTTATCCTTCTTGTGGGATTTTGCAGCTCCTGTTCACTTTGTGCTGCATGGCTGGGTTTGAGTTAGCTCTGATACCTTTGTGCACTGTGACAAGAGCTGCAGCTTTTATCTATTGCTCCACCCAGAGCTTGTCTGCCTCTTTCACCAAATCCCACCTGTTTAAGTTGGAAAAGACCTCCAATATTATTGATTCCAACCTATGATCACCCCGTTGTCACCCAGACCAGAGCAATGAATGCTACATTCAGTCATTCCTTGGACAGTTCCAGATATGGGGACCCCACCATCTCCCTGGGCAGCCTTTTCCAAGTCTTCACAACCCTTTCCATGAAGAAATTCTTCCTGATGTCCAACCTGAACCTCCACCAGTGCAACTGGAGGCTCTTTTCTCTTGTCCTGTCCCTTGTTACCAGGGAGGAAAGGCCAGCCCCCAACCTGGCTTCACCCTCCTCTTTGCAATCCAGGTGACTGTAAAGAGCAATGAGGTCTTCCCTGAGCCTCCTTTTCTCCAGGTTAAGTTCCCCCAGCTCCCTCAGCCACTCCTCATGGGACTCACTTTCTAGAACCTTCATCTTTAGCTTTGTTGCCCTTCTCTGGACACTCTCCAGCACTCCAACAACTTCCTTGAAATGAGGGGTCCAGAACTAGACACAGAAATCAAGGTGCAGCCTTTGTGTTGGGTCTGGCTGGGATGGAGTTAATTTTCCTCATTGCACATCCGCTCAGCAATAGAAACTAGGACAAAAAGGATGAGGAAAGGTTGATGTTCATTATTTACAATGTTTGTCCTCCAGTGCAACCACTACAAGTACGGAAATCCCGCTTCCCAAATTTGTTATTGAATAAGGATGAAGGATTCTGCCCAACTGACAACACTGAATATGCCTCAGAGGACACATGAATCCATAACTGGAAAATAATCTGAGATCCAGAAATAGGTGACATCATATAAGCAATTAACTACAAGTGTGTGTCCAAAATATGTAGACAAGCCCACAATTTTCAAAAGATCAGTGTTAAATCAAGGTGAGCCTATCCTGAATTCCTTCCCACTTAGGGATACTGAATTGGATCTAAACTCTGATAAAGTCAGTGGGAATCTCCCCAGAGGGGTTTGGACTCCATTCATTCAAAAGTTTGCAGAAGAACTAAACTTAGAGGAAGTCTTTTCCAGGAAGGAAGTGTTAAGTCCTTTGTCAAGCCTAAGGTCAGAGATTTCAGGTTTAGCAAGAATTATCGGTTTGTTCTCCTTTGGTCCTTTGAGAATTGTCTCTCTGACAGGATACAGAGAATCAGAGAATCCTTAAATTTGGAAATTACCTCCAAGATCAAGTCTAACTTTAAACCAAACACCACCATTCCCACTAAATTTATCCCCAGTGCCAGATCTACTCATTTTTTCAATGATTTCAGGGATGGTGACTCCACCCCCTCTCTGGGGATACACATATCTATATATCTGTATAATTTATACACATAATTATGTACATAATGTCTGATTTTACCAACAAAAAGCATTTCTTTTTATTCCTTTTTTGGGGAGGTTTAGGTCATTGCATCTCAATGAAATCAAACAACAGGGAAACCATCATCTCCCCGTGGAAGCTGCTCAAACATCTCATTATTTTGTTTGTCATATGAGAAGACATGTGCATTTTGAGTTTGTGTGCATCTATTTTGCCTCTTCTAAGCCCCATTTTGTCCTCAGAGACAGCTCAACACAATTCCAGCTTGGTCAAGTGGAAGTGAGAGGAGGATTTTCCTGTACCCAGCGAAATGTATTCCCACCCCCAAGGTTGTTTTGACTTTATTCCTCCAAGCCCCAGGATACACAGTGGATGTGTAAACATTTACATTTCATAAATCAGTCAGGGAAAACCACTTTAAGCGCTGTCTTTACACAAAGTGCATCTTCTTATTAAGTCAAAACATATTATGCAATTACTCTAATGTGCCTCAGGTGCACTTTAAAATGTGTATATCTGTTTTCATCCCATGCTCTTGTTATTTATTACATGTCGCAATCGCTGTTCTGTCCCTGCCATGGGTGCCTGATGTATTTTGATATAATTTATAAACAGCTAACAAAACTCAAATGTTTATAGAGGCTGCCTGGGAGGAATCTGAGGTCTAGCAACTCCTCTCAGTCAGCTGGTTGGCAGGAGAAGACAAACAGTGTGCTGTGATGAGTCATTAAGAAGCAATTTTGCATAGATGTGGCTTGATTATATAAGCACAAATAATTCCAGCTGTATTTCCAGCGTTTCTGCTCAGGCCAATGGAGACAGCAGTAAGAAAGAACGGCTATTTCCATATCACAGGGGCAAAGTGGTCAGTTCCTCACTGCACAGCATCTTTTGTCTTCTCAGATTCTGATTTTCATCCAAAACTCATCCCTTGAAGCCTGAGTGTTCCCTAAAACATCCCTTAAACTGTTGGCAGAAGACATTTTGGTCTTCTCCAGAAGGAAAACCATAAGACAGAAATGCAGTGCTTTCTGCTGTCTGAGCTGTCCATAGCAGCAGTCCAGTGATGAACTGGATAATAGGAAAAATTACATTGAATATTAGGAAAAACACCTGCACTGGAAGAGTGGTCAAGCATTGGAATAGGCTGCCCAGGGAAGTTCTGGGGTCACCATTTTTGGAGCTGTTCAGAAAACGAGTAGAAATGACGCTTCACAATGTGGTTTAGTGGTCATGGATGATCTCAAAGGTCTTTTCCAACTTTAATGAATGACTTTGTCATCCTGGGTTTGTTACTGGTCTGGCACCGGCAGCTGCTCAGTCCCACCAGGCTGGAGCTGAATTCAAAGTGACAAAAATTCCCACCATGGCACATCAATGCTCTGTGTGAAGATCTGTTACCAACACCCTTGAAACACATTTCTCAGGGCCTGAGGTGATGTTATCAGCTTGTTTAGGCTTATCTGTATGATCTGTGAGCTGTTCAATGCTGATCTTTAATCACAGTCTGCCTAAAACAGAGGCAGGAGTAGATGGAGGCAGGCATTGATATTTGCCAGGATGGTTGCTGAACTGGCTTGATCTCCTGGACTTTGGCTCTGGATTGGGGAGAGGAATTTTTTCTTCTCCCTGAGATGCTCTGATTTCTTAGTCCAAGTAGCACAAGTCCAAAGGCTGACTTGACTCTTTTCCCCATCAAGAAAGAAGTCTGTAGCAGACAAACATTTAATTATAGGATTTAATCCAACAGGAATTTCTTCCATTATCTTGAGCTTTCCACTTGCCACCAGTTTTTTCCTTCTCTCCCTCTGACTTTAGTCACCCAGAGAAGAAGACATTCACGCTTCACTGCTGAGAGATGAAGAGTTTGGCAGAAGGGCTCTCTAAAAAACCCTGTCAGTCCTCCTGGACAAGGTATTGTTGGGAATTAGCTGATCCTGGGGTAAACAAACAGCCTGGATACTTCAGAATGGTGGAAAGAGCAATATGAACATGCCTGTTTCTGTCCCTCTGGGGGAAAAATGAACATTTCTTCCATGTGCACACTGGAGCAAATGCCTGATCCTTTGAAGCCACTGCAGAAGCCTCAGTGGAGTCACTCCATCACCTCCTGGATGGGGTGATTTGGGAACAGAGAATGGATCAAGCTTTGCCAGCTCCTTCAATGCCCAGGCTGATTTCAGGCAGTACTCACACATTTCCATGTGTGTATCCATGAAAGCAAAGGGAAAACAAAAAATGTGTTTTGATTACAGATTGAATAACTCTGTGGACGTGCCTTCAAATATGGAATCGAATTATTTTGTTCTGCATTCAGGTTTCAAGCTGAGAGAAAAAACATCTTTTTCATTCTAATCTGGCTTTTAAGTGTATTGAAATGGAAGTTTAAAGTGTGAACTTTTCCTTCCCTCTCTTTCATACTGTGAAGGAAACTGCTTCTGACATACCCCGTGGCTGCTGCTGATCACTGATGAATGGTACTCAGGCCATCCATTAATTTCAATTCCTTCAGGTTGTACCCTATATCACAGGGGCCAAGTGATAATGAACATGTATTAAAGTGACTGGCAATCCCAGCATTCAATTAATTATAAACTGATTTTAAAAGATATTTGGCCTTTCTGATTCCACTGTCAACAGGAGCTGCCATTCAGTGCCAAGCACCAGGGAAAGGTCAGAAGGGCAGGGAAGACACCAGGAATTGGTCACATTTTCTCTTGTCACTTGACTCCTGTCTCCTTTATTCAGGGAACAGGATTAAACCTGGAAAGCCTCAGGCACGTTACTGACCTCCGGCTGCCTAAGGAAAGAAAGAGCAATACAGATAATCTCCTTTTTTTTTGGTTCTCCCAAAAAGAGAGAACCCTTGTGAACCCTTTTTGAACCCTTTTTTGGGTGAACCAAGAAGGTTGGGAAGGCTGGAATTACAAGGATTTCCAAGGGGAAGCTGGGAGTAGAAGATGTGTCCATACTCTAGGTGAAGGAAAATCCTATTATTGTATGAAACTTCCTAAGGAAAGGATTCCTTAAGAGAAAATGGATCATCTTGGAGACACTAAAATTTTGACTGGAAATTGGGTGACCTGAACTGCTTGGCCCTATTTAGAACAGGTTTTTGGACTGGTTACTTCAAAAGAGGATATCCAACCCAAATTATTCTGATGTTTTATGTAAAGGGTTCCTTCTGAGCTGGGTCATGAAAATCTTCCTCCAGAGCTGGTGGATGTGGAATTTTGGGTATAAACTCCAGTGGCTTCACTGAATATTCCTCCATCTTTTAGAACTTTAAATATTTACCTCAAACAGAAGAAGAAAGGCTCCAGAGTAGACACCAAATGTTAAAAAAATTAATAATTCTCTTTTTTTCTGTTTCTCCAGTCTACATACTTTCCCTCTACTATCCTTGATTTCCCTAGGAATTTGTCAGCACCCTCTATCTCCTTTTTCTGTCCGACACATCTTTAAACTTTAAAAACTTTAAATAGTAGCATTTAAAGTCTCCCTGTCCTGATGTTAACATGTGTTTTGGGTTTGGGTGTCCCAGGACATGCACTCCTGAAGATTACAAATTACTTTGTGCTGTCCCTGCTGTCTCCTGGAATGATTTCACCCTAGCCATAGCTGGAACAGTTCATGTAAAAACATTTATTATCCATTTACCACTGTCACTCTGCTCTTGACATGACTCTTTCTTCATCCTTATGGATGGAGAAAATGTGTTCTCTTCAAGGGAAGAGAACAGGGGAAAGACGGGAATAAAAACTCTGCTCTGGAACTCCATCCAGAATACGCATGTGAGGAGGAAAAAATGCCTTAAATATTTTTTATCTGTCTGATCTTAGCCAGACCTGGTGTCTTCTCCCAACCAAGTCATTTCAATCCATGAAGACATAACAGAGGAATACTGATCTCATTTTCTCTGCTGTTGACTATGTTGATATTTTAATTTAGCCTTACAAGATAAGAAAGTGGCATAAATTAAATTCTTCCTGTGGAGAAACTGAGGCACAGGAGAAGACTGGGATTCATCTGCATAATTTGGGATGTCTGAAACTTATCTATCTTAATTTATTTATCTTAATTCTCTTTACAATTAAAGACAATCCAGTCAACAAACTGAATAGAATTTAGCGTGTGAATAACCTGACAAAAAAGCACCTCTGGTTTAGGATGAGATAAATCACAGAATGGTTGGGGTGGAAAAAAACCTTCAAGATCAACCAGTTCTCTACAGCCTGAGTGTGATTCAGCTGCTTTGGCACTGAATTTATTGTAACTTTAGCCAACCAATCTATGCATTTACATATTTCTGGTCAACAGGACAGGGAGCCAAGAGGAGCCCCATTCCCTCCTACAGCCCATTAGACACTTTGAAACACCTAAAATAGGTCCAGGAACCAAAGCCCATGCCAGCGTGGTGATTCCACACATCACTTCTGCAACCAGGGTGGAGGGGACCTGAGACATCACCCAAATCAAGGAATTACAGAATTGGTAAGGTTGGAAAAGTGCTGTAAATTCATCCAGTCCACCTGTCAATCCCATTAAACCTTGTCCTCATCCACACCCTCTTTGAACACTTCCAGGGATGGGGATTCCACTTTCTCTGGGAAGCCAGTTCTGATGTTTGACAGTGTAAATTAAATTTCCCAGATTTTAGTGCTCTCAATAATGTTCCCAAGGTTAACTCTGGTGCCTAAAGATACTGAAATCACATCATCCAGCACTGGGGGTAATGTGTTCACTGTCCCCTGGGATACTTGCTGGGGCTCTGGAAAGAGAGGAACACAGCTGGAAAAGGAACTGTACAACCCTTGGTCATTCATTGCAGTAATGGCTTGAGGAAGACCTTAAAAAGGAGAAAATGAGGCTCAGGGGAGACCTTATCGCTCTCTACAATCACTGAAAGGAGGCTGAGTGAGATGAGGGTTGGTTTCTTCTCCCAGGAAAGAACAGCACAAGGGGAAAGAGCCTCAAGCTGTGACAGAGAAGGTCCAGGTTGGATATTATGAAAAATTTCTTCACTGAAAGGACGGTTAAGCATTGGAATGGACTGCCCAGAGAAATGGTAGAGATATCATCCCTCAAGTGCTCAAAAATGAGTAGGCATTGCACTTGGTTTGGTGGATGTGGCGATATTCAGTCACAAATTGGACCTGATGATCTTGAAGGTCTTTTCCAACCTGAAGGATTCCATGAAAACAGAACTGCTCCAAAGCCTCCAGCTCCCTGGCAGGCTGTGACTCTGTGTGTGGCTGTCGGCTGCGAGCACAAGGCATTGGATGTCTGTTTATTTGTATTATTTATTAAGCAAATTATTTCTGTGCCCAGCATCTGGAAACACGCCATAAATAAACCACAGCAGAGTCTTAAATTTTGCTGCTATTCACAGGCAAATGTCCCTCAGCCCTCCCTGCACTGTCACAAAAAACCTCTGTAAATAACCTCCTCAGCTTGCCGTCAGTGCCAAAAGATCTTGCAGAGTAAATCTGGCCTCTGCCATCTTCTGGAAGAGAATTGGCAGGAGTCATCAACAGCAAGAAAAGCAGCTCTGCACCTCCAGGAGAAACTGCCTAATGAGAAGAGTGAAGGACAGGAACAGTAGATCCTTTTATATTTGGGGGTTGCCACACAACCTCTGAACAGAATTCTATCTCCAGCTGTCTTCCAAATGGCTTTGAGCAAGGCTCCAAGGGAGATATTTTTAGAAAGGAGTGTTTTCTTAAGGAAGTAAAATCTGTCATGTCATGCAGCACAAAATATAAATCCACACACTGGGTCAGGCTGGGTTCCAGGTTCAGCCTAAAGTCCAGACTATTCCACTTTGCACCAGCACTGAAAGATTTAACAATCAGAGCCCAGGTTTTCTCTAGAAAGGGAAGAACTTGAATATTCTTCAGTCCTCCAAAATAAACTTTAGGTCATCCATCTGGTCTGGTTAGTCCAAGGCAAGCCAAGCAGGCTGCAGTTGACCCCAAGATCTGCTTTGGAAGAAGAGTTCAAGTGAAGTTCCCAAAGTCTTTAGCTATTATACTACAGAGTGATAAATTCTTTGGTTTTTTGTTTAGAATTTGTACTTTAATAAGTTCACATGGTTTTAGACCATTCCAGGGGATGAGATAGGTGAAGGAAATATGTACAGGATTACCCCATTCTAGAAAAATGATTTTATGATAAAGAGAGTTCTGCATCAGGGCATGGATGTGGCCACACCTCGAGCACTGTGTGCAGAAGCGTGTCCCTGTTAAGGTGTGATTAGTGAGAGATACCTCTGCATGAATTAAGGTGCCAAGTAAATGATCTACCAAACTCAACAAAAGGGAATCTATTTAACAATAAATGTGGGGTACAGAGATTGAAACAGATACTAAACATGAGAGTGGGAAGGAAAGAGGTAGGAAAAGAGAGGGTGAGTTGGGATGAGGAAGAGATCAAACATAGGACAGTCCAGGATGCTTGACTCCAGCAGTGTCCCATCAGTCCTTCATCACCCTGCACATCACCGTGCCGGCGTCCTGGTTGCTTCTTGTGCAAGTGAAGACCCCAGGTGACTCATATGGGGTAAACACCTTTCTCCATTCTAAGGACATCCAGGGAGGTATTTCCCTAGTTGCCCTGCAATAGGAGAATGGGTTTGCCTGCCTTTATCTGCAATGCTGAGGCCCAAAGAGAATTTCTCGGTTCCTAAAACGCCCTCCCTGGGGGCAGGGAGGGGATGCAATACCACAATGCAGCCCAGACATAAAGTCAGTTCCAGTTGGATTCTCCAAGGCAGCACTATTATCCTTCCTCAGCCGGCTCTCCCTGACCAGGCTGTTTGCTGTTGGATTGGGGTGGAGGGCTGGGGTCAGCAGATGAACCTACCTTTAGCAAGTGGTTGCCTTGGCCACCATCCACCCATCCATCCATGCATCAGTGTGTACTCAGAGTTTAATACGCACTGGTGCTGCTCCCTCTGGGACTTGCGACTGCCCCAGAGAGGAGCTGGGTGTCCCCAGGGTGAGCCATGGCATCTTTGGCCATCGTCCTGCTGCTGGCCCCAGGCTCACTCCTCTGGCTGCCCCCTGAGGCAGCTGAAGGAGAAAAGGCGGCGCAGAGCCCGCCGGGCCGTCTTGGCCATGGAGCGCCATGGCCGTGGGGCCGGGGGCTGCGGGACGGCTGCGCTGCCAGCGGGGCAAGCAGGAACGCGGCGTGCCAGGGGCTGGGCAGGCACCGGGCAAGCTCCTGCCGGCGGCTCATCCCCGCAGGGCTTTTCCTGGGAGGGGTGGCCTGGGCACGCCCAGCCTCCATGCCTGCTGCCTCGGCCTCATCCGCAGCATCAGCAGGCAAGGGGCAACCTGCAAACCCCTTTAGATCTTGGGTCAGTGCCCTGGGGAGAGGCTCGCTGTGTCTCTGGTCACTGAGGTTGCTGTCTGGACGAGTAGGCACTGGCTCCAACTCTTCGTCTCGTGGCAGGATGGACAACGGTCTCTCTACCTCTCTGTGCCCCTCTCCCTCCGCTTCTTCTGGCTCCCACTTCTCCAGGAACTCGTTCAGAAGAGTTTCCAGGGACAGCGAATCCTCAGAGGCAGACCCTGAGTGTACCAACAGCTCACGAGACACAAGCTCAGAGAAGCTCTGTGTCTCTGCTGCGGCATCTTTGGTGACACTACAAGGGCTGAGTGGCATCGAGGGGTCTACATCTGGTTCCAGGCTGGCACTTGATGGATCCCTGAGGTCACAGCAGGATGTCATGGGGCTTTCTTCACTGCTCACGGAGGAGAAGATGTCTCCAAAGAGCTCTGCGTGGAGTTTCTCTTCCACCAGCCTCTCCAGCACCTCTCTCCTTCTCCACATAATTTGGAGCCTAGCTTCAAGCCCCATGCACAGCTGCGTGTAAAGCGCAGCATGCTCAGCTGTCCAAGAAGCTGCCCCCTCCTCACCAGAGACTCCAGACAAAGGAGAAGCTGAGCACTTTGAGCTTTCCTCAGGGTCTAATGTGAGGACGAGCTTGCTGTGCCCCTCTTCCCAGGGATCTCCAGCCAGGGCAGAGGCTTCTTCCTCTACCGTGGCCTCTTTCAAAAAGGCAAGCGACACATTCTGCAGGTTGCTGTCCCGCTCCCCTGCAGCCTGCATTTCTGGGAGCTCTCCCTCCTCCTGATTTTCATCCACCTCTGTTTCAAGAGTGTCCCAGTGCTGCGCGTTTCCAAAGGCTCTGCTCTGCCAACTGGGCAGGGCACAGGAGCTCAGAGAACTTTGCTCCTTCTTCTGTGGAGCCTTTGGCTGAGCTGCAAGCAGTGGGCAGCTCCTGATGCACTATAGCCATGTCTTGGATGGCATTTGAGGGCTGGCAGGTGCAGGTGGATACCATGGACCTGTATTCTAGCAGATATAGGCCCAGGCCTCCATTAGGGTTTTTTCTAGGTGTTGCCACCATGCCCTGCCTGCACCTCAATCAGCTCCTCCATCTCGGAGTGTCCCAGGTGCTGCCAACCTGGCTGGGCCCCAGTGCAGAGCAGCATGCTGAGTGCAGGTGTCACAGTTGGCAGGTGATGGCTCTGCGTTGCCACTGACCCCTGCCAGAACCCTTCCATCCTGCTCTCCAGGGAAGGTGTTCCCTGGGCTCTGCCCACAGCCAGAGTGCCCCATGGAGGAGGTGGCACACGCTCTGGCTGGCCCCACAGCACGTGCTGTGCCTCTGGGAGAGGATCCAGAGACTGCTGCTGCTGGCACTGGGGGCAGCTTAACGCAGCCAGTGGATGCTCTTGAGCTTTGACCACTGAGCTGGTGTGGAGGTGCCAGTGTCAACTGAGGGCTGTGGAGAGGCGGCAAGTCCCACACGGATAATCTCTGTGGCCCTGTGACACGGCTGCAGGGCACTGAGTGCCCGCCCTCCTGGCTGCCCCTGCAATGTGCAGGACATGGTGGGGCTCCAGGACGGGATGGGGAACAGAGTGGGCCTGTCCCCAGGGATGGATATGATGGTTGTCCAGGTGACCTGAGGTGCTGCCCGTGGCTGCCTGGGGGTCACCTGTGGGAAGCAAGAGGAGGCACAGGATAGAGGCGGCTGTGTGAGCACAGTGTCCCCCACATGCCTTCAAGCCCGGGCCTGGCCCCAAGGCAGGTGCTGGCCACAGCAGCCAGGCTGGGCCGGGTTCCCAGCTGGGCTCGCTGCCTCTGGGCCATTGCTGTGCCTGGGCCATCCCAGTGCTGGGCCCTGCACAGAGCATGGCCTGGTGCCAGGCCTGGCTGTCCCTGCCCCAGGGCTTCCCCCAGGTCCCACTGCAGGCTAGTGGGACCCTCCTTCCCCAGCCCTCACCTGTTGCCGCCACCGGTACAACAGTGGCTGCCCCTCACGGGGCAGGCCATGGGCATTCGCCTGCTGCTTCTTTGACATTGTGGGAGTGCTCTGATGAGCACTGGCCACAATCTCCCAGGTGTGCTGCTGCCTCCAGAGAAGCTGCTGCCTCCTCAGAGCTGCTCTCCTGGGAGTGGCCACTGCAGTGTTTGGCAGCCGCAAGGCTCATGACATGCACCCGTGTCACAATGGCCTCTGGGCACGAGGTCACTGAGGGTCACAAAGGCCTGGTGGGCATGGCCACCCTTTTTCACAGAGGCTTGGTGGTTTCCATCCTGATGACCCTGGACACAAAGGCCTTTTTAAAGCTTTTTGCTACTGATTTTGCCTGCACTTGTTCCTCTTTGAATGTCCTGCATCTCTGTCTTGTCCCACTTTCCATTCCTCCCCTAAACACTGTTTTGCGGAGAAAAGAAGAAACCTCACAACTTTATAAAAGTTGTAAAGCCCAGTATGTTTATTTTACGACGCGCGCCGGACGCAAGTCCCCCAACAAGGCATGCGTGCCTCTGAAGACCTCGGGTCTTCTTTTATCCCCCTTCCAAATGCATATGCATACAGTTTCACAATAAGTTCATACATATTCATTCCGCGTGACATTTAGCACTAGTTCTTCTTTATCAAAGGAATTTCTAAGTCGGGGGCAAATCGACCTTGTGGTCTTTTCTGTTTTTCTTTCTCTGTCTCCTTGCTGTCTCGGCATGCGAGTTTTTCCTTCAGCTTTGGCCTCACAGACTTTTCACCTCTCTTAGACACTTCACCTAATTCAGAATGGATCTTTACTCTGTCTCATTCCCCCCTTTCCTAGGAAATAAGTAAATTCTTTTACTTAATGAAAACCTTCACAACAGTAAGTGTCTTTTAGTGCTTCACCGTGTGCTTTTGACAAAGATGTTAGTACAGCTATTCGTTGTAGCATACAGCAGCACAAACAGTTCTCAAGCATACCCCCTTTTCCAGTATATACGAGCACAGTTTTCTGGTCAGTGACTGGATGAATTTCGAAGCGACACATACTCTGCTCAGTGTCCAAACACACATCCTGAGCATTAATAGTATTGCTTTCACAAATGAATCCCATCTGTTCTCTAGCAGTGCAGGATTCTAAGTTTCATGGTTTAATCCTAGAGCAACGATGGGATGGATAACATAAACAGTGGCATTATGTATGATAAGCACAAAGGCAGTTGCCACATTAGAAACAGGATCATAGGTGAAATTCACCATAGTCTGCCAGGATTGAAACTTCCTTTCAATATCAATTGCATTATCCCACACAATTTCTTGAATTTTAGCTGGAAAATTACCTTCACCCCTTTCCCATATGATCAGAGCTGCTGTTGCTTGTATCCATAACTGTGCTTGTATACAACTGAAAGCTAAAGACACATTATCTTGTACTATACTAAGTGTTTCTACTATCAACTTGTGGTCTTGGTCCCCGGCCTTTTCATACTTCCTTACTTTGGCAGTACTTTTGAAATCTGTCACTGGCTAGTTCCTAATGCCAATAGAGATTACTAAAAAGGCTGCTTCAATTTTGTTAGGCTACCTGCTGCAGTGGCCAGTTTATTCACCAGTATTTCTGAATCAATTCCATTTAAAACTCCTAATTTTGTCCCTAATATGCCAGTTAGATGTTTGTTATGGGGAACAGGAACTGCTTTCTGTTTATGACCATCCCTCCCTGCCAGAGGGATGTGCTGGCTCACACTGCAAATTCAGACACACTTCACAAGTGTATCTGACAGAGGTTTAGGTCATATTTGAGGCAGATGTTTGTTCTGAAATGTAGAGACCTCAGGAATCTCCTTCCCCCTCCAGAGCACCTGATTTCCCAGATGTGTGGCAAGCAGGAATGTCCCTCTTGGTCTACGAAACTTCACCCACCTTGCCCCTAGCTTCAGGTCCAAGCCTCAAGTAAATAATGAAGGGGAAGTCTGAGAGAAGAGCCTAAATTCATTGCAGTGCCTCAGAAGAAACTGGGATCAGGTTTCTGCTACTTGAAACACTCAGCACAAAAGTGATGCTCACTTAGGTTATCACAGACTTCCTGGTGTTCATATACACCAGGGGAGGTTCAGACACTAATTACATCTGGTCTCTCATAAGCTACCCTATTTATGACCTGGCACCCTACTTTGATTTCTTCTCCTCTGATTCCTTGAAGAGTCCACAGTTCCTGTTCTTGCCATTCTTGCTCCTCACATATCTGATTCTCGTGGATTACTACAGTAGATATGTTTAAATCTTTTATCTCAGAAGGTTTTCCTATGGATCCAGTATACTGATTAAATGCCAGGGACCAAGGCCATTTAGCATTACTTTGAACAGAGGTACTCTCAAGTTCTGAAACTTCAGTTATGATTACACACAATACAATTCTACAAACTAAAATATGAGCTACTCCCGACCGCAATATACTCATTTTGCCCGAGTAAGTTTTAATCTCAGTTCATTGTCTCCTGGCGTCACTCCTTAAGGGGTTTCTGGGCCTTCTTCACCCGAGAGTGATGGATCCAGGCATTCTGCTCCTTGATTTTGATTGCAGTGAAGGTGGTGAGAAGTACTTGCAGGGGTCTGTCCCACTGCGGTTCCAAAGTCTTCTCTGTAAGAGACTTAACATATACATCATCCCCAGGCTATCTAACTCCCTGCTCCGAGTTCCAGCCACATGTTTCTCAATTACTCTGAGCTGTTTGCTTAATGCCACCGTGTAGGTGGACATTCTGGACATTCCCTTTGTGTTCTATATGGTCTTCTATAAGGCATTCCAAAAGGACTCAGCATTCCTTTAGCTCAAGGTTTTAGTTTGAATTTGCAATATTGCTAGTGGAAGAGCTTGGGCTAGGATAGATTAACTTCTTGCCCCAGTCTTATGATTTGCTGCTTAATCAAATGATTCATTCTCTCCACCTGGCCGCTTGATTGGGGGTGGTATGGGGTGTGAAGTTCCTAATCTGTGCCCAGATGGCTACTAATCTGTTGCACTATTTTGGAAATGAAATGTGATTCTTTATCTGAGGATATCGTGGCTGGAACTCTGAAGCGTGGTATTATTCCTTATAAAAATAATCTGGTCACCTCTTGAGCTTTGACAGTTCTGGTGGGGAATGTTTCTGGCCACCCTGAAAATGTATCTATCAATACCAGTAAATACTGATACCCCCCTTTCCTTGGGAGTTCTGAAAAGTTAATTTGCCACTGCTGTACAGGCCCATGGCCTCTCCCAGTCAGACCGAGTTTTGGCCGGGGGCTATTTTGGGGTTAGTCTGGAGGCAAGGATCACATTGTCGGCTTACCTGAGTGATAGTGGCATATAAATTCCTGACAACGATACAACGACTGTTTCAATCAGATTTGTGTAATGCACTCTGTATCACTCGCAGCCTTGGTAATTTCGAAAAAGGAGCCACACTCTATAAAAGGCTTCTAAGTAGTTACGCCCTAGTGTGTTTTCTAGTGCCCTTCCTTCACTAGTAACCACGAAAATGGGAAGGGATTCCTAGCTCTCTTTCAATGGTAGCCCACCCCTTGCAGTTGTACGTCTCTTTTGGTTAGTATTATTGTATTATGGCTTACATTTGAGGAAAATCTGTACCTCACCCTTTGCTGCTTTCTTTGCCTCTCCATCCGCCAGCTCATTTCTTTCCTCCAATTTTAAGCTCACTCTCTAGTGTGCCTTAATATGCCTTTTCAGGTAGCTGAACTGCTTCCAGCAGCTGGATTGTCTCTTCTTTCCCTGTGAGGTCAGCAGTCCCCTCTCTTTCCAGATGGCTCCATGTGCATGTATGACTCCAAATGCATTCCTTGGGTCTGTGTAGATGGTTATTCTCCTCCCTTTTGCCCTTTCCAGGGCACGGGTCAGGGCAATTATCTCAGCCTTCTGCGCAGAGGTCCCTGTTGGTAAGGGTCCAGACTCTATTACCTCTCTGCAGGTGGTCACTGTGAACTTTGCAATGTCGCTTTCCTGTCAGTGAACCAGGTCTCTGCATAGTCTGGAGGAGTGCCCCTTAAGCCTGGGCGGCAGGAGTAGGTAGCTTCGGTGGTCTCTAGGCAACTATGGTGTCCACTGAGAAAAGAAGCTGAGTTGAGAGGGGTCTGGCGAACAGTCCATAATTATAAACCCACAGCTGGCACCACCCTGCCACGCCTAAGAAGGTTCTGAGTTCCTTCGTTGTCTGGGGTTTCAGGGTTTGGCATATGGCTTCCCCGCCTTAAAGTCTGCTGCTCAGCACTCACTTCTTACCCCAGGTAGATTACCTTCTGTTTCACTACCTGTGCCTTTTCTTTGAGACTCTGCGTCCTTGGAGTCCTAGGAAATTCAAAAGGCTTACCGTCCAGGCTTCTCTCGCTTCCCTTGTCCGGGTGGCTACTAGAAGATCGTCCACATACTGCAACAGCCTCCTTTCCTCTTGTGGAGCTTCCTGGGACTCTGGGTCTTTGCAAGCTGTTCTCCAATCGGAGTGGGGAATCTTGAAGCCTTCAGGCACATGGACTATGTGAGCTTGAGTTTGAATGCAAAAATTTTCTGGCTGGCTTCATGGATAGGGAGGCAAAAGAAGGCATCTCTTAGGCCTAAAACAGTGAACCAGGTTAGCTCAGGTGTTAAACAAGTTAGTAAGGTATATGGATTTGCTACCACAGGGTATAAATTCTGTGTTATCTTATTGACAGCCCTTAATCCAGTACTATCAGTTATTGGGCTGATTCCTTCCTTATCTTCCTTTTGAGGGTACTACTCAGTTCTCACTAGTTGTGTTCTTTCCTTAAACTTGATGCTCATGGGGGAGCATCTTTCAGTCTCCCTGGTACAGCAGAGGCCCATACCCTTGAAAACACTTGTTTACTTATTCTAATATCTCCTTACTAATGTCTTTCTTAATTTCAGTGTCTGTTAATGTTAAGCCAAACATCTTTATATCATTTGCCTCCAGAGTAACCTTTCTCATTTGAGAATGTTTAGCAAATTGAGCGAATTGTACAAAAGCTTTTAGGTACACATAGTACACATAGTACACATGTTACTTTAAAGGTTTGCACAAGTATGCCTTCTCAGACTGGCCAGTTGTTCATTCCCCACACTACAACATAAACATTCTCCACAGGTACTAAAGTTTTATTAAAATTGAATATATGACCCTTGTGTTGACAAAAATTCTTCCCTTTTGGGGAGGTCATCTTTACCCTTCCTCCCTTACCTTGGGAGGAGCCTTTAGCAAATCATATGTACTCATTTTGTGAACTGTGATTGCTTTGCATTTCAGCATGATAATCCTTGCCTGATTTCATACGTTGCTATCTTATGCTGCATGCTGAACAACATGTTTGATTTGCTTTCTCTTTGCCTTGCTTTCCCTTTTCAAGAAATCTGGGTGATTCCTTAAAACACAAAGACATTTCAGCATACAAAACTCTATCCCGTTTATCCTCCTATTTTAAAACAGTACTAATAGCAATGAAGTATTATAAATCTTTTTATTTTCTGAGCTGCTCCTACTGGCAGCCTTCTCCCAGTGAGCCCCTCCCAAAAGGGGCTAATTTAGGAACCTCTTTGCTCTGGTCAGTTCTCATTATTTATTTCTCCTTGCCCTATCTCGCTTCCACTCAAACCTTTTTACAGACCTTCACAGTAGTTTCTCAGTTTTCCTCCTATACACACAGCTCCAGGTGGCAGGTATCAGATGTGGTTCCCACACACAAGTTCTAAGACCTTAGGTTCTGAATCCGCTTGACCAGAAACTTCTAATTTACATGTGCCCTAACACTTATTAGAACAGCAAAACCAGTGTTTCTCATAAACACCGCACTGCAATAATAACTGCACATCCAGCTTTTGCTCACAGGCCAATCCCGTGTTCCCTGGGGAGACGGGGCAGCCAGAGCTGTCCCTGTGCCCAGGGGACAGCCACTGTCACCTCACATAGCATGCTAATCAAAAACGTGATATAGACACTATATTCTGATCAGACAAAATATCAGTCTTTTCTAGTTCTTTCCTTGCACAATCTAATTAAGCACTGTGCCTACTTACACTTGTTTTACTGCTTTGCAAAAAGGCTGTGCTAGTCACAGCCGAAACTCTGATATGCCTTCAGACAGAAACACTCGCACCCGCACCCCCCTTTATCTCAAATTCCCTAGAGCCAAGGCTTGAATTGCTGTGAGGGGGGGAATTCTTAGAATTCCTTTAACTCTATCGTAGTTAAGCATAAATCACTGTACTATAGTTCTCCTATGTAAAATGCCACTCTTGTTGCAACAAAATCTTAAAATCTCCACAAACACTACTATACAATGAAAATCAAATTACCACAGTGCAGCGGAAGAAAATCACCACACAAAACCACTGGGAAAGGGCATATCTCTCAAAGTGCTCGCTTTTCTCAACACAACATAGCATACCATAATTCAGCATTTACTCACATCAATTTTCTTGGACACAATCAAAATCAAACATCCAAGGCAAAGGAACTCTCTGAGCTCATACTCATACTCACGGTTAAAATGTACCAGATCTACACAAATCACTACATTTAAACACGATAAGTGCCATCACTGACATTCTTCCACTCGCTTCTCTGCGGGGCACTTCTGTCCCTGCCCCCGCAGCCTGTTGCAGCCGGCGCCTCAGGCCTCACTCTGCTGCTTCTAACACGGGTAGTACTGACCCCCCCGCACTGTAGATTTATTCTCTTTTATACACCATACACTTATACACTTGCACGATTAGAAACACAGTGCACCGACCACACAATGCACGCATTAACCATACAGTAACACAGTGTCCGGACATCACACACATGCAAACAAAACACACACGGGCTCAACACTTCTGCTCTATCAGAACTATGAACCCCCAACACACATACACGGGTTCACCCGGCTCACCCCCAGAGCCTCTAGCGGTTCTGCTCTATCAGAACTATGAACCCCCAACACACATACACGGGTTCACCCGGCTCACCCCCAGAGCCACTAGCGGTCTGCTCTATCAGAACGATGAACCCCATCTCTAATACAGCTGCTCTATCAGCTGAACCCAGACGTCTCCAGGTGGTTTACTCCCTTGCTCTCCTTTCCCTCCCCCGGGGCCCCTCAGTACATACCGTATCTTCCTCCGCAGGCCAGCAGGTCCTTGTCTGTCCTCGCAGGTGGCAAGTTGAGACGAGCGGAGCCCCACCAGGAAAAAATCCTAGGGCGTGCCTTGGAGGTCCGTCTATCCCCCCTGCCCCTGCGGGGACAGAAAACTCCTGGCTTGGCTCGCCATAATGTTTTGCGGAGAAAAGAAGAAACCTCACAACTTTATAAAAGTTGTAAAGCCCGGTATGTTTATTTTACGACGCGCGCCGGACGCAAGTCCCCCAACAAGGCATGCGTGCCTCTGAAGACCTCGGGTCTTCTTTTATCCCCCTTCCAAATGCATATGCATACAGTTTCACAATAAGTTCATACATATTCATTCCGCGTGACATTTAGCACTAGTTCTTCTTTATCAAAGGAATTTCTAAGTCGGGGGCAAATCGACCTTGTGGTCTTTTCTGTTTTTCTTTCTCTGTCTCCTTGCTGTCTCGGCATGCGAGTTTTTCCTTCAGCTTTGGCCTCACAGACTTTTCACCTCTCTTAGACACTTCACCTAATTCAGAATGGATCTTTACTCTGTCTCAACACACCCAAGGAAGCTTTGTGCCAAAGTAAAAAATTCTTTGCCCACTCACATCACCATGTGTCCCAGCCTTTGTCTTCAAGTCCAGGTAGAGATATCATGAGAACTTAATCCAGCTACTACTGTGAAAGACTATAAACAGTGTGATTTTGAAATAGAATTATAACAAAAGAAAGCCACGCAAAATCTCTGTTATTTACTTACTGGGGGGGAAGTGGGTAAAATTTTCGGTTCAGGAATATGCCAGTGGCATGCTGATATTCTGTGTCAGCATTAGTGCCACCAGAACAACCAGGGCATTTATTGTCCTTCTGTGCTTGGCACTGGTGTGGCTACACCTCGAGTGCAGTGTACAGAAGGGTACCCTCATTAAGGTCTTATTAGTCATAGATGCCCCTGTGTAAATGAAGGTTCTCAGGACATCATCTACAAACATCAACAACTGGGATTTTATTTAACAATAAATATGCGGTAGATAGAAAGAGGAAGGAAAAAGGAAACTGAGAAGGAAAGTGGGAGAAAATCAGGGATGTAGCAGGGAGAAAAAGAGTGGGGTTGGAAAGCTGTGCGGAAGAGCAAGGCTGGAATGGGGAGGTGAAGATGTCTGTCATCGAACAGTCCAAAATGCTTCTTGCCAGTAGCATTCCTTTAGTCCTTCCCCTCCCTGCACTTCTCTGCACTGGGGTCCTGGTATTTCTTCTGCAGTTGAGGACACCAGGTCAAACATCTGGACTTAACACCTTTCTCCAGTCCATGATGCAGGTAGGAAGGGAGGCATTTTCCTAATTGCCCTGTGAAAACAGAATGGGTTTGCCTTTATTTAACCACAATGCTGAGGCCCAAGGAGCATTTCTCAGCTCCTAATGAGGCCTGGAGCTAAAGTGAGCTTCTGTGGGATTTTACAATGTAGCGCTGTCATCCTTCCTCAGCCAACTCTCCCTGACCAGGCTGCCTTGCTGTTGGCTTGGGGTGAAGGGCTGAGGTAGACAGCAGTGTTACAAATAGGAACGAGGCCAAACTTTCTCTGGAGAAAGAGATTCTCCTTTATTAAAATACTTGCAAGGAATCGAGTACCCAGGATAAGCCCCAGTACCCACAAAGCGAGCCAAAACCACAACAGTGCGCTAACCACGAGTGCTCTGGGTTCTCCCCAGAAAACAAGTATCCAAAAAGAAGAACCTTTACTCAACCAAACTCCCCCTATTTACAGCCCCCTTTGAGTCCAGCATTGGTCCATTTTGGATCCGCATGGTGATTGGTCCATTCCCAGGCTTCTCATTGGTCTTTAACAACTTTCATTCTGGACCAATTGTTTCAGCAGGGTTTCGAATGATTGGTCAGATCTTCCATCCAATCCCGCTTTGACCTCGCCTTGCCTGCCAGATCACTGTTCCACCAAACCCTGGACACTGTTCCTAGAACATTCGAATCAGAACCCCCACCCTTAACATAATACAGTTAATATAATGTAATTAACACAATGTAATTGAACGATAGCCTAATTTAACATAACCTTGACCTGAAACAGCAGGACCCACCTTTGGCAAGTGGTTGCCTTGGCCACCATCCACCCATCCATCCATGCATCCTGCCTTTTCATCTCCCTGGAGCCATTCCCTCTGGGACCTGCCACTGCCCCTGGGAGCTGGGTGTCCCCAGGGTGAGCCATGGCATCTTTGGCCATCGTCCTGCTGCTGGCCCCGGGCTCCCTCCTGCGGCTGCCCCCTGAGGCAGCTGAAGGAGAAAAGGCGGCGCAGAGCCCGCCGGGCCGTCTTGGCCATGGAGCGCCATGGCCGTGGGGCCGGGGGCTGCGGGACGGCTGCGCTGCCAGCGGGGCAAGCAGGAACGCTGTGTGCCAGGGGCTGGGCAGGCACCAGGCAAGCTCCTGCCGGCGGCTCATCCCCACAAGACTTTTCCTGGAGAGGGGCAGCCTGGGCACGCCCAGCCTCCGTGCCTGCTACCACGGCCTTGTCATCAGCATCGGCAGGCAAGGTACAACCCGCAAACCCCTTTGGTCCTTGAGGCCGTGCCCTGGGGAGAGGCTTCCTGTGTCTCTGGCCACTGAGGTCGCTGTCCAGAGGCGTAGTTGCTGGCTCGAACTCTCTGTCTCACGGCGGGAGGGACAACAGGCTCTCTTCCTCTCTGTGTCTCTCTACCGCAGCGTCTGCTGGATCACAGTTCTCCAGGAACTCATTCAGAAGAGTTTCCAGGGACAGCGAATCCTCAGATTCAGACCATGAGTGTACCAAGACCTCAGAAAGAAAAAGCTCAGAGAAGTTTTGTATCTTTACTCTACCATCTTCAGTTAAACTGCAAAAGCTGAGTGGGAACAAACAGTCTGCACGTGGTTCCAGGCTGTATTGGTTCGTTGCACTGCAGCTGATTTCCTCACAGCCAATTTTTTGAAGACACGAAAATTCCTGACTTTCTGCATTTTCCAATTGCATTTCATTTCAACCTATCTCCTTTCCAGAGTGTTTGTAAGCCACTTTATTCGGATTCAAAAGATTCATTATCCCTTCACAAAAGGAAATTTCATTTCCTTTCGGGAAGGGAAAAGGAATCTTGCGATTTCAATGGGGACCAATAGAGGAATCCTTGGTGCATGTCCATGACCTTGCTGACATGCCATGCCTTTTCATGGCTTTGACTTTGGGAAAGATTTTTTGCTTTTTTTTATTCTTTTATGAAGTATCCATGCCATGTCCTCATATCTTTGCTCCAAGTTGTGTCTTCCTCCTTGACATTTTCCCCTGCTTTTGCAACATCTGTGAGCTTAGTTTTGGCATGTTTTGGTCCTTTGCACTGCAGCTGATATAATCCCAGATCATTTCCTTACAGTCACTAAATTTCCCAAATTTTGTTTTTCTCTCTTCCAATTGCAATTCCTTTGATGGTATCTCCATTCCATTGTGTTTGTAAGTCCTTCTTCTCTGTTTTGGCCTTCAAGTGGGGACCAATTTTCACAAGCATTACGGCATGTACCTGCAATTGATGGCGTATGGCCTGCCAGCATTTTGATGGCTTTGACTTGGGAAAGATTTCTTGCTTTTTTTTGGTTGTTTTATGAAATATCCATGCCATGTACCGCATATCTTCCTCTCCAAGTGCTGTCTCCCTCCTTGATTTTTCCCCTGCTTTTGCAACATCTGCGAACTTAGTTTTGGCATGTTATGGTCCTTTTTCAATGCAGCTGATTTCCTCACAGTCTATTTCTTAAAGAAACGAAAAGACCCGATTTTCTGTTTTATTCCATTGCATTTCATTTCAACCTATCTCTTTTCCAGAGTGTTTGTAAGCCGTTCTGTTTGAGTTCGCAAGATTCCTTTTCCCTTCCCAAAAGGAAATGAAATTTCATTCGGGAAGGGAAAAGGAATCTTGCGATTTCAATGGGGACCAATAGAGGAATCTTTGGTGCATGTCCATGCCCTTGATGGCATGACATGCCTTTTGATGGCTTTGACTTTGGGAAAGATTTTTTGCTTTTTTTTGTTGTTTTATGAAGTATCCATGCCATGTCCCTCATATCTTCGCTCCAAGTTGTGTCTTCCTCCTTGACTTTTCCCCCTGCTTTTGCAACATCTGCGAGCTTAGTTTTGGCATGTTTTCGTCTTTTGCACTGCGGCTGATAGAATCCAGGGCCACATTCTTAGAGTAACTAAATTTCCCAAATTTTCTTTTTTTCTCCTCCAATTGCAATTCCTTTGATGTTATCTCCATTCCATCGTGTTTGTAAGTCCTTCTTATCTGTTTTGGCCTTCAGTGGGGACATATATTCACAAGCATTGCTGCATATGCCTGCACTTGATGGCGTATGGCCCGCCTGCATTTTGATGGCTTTGACTTTGGGAAAGATTTTTTTCTTTCTTTAAATATCCATGCCATGTCCCTCATATCTTCCTCTCCAAGTGGTGTCTTACTCCTTGACATTTTCGCCTGCTTTTGCAACGTCTGTGATGTTATTTTTGGCATGTTTTAGTCCTTTGCACTGCAGCTGATATAATCCTGGGCCATATCCTTAGAGTCACTAAATTTCCCAAATTTTCTTTTTTTCTCATCCAATTGCAATTCCTTTGATGGTATCTCCATTCCATCGTGTTTGTAAGTCCTTCTTATCTGTTTTGGCCCTCAGTGGGGACATATATTCTCAAGCATTGCTGCATGTGCCTGCGCTTGATGGCGTATGCCCTGCCTGCATTTTGATGGCTTTTACTTTGGGAAAGATTTTTTTCTTTTTTTTAAGTATCCATACCATGTCCCTCATATCTTTCCTACAAGTTGTGTCTTCCTCCTTGAACTTTCCCCCTGCTTTTGCAACATCTGTGAGCTTAGTTTTGGCATTTTTTGGTCCTTTGCACTGCAGCTGATAGAATCCTGGGCCATTTCCTTAGAGTCACTAAATTTCCCAAATTTTCTTTTTTTCTCCTCCAATTGCAATTCCTTTGATGGTATCTCAATTCCATTGTGTTTGTAAGTCTTTCTTCGTTGTTTTGGCCTTCATTTGGGACCAATTTTCAAAAGCATTGCTGCATGTGCCTGCACTTGATGGCGTATGGCCTGCCTGAATTTTTATGGCTTTGACTTTGGGAAAGATTTTTTGCTTTTTTGTAAGTATCCATGCCATGTCCCTTATATCTTCCTCTCCAAGTGGTGTCTTGCTCCTTGATATTTTCGCCTGCTTTTGCAACATCTGTGAGGTTAGTTTTTGCATGTTTTAGTTCTTTGCACTGCAGCTGATATAATCCTGGGCCATTTCCTTAGAGTCACTAAATTTCCCAAATTTTCTTTTTTTCTCCTCCAATTGCAATTCCTTTGATGGTATCTCCATTCCATCGTGTTTGTAAGTCCTTCTTATCTGTTTTGGCCCTCAGTGGGGACATATATTCTCAAGCATTGCTGCATGTGCCTGCACTTGATGGCGTATGGCCTGCCTGCATTTTGATGGCTTTTACTTTGGGAAAGATTTTTTTCTTTTTTTTAAGTATCCATGCCATGTCCCTCATATCCTGCTCTCCAAGTGGTGGCTTCCTCCTTGACTTTTTCCCCTGCTTTTGCAACATCTCTGAACATAGTTTTGGATGTTATGGTCCTTTGCAAGGCAGCTGATTTCCTCACAACTTATTTTTTGAAGACACTAAAATTCCCGATTTTCTGCTTTTTTCAATTGCATTTCATTTCAACCTATCTCCTTTCCAGAGTGTTTGTAAGCCTTTCTGTTTGAGTTCGCAAGATTCCTTTTCCCTTCCCGAAAGGAAATGAAATTTCCTTTCGGGAAGGGAAAAGGAATCTTGCGATTTCAATGGGGGCCAATAGAGGAATCTTTGGTGCATGTCCATGCCCTGGATGGCATGCCATGCCTTTTGATGGCTTTGACTTTGGGAAAGATTTTTTGCTTTTTTTTAAGTATCCATGCCATGTCCCTCATATCTTCGCTGCAAGTTGTGTCTTCCTCCTTGACATTTCCCCCTGCTTTTACAACGTCTGTGAGCTTAGTTTTGGCATGTTTTGGTCCTTTGCACTGCGGCTGATACAATCCAGGGCCACATTCTTAGAGTAACTAAATTTCCCAAATTTTCTTTTTTTCTCCTCCAATTGCAATGCCTTTGATGTTATCTCCATTCCATCGTGTTTGTAAGTCCTTCTTATCTGTTTTGGCCTTCAGTGGGGACATATATTCACAAGCATTGCTGCATATGCCTGCACTTGATGGCGTATGGCCCGCCTGCATTTTGATGGCTTTGACTTTGGGAAAGATTTTTTTCTTTTTTTAAGTATCCATGCCATGTCGCTCATATCCTGCTCTCCCAGTGGTGTCTTCCTCCTTGATATTTTTGCCTGCTTTTGCAACATCTGTGAGGTTAGTTTTGGCATGTTTTAGTCCTTTGCACTGCAGCTGATATAATCCTGGGCCTTTTCCTTAGAGTCACTAAATTTCCCAAATTTTCTTTTTTTCTCCTCCAATTGCAATTCCTTTGATGGTATCTCAATTCCATTGTGTTTGCAAGTCCTTCTTCATTGTTTTGGCCTTCAGTTGGGACCAATTTTCACAAGCATTGCCGCATGTGCCTGCACTTGATGGCTTATGGCCTGCCTGCATTTTGATGGCTTTGACTTTGGGGAAGATTTTTTTCTCTCTTTAAGTATCCATGCCATGTCCCTCATATCTTCCTCTCCAACTGGTGTCTTGCTCCTTGACATTTTCCCCTGCTTTTCTAACTTCTATGAGCTAAGTTTTTGCATGTTTTGGTCCTTTGCACTGCAGCTGATAGAATCCTGGGCCATTTCCTTCGAGTCACTAAATTTCCCAAATTTTCTTTTTTTCTCCTCCAATTGCAATTCCTTTGATGGTATCTCCATTCCATTGTGTTTGTAAGTCCTTCTTATCTGTTTTGGCCTTCAGTTGGGACCAATTTTCACAAGCACTGCTGCATGTGCCTGCACTTGATGGCGTATGGCCCGCCTGCATTTTGATGGCTTTGACTTTGGGAAAGATTTTTTTCTTTCTTTAAGTATCTATGCCATGTCCCTCATGTCTTCCTCTCCTAGTGGTGTCTGGCTCCTTGACATTTTCCCCTGCTTTTGCAACGTCTGTGCGCTTTGTTTTGGCATGTTTTGGTCCTTTGCACTGCAGCTGATATAATCCTAGGCCATATCCTTAGAGTCACTAAATTTCCCAAATTTTTTTTTTTCTCCTCCAATTGCAATTCCTTTGATTGTATCTCCATTCCATCGTGTTTGTAAGTCCTTCTTCTCTGTTTTGGCCTTCAGTGGGGACCAATTTTCATAAGCATTGCTGCATGTGCCTGCACTTGATGGCGTATGGCCCGCCTGAATTTTGATGGCTTTGTCTTTGGGAAAGATTTTTTCCTTTTTTTAAGTATCCATGCCATGTCCGTCATATCCCTCTCTCCAAGTGGTGTCTTCCTCCTTGACTTTTTCCCCTGCTTTTGCAACATCTCTGAACATAGTTTTGGCATGTTATGGTCCTTTGCAATGCAGCTGATTTCCTCACAGCCTATTTTTTGAAGACACTAAAATTCCCGATTTTCTGCTTTTTTCAATTGCATTTCATTTCAACCTATCTCCTTTCCAGAGTGTTTGTAAGCCTTTCTGTTTGAGTTCGCAAGATTCCTTTTCCCTTCCCGAAAGGAAATTTCATTCCTTTTGGGAAGGGAAAAGGAATCTTGCGATTTCAATGGGGACCAATAGAGGAATCTTTGGTGCATGTCCATGCCCTTGACGGCATGACATGCCTTTTGATGGCTTTGACTTTGGGAAAGATTTTTTGCTTTTTTTTGTTGTTTTATGAAGTATCCATGCCATGTCCCTCATATCTTCGCTCCAAGATGTGTCTTTCTCCTTTACTTTTCCCCCTGCTTTTGCAACATCTGCGAGCTTAGTTTTGGCATGTTTTGGTCTTTTGCACTGCGGCTGATAGAATCCAGGGCCACATTCTTAAAATCACTATATTTCCCCAATTTTCTTTTTTCTCCTCCAATTGCAATTCCTTTGATGTTATCTCCATTCCATTGTGTTTGTAAGTCCTTCTTATCTGTTTTGGCCTTCAGTTGGGACCAATTTTCACAAGCACTGCTGCATGTGCCTGCACTTGATGGCTTATGGCCTGCCTGCATTTTGATGGCTTTGACTTTGGGAAAGATTTTTTTCTTTCTTTAAATATCCATGCCATGTCCCTCATATCTTCCTCTCCAAGTGGTGTCTTACTCCTTGACATTTTCGCCTGCTTTTGCAACATCTGTGAGCTTAGTTTTTGCATGTTTTAGTCCTTTGCACTGCAGCTGATAGAATCCTTGGCCATTTCCTTAGAGTCACTAAATTTCCCAAATTTTCTTTTTTTCTCATCCAATTGCAATTCCTTTGATGGTATCTCCATTCCATCGTGTTTGTAAGTCCTTCTTATCTGTTTTGGCCTTCAGTGGGGACCAGTTTTTACAAGCATTGCTGCATGTGCCTGCACTTGATGGCGTATGGCCCGCCTGCATTTTGATGGCTTTGACTTTGGGGAAGATTTTTTGCTTTTCTTTAAGTATCCATGCCATGTCCCTCATATCTTCCTCTCCAAGTGGTGTCTTGCTCCTTGACATTTTCGCCTGCTTTTGCAACATCTGTGAGCTTAGTTTTTGCATGTTTTAGTCCTTTGCACTGCAGCTAATATAATCCTTGGCCATTTCCTTAGAGTCACTAAATTTCCCAAATTTTCTTTTTTTCTCCTCCAATTGCAATTCCTTTGATGGTATCTCCATTCCATCGTGTTTGTAAGTCCATCTTATCTGTTTTGGCCTTCAGTGTGGACATATTTTCACAAGCATTGCTGCATGTGCCTGAACTTGATGGCTTATAGCCTGCCTGCATTTTGATGGCTTTGACTTTGGGAAAGATTTTTTTCTTTCTTTAAATATCCATGCCATGTACCTCATATCTTGCTCTCCAAGTGGTGTCTTGCTCCTTGGCATTTTCGCCTGCTTTTGCAACATCTGTGAGCTTAGTTTTTGCATGTTTTAGTCCTTTGCACTGCAGCTGATAGAATCCTGGGCCATTTCCTTAGAGTCACTAAATTTCCCAAGTTTTCTTTTTTTCTCATCCAATTGCAATTCCTTTGATGGTATCTCCATTCCATCGTGTTTGTAAGTCCTTCTTATCTGTTTTGGCCTTCAGTGGGGACCAATTTTTACAAGCATTGCTGCATGTGCCTGCACTTGATGGCGTATGGCCCGCCTGCATTTTGATGGCTTTGACTTTGGGAAAGATTTTTTTCTTTCTTTAAGTATCTATGCCATGTCCCTCATGTCTTCCTCTCCTAGTGGTGTCTGGCTCCTTGACATTTTCCCCTGCTTTTGCAACGTCTGTGCGCTTTGTTTTGGCATGTTTTGGTCCTTTGCACTGCAGCTGATAGAATCCTGGGCCATATCCTTAGAGTCACTAAATTTCCCAAATTTTTTTTTTTCTCCTCCAATTGCAATTCCTTTGATTGTATCTCCATTCCATCGTGTTTGTAAGTCCATCTTATCTGTTTTGGCCTTCAGTGTGGACATATTTTCACAAGCATTGCTGCATGTGCCTGAACTTGATGGCGTATGGCCCGCCTGCATTTTGATGGCTTTGACTTTGCGAAAGATTTTTTTCTTTTTTTAAGTATCCATGCAATGTCCCTCATATCCTGCTCTCCAAGTGGTGTCTTCCTCCTTGACTTTTTCCCCTGCTTTTGCAACATCTACGAACATAGTTTTGGCATGTTATGGTCCTTTGCAATGCAGCTGATTTCCTCACAGCCTATTTTTTAATACACTAAAATTCCCGATTTTCTGCTTTTTTCAATTGCATTTCATTTCAACCTATCTCCTTTCCAGAGTGTTTGTAAGCCTTTCTGTTTGAGTTCGCAAGATTCCTTTTCCCTTCCCGAAAGGAAATTTCATTTCCTTTCGGGAAGTGAAAAGGAATCTTGCGATTTCAATGGGGACCAATAGAGGAATCTTTGGTGCATGTCCATGCCCTTGACGGCATGCCATGCCTTTTGATGGCTTTGACTTTGGGAAAGATTTTTTGCTTTTTTTTGTTGTTTTATGAAGTATCCATGCCATGTCCCTCATATCTTCGCTCCAAGTTGTGTCTTCCTCCTTGACTTTTCCCCCTGCTTTTGCAACATCTGCGAGCTTAGTTTTGGCATGTTTTGGTCTTTTGCACTGCGGCTGATAGAATCCAGGGCCACATTCTTAAAATCACTAAATTTCCCCAATTTTCTTTTTTCTCCTCCAATTGCAATTCCTTTGATGTTATCTCCATTCCATTGTGTTTGTAAGTCCTTCTTATCTGTTTTGGCCTTCAGTTGGGACCAATTTTCACAAGCACTGCTGCATGTGCCTGCACTTGATGGCTTATGGCCTGCCTGCATTTTGATGGCTTTGACTTTGGGAAAGATTTTTTTCTTTCTTTAAATATCCATGCCATGTACCTCATATCTTGCTCTCCAAGTGGTGTCTTGCTCCTTGGCATTTTCGCCTGCTTTTGCAACATCTGTGAGCTTAGTTTTTGCATGTTTTAGTCCTTTGCACTGCAGCTGATAGAATCCTGGGCCATTTCCTTAGAGTCACTAAATTTCCCAAGTTTTCTTTTTTTCTCCTCCAATTGCAATTCCTTTGATGGTATCTCCATTCCATCGTGTTTGTAAGTCCTTCTTATCTGTTTTGGCCTTCAGTGGGGACCAATTTTTACAAGCATTGCTGCATGTGCCTGCACTTGATGGCGTATGGCCCGCCTGCATTTTGATGGCTTTGACTTTGGGAAAGATTTTTTTCTTTCTTTAAGTATCTATGCCATGTCCCTCATGTCTTCCTCTCCTAGTGGTGTCTGGCTCCTTGACATTTTCCCCTGCTTTTGCAACGTCTGTGCGCTTTGTTTTGGCATGTTTTGGTCCTTTGCACTGCAGCTGATATAATCCTGGGCCATATCCTTAGAGTCACTAAATTTCCCAAATTTTTTTTTTTCTCCTCCAATTGCAATTCCTTTGATTGTATCTCCATTCCATCGTGTTTGTAAGTCCTTCTTCTCTGTTTTGGCCTTCAGTGGGGACCAATTTTCATAAGCATTGCTGCATGTGCCAGCACTTGATGGCGTATGGCCCGCCTGAATTTTGATGGCTTTGTTTTGGGAAAGATTTTTTCCTTTTTGTAAGGATCCATGCCATGTCCGTCATATCCCTCTCTCCAAGTGGTGTCTTCCTCCTTGACTTTTTCCCCTGCTTTTGCAACATCTCTGAACATAGTTTTGGCATGTTATGGTCCTTTGCAATGCAGCTGATTTCCTCACAGCCTATTTTTTGAAGACACTAAAATTCCCAATTTTCTGCTTTTTTCAATTGCATTTCATTTCAACCTATCTCCTTTCCAGAGTGTTTGTAAGCCTTTCTGTTTGAGTTCGCAAGATTCCTTTTCCCTTCCCGAAAGGAAATGAAATTTCCTTTCGGGAAGGGAAAAGGAATCTTGCGATTTCAATGGGGACCAATAGAGGAATCTTTGGTGCATGTCCATGCCCTTGACGGCATGACATGCCTTTTGATGGCTTTGACTTTGGGAAAGATTTTTTTCTTTTTTTTGTTGTTTTATGAAGTATCCATGCCATGTCCCTCATATCTTCGCTCCAAGTTGTGTCTTCCTCCTTGACTTTTCCCCCTGCTTTTGCAACATCTGCGAGCTTAGTTTTGGCATGTTTTGGTCTTTTGCACTGCAGCTGATAGAATCCAGGGCCACATTCTTAAAATCACTAAATTTCCCCAATTTTCTTTTTTCTCCTCCAATTGCAATTCCTTTGATGTTATCTCCATTCCATTGTGTTTGTAAGTCCTTTTATCTGTTTTGGCCTTCAGTTGGGACCAATTTTCACAAGCACTGCTGCATGTGCCTGCACTTGATGGCTTATGGCCTGCCTGCATTTTGATGGCTTTGACTTGGGGAAAGATTTTTTTCTTTCTTTAAATATCCATGCCATGTACCTCATATCTTGCTCTCCAAGTGGTGTCTTGCTTCTTGGCATTTTCGCCTGTTTTTGCAACATCTCTGAGCTTAGTTTTTGCATGTTTTAGTCCTTTGCACTGCAGCTGATAGAATCCTGGGCCATTTCCTTAGAGTCACTAAATTTCCCAAGTTTTCTTTTTTTCTCCTCCAATTGCAATTCCTTTGATGGTATCTCCATTCCATCGTGTTTGTAAGTCCTTCTTATCTGTTTTGGCCTTCAGTGGGGACCAATTTTTACAAGCATTGCTGCATGTGCCTGCACTTGGTGGCGTATGGCCTGCCTGCATTTTGATGGCTTTGACTTTGGGAAAGATTTTTTTCTTTATTTAAGTATCTATGCCATGTCCCTCATGTCTTCCTCTCCTAGTGGTGTCTGGCTCCTTGACATTTTCCCCTGCTTTTGCAACGTCTGTGCGCTTTGTTTTGGCATGTTATGTTCCTTTGCACTGCAGCTGATATAATCCTGGGCCATATCCTTAGAGTCACTAAATTTCCCAAATTTTTTTTTTTCTCCTCCAATTGCAATTCCATTGATTGTATCTCCATTCCATCGTGTTTGTAAGTCCTTCTTCTCTGTTTTGGCCTTCAGTGGGGACCAATTTTCATAAGCATTGCTGCATGTGCCTGCACTTGATGGCGTATGGCCCGCCTGAATTTTGATGGCTTTGTTTTGGGAAAGATTTTTTCCTTTTTGTAAGTATCCATGCCATGTCCGTCATATCCCTCTCTCCAAGTGGTGTCTTCCTCCTTGACTTTTTCCCCTGCTTTTGCAACATCTCTGAACATAGTTTTGGCATGTTATGGTCCTTTGCAATGCAGCTGATTTCCTCACAGCCTATTTTTTGAAGACAATAAAATTCCCGATTTTCTGCTTTTTTCAATTGCATTTCATTTCAACCTATCTCCTTTCCAGAGTGTTTGTAAGCCTTTCTGTTTGAGTTCGCAAGAAATGAAATTTCCTTTCGGGAAGGGAAAAGGAATCTTGCGATTTCAATGGGGACCAATAGAGGAATCTTTGGTGCATGTCCATGCCCTTGACGGCATGACATGCCTTTTGATGGCTTTGACTTTGGGAAAGATTTTTTGCTTTTTTTTGTTGTTTTATGAAGTATCCATGCCATGTCCCTCATATCTTCGCTCCAAGATGTGTCTTTCTCCTTTACTTTTCCCCCTGCTTTTGCAACATCTGCGAGCTTAGTTTTGGCATGTTTTGGTCTTTTGCACTGCGGCTGATAGAATCCAGGGCCACATTCTTAAAATCACTAAATTTCCCCAATTTTCTTTTTTCTCCTCCAATTGCAATTCCTTTGATGTTATCTCCATTCCATTGTGTTTGTAAGTCCTTCTTCTCTGGTTTGGCCTTCAGTTGGGACCAATTTTCACAAGCATTGCTGCATGTGCCTGCACTTGATGGCTTATGGCCTGCCTGCATTTTGATGGCTTTGACTTTGGGAAAGATTTTTTTCTTTCTTTAAATATCCATGCCATGTCCCTCATATCTTCCTCTCCAAGTGGTGTCTGGCTCCTTGACATTTTCCCCTGCTTTTGCAACATCTGTGCGCTTTGTTTTGGCATGTTTTGATCCTTTGCACTGCAGCTGATATAATCCTGGGCCATATCCTTAGAGTCACTAAATTTCCCAAATTTTCTTTTTTTCTCCTCCAATTGCAATTCCTTTGATGGTATGTCAATTCCATTGTATTTGTAAGTCTTTCTTCATTGTTTTGGCCTTCAGTTGGGACCAATTTTCGCAAGCATTGCTGCATGTGCCTGCACTTGATGGCGTATGGCCTGCCTGAATTTTGATGGCTTTGACTTTGGGAAACATTTTTTGCTTTTCTTTAAGTATCCATGCCATGTCCCTCATATCTTCCTCTCCAAGTGGTGTCTTCCTCCTTGACATTTTCGCCTGCTTTTGCAACATCTGTGAGGTTAGTTTTGGCATGTTTTAGTCCTTTGCACTGCAGCTGATAGAATCCTGGGCCATTTCCTTAGAGTCACTAAATTTCCCAAATTTTCTTTTTTTCTCCTCCAATTGCAATTCCTTTGATTGTATCTCCATTCCATCGTGTTTGTAAGTCCAACTTATCTGTTTTGGCCCTCATTGGGGACATATATTCACAAGCATTGCTGCATGTGCCTGCACTTGATGGCGTATGGCCTGCCTGCATTTTGATGGCTTTGATTTTGGGAAAGATTTTTTTCTTTTTTTAAGTATCCATGCAATGTCCCTCATATCCTGCTCTCCAAGTGGTGTCTTCCTCCTTGACTTTTTCCCCTGCTTTTGCAACATCTACGAACATAGTTTTGGCATGTTATGGTCCTTTGCAATGCAGCTGATTTCCTCACAGCCTATTTTTTAATACACTAAAATTCCCGATTTTCTGCTTTTTTCAATTGCATTTCATTTCAACCTATCTCCTTTCCAGAGTGTTTGTAAGCCTTTCTGTTTGAGTTCGCAAGATTCCTTTTCCCTTCCCGAAAGGAAATTTCATTTCCTTTCGGGAAGTGAAAAGGAATCTTGCGATTTCAATGGGGACCAATAGAGGAATCTTTGGTGCATGTCCATGCCCTTGACGGCATGCCATGCCTTTTGATGGCTTTGACTTTGGGAAAGATTTTTTGCTTTTTTTTGTTGTTTTATGAAGTATCCATGCCATGTCCCTCATATCTTCGCTCCAAGTTGTGTCTTCCTCCTTGACTTTTCCCCCTGCTTTTGCAACATCTGCGAGCTTAGTTTTGGCATGTTTTGGTCTCTTGCACTGCGGCTGATAGAATCCAGGGCCACATTCTTAAAATCACTAAATTTTACCAATTTTCTTTTTTCTCCTCCAATTGCAATTCCTTTGATGTTATCTCCATTCCATTGTGTTTGTAAGTCCTTCTTCTCTGGTTTGGCCTTCAGTTGGGACCAATTTTCACAAGCATTGCTGCATGTGCCTGCACTTGATGGCTTATGGCCTGCCTGCATTTTGATGGCTTTGACTTTGGGAAAGATTTTTTTCTTTCTTTAAATATCCATGCCATGTACCTCATATCTTGCTCTCCAAGTGGTGTCTTGCTCCTTGGCATTTTCGCCTGCTTTTGCAACATCTGTGAGCTTAGTTTTTGCATGTTTTAGTCCTTTGCACTGCAGCTGATAGAATCCTGGGCCATTTCCTTAGAGTCACTAAATTTCCCAAGTTTTCTTTTTTTCTCCTCCAATTGCAATTCCTTTGATGGTATCTCCATTCCATCGTGTTTGTAAGTCCTTCTTATCTGTTTTGGCCTTCAGTGGGGACCAATTTTTACAAGCATTGCTGCATGTGCCTGCACTTGATGGCGTATGGCCCGCCTGCATTTTGATGGCTTTGACTTAGGGAAAGATTTTTTTCTTTCGTTAAGTATCTATGCCATGTCCCTCATGTCTTCCTCTCCTAGTGGTGTCTGGCTCCTTGACAATTTCCCCTGCTTTTGCAACGTCTGTGAGCTTTGTTTTGGCATGTTTTGGTCCTTTGCACTGCAGCTCATATAATCCTGGGCCATATCCTTAGAGTCACTAAATTTCCCAAATTTTTTTTTTTCTCCTCCAATTGCAATTCCTTTGATTGTATCTCCATTCCATCGTGTTTGTAAGTCCTTCTTCTCTGTTTTGGCCTTCAGTGGGGACCAATTTTCCTAAGCATTGCTGCATGTGCCTGCACTTGATGGCGTATGGCCTGCCTGCATTTTGATGGCTTTGACTTTGGGGAAGATTTTTTGCTTTTCTTTAAGTATCCATGCCATGTCCCTCATATCTTCCTCTCCAAGTGGTGTCTTGCTCCTTGACATTTTCGCCTGCTTTTGCAACATATGTGAGGTTGGTTTTTGCATGTTTTAGTCCTTTGCACTGCAGCTCATATAATCCATGGCCATTTCCTTAGAGTCACTAAATTTTCCAAATTTTTTTTTTTCTCCTCCAATTGCAATTCCTTTGATGGTATCTCCATTCCATCGTGTTTGTAAGTCCTTCTTCTCTGTTTTGGCCTTCATTGGGGACCAATTTTCATAAGCATTGCTGCATGTGCCTGCACTTGATGGCGTATGGCCCGCCTGAATTTTGATGGCTTTGTCTTTGTGCAAGATTTTTTCCTTTTTTTAAGTATCCATGCCATGTCCGTCATATCCCTCTCTCCAAGTGGTGTCTTCCTCCTTGACTTTTTCCCCTGCTTTTGCAACATCTCTGAACATAGTTTTGGCATGTTATGGTCCTTTGCAAGGCAGCTGATTTCCTCACAACTTATTTTTTGAAGACACTAAAATTCCCGATTTTCTGCTTTTTTCAATTGCATTTCATTTCAACCTATCTCCTTTCCAGAGTGTTTGTAAGCCTTTCTGTTTGAGTTCGCAAGATTCCTTTTCCCTTCCCGAAAGCAAATGAAATTTCCTTTCGGGAAGGGAAAAGGAATCTTGCGATTTCAATGGGGACCAATAGAGGAATCTTTGGTGCATGTCCATGCCCTTGACGGCATGACATGCCTTTTGATGGCTTTGACTTTGGGAAAGATTTTTTGCTTTTTTTTGTTGTTTTATGAAGTATCCATGCCATGTCCCTCATATCTTCGCTCCAAGTTGTGTCTTCCTCCTTGACTTTTCCCCCTGCTTTTGCAACATCTGCGAGCTTAGTTTTGGCATGTTTTCGTCTTTTGCACTGCGGCTGATAGAATCCAGGGCCACATTCTTAAAATCACTAAATTTCCCCAATTTTCTTTTTTCTCCTCCAATTGCAATTCCTTTGATGTTATCTCCATTCCATTGTGTTTGTAAGTCCTTCTTATCTGTTTTGGCCTTCAGTTGGGACCAATTTTCACAAGCACTGCTGCATGTGCCTGCACTTGATGGCTTATTGCCTGCCTGCATTTTGATGGCTTTGACTTTGGGAAAGATTTTTTTCTTTCTTTAAATATCCATGCCATGTACCTCATATCTTGCTCTCCAAGTGGTGTCTTGCTCCTTGGCATTTTCGCCTGCTTTTGCAACATCTGTGAGCTTAGTTTTTGCATGTTTTAGTCCTTTGCACTGCAGCTGATAGAATCCTGGGCCATTTCCTTAGAGTCACTAAATTTCCCAATTTTTCTTTTTTTCTCCTCCAATTGCAATTCCTTTGATGGTATCTCCATTCCATCGTGTTTGTAAGTCCTTCTTATCTGTTTTGGCCTTCAGTGGGGACCAATTTTTACAAGCATTGCTGCATGTGCCTGCACTTGATGGCGTATGGCCCGCCTGCATTTTGATGGCTTTGACTTTGGGAAAGATTTTTTTCTTTCTTTAAGTATCTATGCCATGTCCCTCATGTCTTCCTCTCCTAGTGGTGTCTGGCTCCTTGACATTTTCCCCTGCTTTTGCAACGTCTGTGCGCTTTGTTTTGGCATGTTTTGGTCCTTTGCACTGCAGCTGATATAATCCTGGGCCATATCCTTAGAGTCACTAAATTTCCCAAATTTTTTTTTTTCTCCTCCAATTGCAATTCCTTTGATTGTATCTCCATTCCATCGTGTTTGTAAGTCCTTCTTCTCTGTTTTGGCCTTCAGTGGGGACCAATTTTCATAAGCATTGCTGCATGTGCCAGCACTTGATGGCGTATGGCCCGCCTGAATTTTGATGGCTTTGTTTTGGGAAAGATTTTTTCCTTTTTGTAAGGATCCATGCCATGTCCGTCATATCCCTCTCTCCAAGTGGTGTCTTCCTCCTTGACTTTTTCCCCTGCTTTTGCAACATCTCTGAACATAGTTTTGGCATGTTATGGTCCTTTGCAATGCAGCTGATTTCCTCACAGCCTATTTTTTGAAGACACTAAAATTCCCGATTTTCTGCTTTTTTCAATTGCATTTCATTTCAACCTATCTCCTTTCCAGAGTGTTTGTAAGCCTTTCTGTTTGAGTTCGCAAGAAATGAAATTTCCTTTCGGGAAGGGAAAAGGAATCTTGCGATTTCAATGGGGACCAATAGAGGAATCTTTGGTGCATGTCCATGCCCTTGACGGCATGACATGCCTTTTGATGGCTTTGACTTTGGGAAAGATTTTTTGCTTTTTTTTGTTGTTTTATGAAGTATCCATGCCATGTCCCTCATATCTTCGCTCCAAGTTGTGTCTTCCTCCTTGACTTTTCCCCCTGCTTTTGCAACATCTGCGAGCTTAGTTTTGGCATGTTTTGGTCTTTTGCACTGCGGCTGATAGAATCCAGGGCCACATTCTTAAAATCACTAAATTTCCCCAATTTTCTTTTTTCTCCTCCAATTGCAATTCCTTTGATGTTATCTCCATTCCATTGTGTTTGTAAGTCCTTCTTATCTGTTTTGGCCTTCAGTTGGGACCAATTTTCACAAGCACTGCTGCATGTGCCTGCACTTGATGGCTTATGGCCTGCCTGCATTTTGATGGCTTGACTTGGAGAAAGATTTTTTTCTTTCTTTAAATATCCATGCCATGTACCTCATATCTTGCTCTCCAAGTGGTGTCTTGCTCCTTGGCATTTTCGCCTGCTTTTGCAACGTCTGTGAGCTTTGTTTTGGCATGTTTTGGTCCTTTGCACTGCAGCTGATATAATCCTGGGCAATTTCCTTAGAGTAACTAAATTTCCCAAATTTTTTTTTTTCTCCTCCAATTGCAATTCCTTTGATTGTATCTCCATTCCATTGTCTTTGTAAGTCCTTCTTCTCTGTTTTGGCCTTCAGTGGGGACCAATTTTCATAAGCATTGCTGCATGTGCCTGCACTTGATGGCGTATGGCCCGCCTGAATTTTGATGGCTTTGTCTTTGGGAAAGATTTTTTCCTTTTTTTAAGTATCCATGCCATGTCCGTCATATCCCTCTCTCCAAGTGGTGTCTTCCTCCTTGACTTTTTCCCCTGCTTTTGCAACATCTCTGAACATAGTTTTGGCATGTTATGGTCCTTTGCAAGGCAGCTGATTTCCTCACAGCCTATTTTTTGAAGACACTAAAATTCCCGATTTTCTGCTTTTTTCAATTGCATTTCATTTCAACCTATCTCCTTTCCAGAGTGTTTGTAAGCCTTTCTGTTTGAGTTCGCAAGATTCCTTTTCCCTTCCCGAAAGGAAATTTCATTTCCTTTCGGGAAGGGAAAAGGAATCTTGCGATTTCAATGGGGACCAATAGAGGAATCTTTGGTGCATGTCCATGCCCTTGACGGCATGACATGCCTTTTGATGGCTTTGACTTTGGGAAAGATTTTTTGCTTTTTTTTGTTGTTTTATGAAGTATCCATGCCATGTCCCTCATATCTTCGCTCCAAGTTGTGTCTTCCTCCTTGACTTTTCCCCCTGCTTTTGCAACATCTGCGAGCTTAGTTTTGGCATGTTTTGGTCTCTTGCACTGCGGCTGATAGAATCCAGGGCCACATTCTTAAAATCACTAAATTTCCCCAATTTTCTTTTTTCTCCTCCAATTGCAATTCCTTTGATGTTATCTCCATTCCATTGTGTTTGTAAGTCCTTCTTATCTGTTTTGGCCTTCAGTTGGGACCAATTTTCACAAGCACTGCTGCATGTGCCTGCACTTGATGGCTTATTGCCTGCCTGCATTTTGATGGCTTTGACTTTGGGAAAGATTTTTTTCTTTCTTTAAATATCCATGCCATGTACCTCATATCTTGCTCTCCAAGTGGTGTCTTGCTCCTTGGCATTTTCGCCTGCTTTTGCAACATCTGTGAGCTTAGTTTTTGCATGTTTTAGTCCTTTGCACTGCAGCTGATAGAATCCTGGGCCATTTCCTTAGAGTCACTAAATTTCCCAATTTTTCTTTTTTTCTCCTCCAATTGCAATTCCTTTGATGGTATCTCCATTCCATCGTGTTTGTAAGTCCTTCTTATCTGTTTTGGCCTTCAGTGGGGACCAATTTTTACAAGCATTGCTGCATGTGCCTGCACTTGATGGCGTATGGCCCGCCTGCATTTTGATGGCTTTGACTTTGGGAAAGATTTTTTTCTTTCTTTAAGTATCTATGCCATGTCCCTCATGTCTTCCTCTCCTAGTGGTGTCTGGCTCCTTGACATTTTCCCCTGCTTTTGCAACGTCTGTGCGCTTTGTTTTGGCATGTTTTGGTCCTTTGCACTGCAGCTGATATAATCCTGGGCCATATCCTTAGAGTCACTAAATTTCCCAAATTTTTTTTTTTCTCCTCCAATTGCAATTCCTTTGATGGTATCTCCATTCCATCGTGTTTGTAAGTCCTTCTTCTCTGTTTTGGCCTTCAGTGGGGACCAATTTTCCTAAGCATTGCTGCATGTGCCTGCACTTGATGGCGTATGGCCTGCCTGCATTTTGATGGCTTTGACTTTGGGGAAGATTTTTTGCTTTTCTTTAAGTATCCATGCCATGTCCCTCATATCTTCCTCTCCAAGTGGTGTCTTGCTCCTTGACATTTTCGCCTGCTTTTGCAACATATGTGAGGTTGGTTTTTGCATGTTTTAGTCCTTTGCACTGCAGCTCATATAATCCATGGCCATTTCCTTAGAGTCACTAAATTTTCCAAATTTTTTTTTTTCTCCTCCAATTGCAATTCCTTTGATGGTATCTCCATTCCATCGTGTTTGTAAGTCCTTCTTCTCTGTTTTGGCCTTCATTGGGGACCAATTTTCATAAGCATTGCTGCATGTGCCTGCACTTGATGGCGTATGGCCCGCCTGAATTTTGATGGCTTTGTCTTTGTGCAAGATTTTTTCCTTTTTTTAAGTATCCATGCCATGTCCGTCATATCCCTCTCTCCAAGTGGTGTCTTCCTCCTTGACTTTTTCCCCTGCTTTTGCAACATCTCTGAACATAGTTTTGGCATGTTATGGTCCTTTGCAAGGCAGCTGATTTCCTCACAGCCTATTTTTTGAAGACACTAAAATTCCCGATTTTCTGCTTTTTTCAATTGCATTTCATTTCAACCTATCTCCTTTCCAGAGTGTTTGTAAGCCTTTCTGTTTGAGTTCGCAAGATTCCTTTTCCCTTCCCGAAAGGAAATGAAATTTCCTTTCGGGAAGGGAAAAGGAATCTTGCGATTTCAATGGGGACCAATAGAGGAATCTTTGGTGCATGTCCATGCCCTTGACGGCATGACATGCCTTTTGATGGCTTTGACTTTGGGAAAGATTTTTTGCTTTTTTTTGTTGTTTTATGAAGTATCCATGCCATGTCCCTCATATCTTCGCTCCAAGTTGTGTCTTCCTCCTTGACTTTTCCCCCTGCTTTTGCAACATCTGCGAGCTTAGTTTTGGCATGTTTTCGTCTTTTGCACTGCGGCTGATAGAATCCAGGGCCACATTCTTAAAATCACTAAATTTCCCCAATTTTCTTTTTTCTCCTCCAATTGCAATTCCTTTGATGTTATCTCCATTCCATTGTGTTTGTAAGTCCTTCTTATCTGTTTTGGCCTTCAGTTGGGACCAATTTTCACAAGCACTGCTGCATGTGCCTGCACTTGATGGCTTATTGCCTGCCTGCATTTTGATGGCTTTGACTTTGGGAAAGATTTTTTTCTTTCTTTAAATATCCATGCCATGTACCTCATATCTTGCTCTCCAAGTGGTGTCTTGCTCCTTGGCATTTTCGCCTGCTTTTGCAACATCTGTGAGCTTAGTTTTTGCATGTTTTAGTCCTTTGCACTGCAGCTGATAGAATCCTGGGCCATTTCCTTAGAGTCACTAAATTTCCCAATTTTTCTTTTTTTCTCCTCCAATTGCAATTCCTTTGATGGTATCTCCATTCCATCGTGTTTGTAAGTCCTTCTTATCTGTTTTGGCCTTCAGTGGGGACCAATTTTTACAAGCATTGCTGCATGTGCCTGCACTTGATGGCGTATGGCCCGCCTGCATTTTGATGGCTTTGACTTTGGGAAAGATTTTTTTCTTTCTTTAAGTATCTATGCCATGTCCCTCATGTCTTCCTCTCCTAGTGGTGTCTGGCTCCTTGACATTTTCCCCTGCTTTTGCAACGTCTGTGCGCTTTGTTTTGGCATGTTTTGGTCCTTTGCACTGCAGCTGATATAATCCTGGGCCATATCCTTAGAGTCACTAAATTTCCCAAATTTTTTTTTTTCTCCTCCAATTGCAATTCCTTTGATTGTATCTCCATTCCATCGTGTTTGTAAGTCCTTCTTCTCTGTTTTGGCCTTCAGTGGGGACCAATTTTCATAAGCATTGCTGCATGTGCCAGCACTTGATGGCGTATGGCCCGCCTGAATTTTGATGGCTTTGTTTTGGGAAAGATTTTTTCCTTTTTGTAAGGATCCATGCCATGTCCGTCATATCCCTCTCTCCAAGTGGTGTCTTCCTCCTTGACTTTTTCCCCTGCTTTTGCAACATCTCTGAACATAGTTTTGGCATGTTATGGTCCTTTGCAATGCAGCTGATTTCCTCACAGCCTATTTTTTGAAGACACTAAAATTCCCGATTTTCTGCTTTTTTCAATTGCATTTCATTTCAACCTATCTCCTTTCCAGAGTGTTTGTAAGCCTTTCTGTTTGAGTTCGCAAGAAATGAAATTTCCTTTCGGGAAGGGAAAAGGAATCTTGCGATTTCAATGGGGACCAATAGAGGAATCTTTGGTGCATGTCCATGCCCTTGACGGCATGACATGCCTTTTGATGGCTTTGACTTTGGGAAAGATTTTTTGCTTTTTTTTGTTGTTTTATGAAGTATCCATGCCATGTCCCTCATATCTTCGCTCCAAGTTGTGTCTTCCTCCTTGACTTTTCCCCCTGCTTTTGCAACATCTGCGAGCTTAGTTTTGGCATGTTTTGGTCTTTTGCACTGCGGCTGATAGAATCCAGGGCCACATTCTTAAAATCACTAAATTTCCCCAATTTTCTTTTTTCTCCTCCAATTGCAATTCCTTTGATGTTATCTCCATTCCATTGTGTTTGTAAGTCCTTCTTATCTGTTTTGGCCTTCAGTTGGGACCAATTTTCACAAGCACTGCTGCATGTGCCTGCACTTGATGGCTTATGGCCTGCCTGCATTTTGATGGCTTGACTTGGAGAAAGATTTTTTTCTTTCTTTAAATATCCATGCCATGTACCTCATATCTTGCTCTCCAAGTGGTGTCTTGCTCCTTGGCATTTTCGCCTGCTTTTGCAACGTCTGTGAGCTTTGTTTTGGCATGTTTTGGTCCTTTGCACTGCAGCTGATATAATCCTGGGCAATTTCCTTAGAGTAACTAAATTTCCCAAATTTTTTTTTTTCTCCTCCAATTGCAATTCCTTTGATTGTATCTCCATTCCATTGTCTTTGTAAGTCCTTCTTCTCTGTTTTGGCCTTCAGTGGGGACCAATTTTCATAAGCATTGCTGCATGTGCCTGCACTTGATGGCGTATGGCCCGCCTGAATTTTGATGGCTTTGTCTTTGGGAAAGATTTTTTCCTTTTTTTAAGTATCCATGCCATGTCCGTCATATCCCTCTCTCCAAGTGGTGTCTTCCTCCTTGACTTTTTCCCCTGCTTTTGCAACATCTCTGAACATAGTTTTGGCATGTTATGGTCCTTTGCAAGGCAGCTGATTTCCTCACAGCCTATTTTTTGAAGACACTAAAATTCCCGATTTTCTGCTTTTTTCAATTGCATTTCATTTCAACCTATCTCCTTTCCAGAGTGTTTGTAAGCCTTTCTGTTTGAGTTCGCAAGATTCCTTTTCCCTTCCCGAAAGGAAATGAAATTTCCTTTCGGGAAGGGAAAAGGAATCTTGCGATTTCAATGGGGACCAATAGAGGAATCTTTGGTGCATGTCCATGCCCTTGACGGCATGACATGCCTTTTGATGGCTTTGACTTTGGGAAAGATTTTTTGCTTTTTTTTGTTGTTTTATGAAGTATCCATGCCATGTCCCTCATATCTTCGCTCCAAGTTGTGTCTTCCTCCTTGACTTTTCCCCCTGCTTTTGCAACATCTGCGAGCTTAGTTTTGGCATGTTTTGGTCTCTTGCACTGCGGCTGATAGAATCCAGGGCCACATTCTTAAAATCACTAAATTTCCCCAATTTTCTTTTTTCTCCTCCAATTGCAATTCCTTTGATGTTATCTCCATTCCATTGTGTTTGTAAGTCCTTCTTATCTGTTTTGGCCTTCAGTTGGGACCAATTTTCACAAGCACTGCTGCATGTGCCTGCACTTGATGGCTTATTGCCTGCCTGCATTTTGATGGCTTTGACTTTGGGAAAGATTTTTTTCTTTCTTTAAATATCCATGCCATGTACCTCATATCTTGCTCTCCAAGTGGTGTCTTGCTCCTTGGCATTTTCGCCTGCTTTTGCAACATCTGTGAGCTTAGTTTTTGCATGTTTTAGTCCTTTGCACTGCAGCTGATAGAATCCTGGGCCATTTCCTTAGAGTCACTAAATTTCCCAATTTTTCTTTTTTTCTCCTCCAATTGCAATTCCTTTGATGGTATCTCCATTCCATCGTGTTTGTAAGTCCTTCTTATCTGTTTTGGCCTTCAGTGGGGACCAATTTTTACAAGCATTGCTGCATGTGCCTGCACTTGATGGCGTATGGCCCGCCTGCATTTTGATGGCTTTGACTTTGGGAAAGATTTTTTTCTTTCTTTAAGTATCTATGCCATGTCCCTCATGTCTTCCTCTCCTAGTGGTGTCTGGCTCCTTGACATTTTCCCCTGCTTTTGCAACGTCTGTGCGCTTTGTTTTGGCATGTTTTGGTCCTTTGCACTGCAGCTGATATAATCCTGGGCCATATCCTTAGAGTCACTAAATTTCCCAAATTTTTTTTTTTCTCCTCCAATTGCAATTCCTTTGATTGTATCTCCATTCCATCGTGTTTGTAAGTCCTTCTTCTCTGTTTTGGCCTTCAGTGGGGACCAATTTTCATAAGCATTGCTGCATGTGCCAGCACTTGATGGCGTATGGCCCGCCTGAATTTTGATGGCTTTGTTTTGGGAAAGATTTTTTCCTTTTTGTAAGGATCCATGCCATGTCCGTCATATCCCTCTCTCCAAGTGGTGTCTTCCTCCTTGACTTTTTCCCCTGCTTTTGCAACATCTCTGAACATAGTTTTGGCATGTTATGGTCCTTTGCAATGCAGCTGATTTCCTCACAGCCTATTTTTTGAAGACACTAAAATTCCCGATTTTCTGCTTTTTTCAATTGCATTTCATTTCAACCTATCTCCTTTCCAGAGTGTTTGTAAGCCTTTCTGTTTGAGTTCGCAAGAAATGAAATTTCCTTTCGGGAAGGGAAAAGGAATCTTGCGATTTCAATGGGGACCAATAGAGGAATCTTTGGTGCATGTCCATGCCCTTGACGGCATGACATGCCTTTTGATGGCTTTGACTTTGGGAAAGATTTTTTGCTTTTTTTTGTTGTTTTATGAAGTATCCATGCCATGTCCCTCATATCTTCGCTCCAAGTTGTGTCTTCCTCCTTGACTTTTCCCCCTGCTTTTGCAACATCTGCGAGCTTAGTTTTGGCATGTTTTGGTCTTTTGCACTGCGGCTGATAGAATCCAGGGCCACATTCTTAAAATCACTAAATTTCCCCAATTTTCTTTTTTCTCCTCCAATTGCAATTCCTTTGATGTTATCTCCATTCCATTGTGTTTGTAAGTCCTTCTTATCTGTTTTGGCCTTCAGTTGGGACCAATTTTCACAAGCACTGCTGCATGTGCCTGCACTTGATGGCTTATGGCCTGCCTGCATTTTGATGGCTTGACTTGGAGAAAGATTTTTTTCTTTCTTTAAATATCCATGCCATGTACCTCATATCTTGCTCTCCAAGTGGTGTCTTGCTCCTTGGCATTTTCGCCTGCTTTTGCAACGTCTGTGAGCTTTGTTTTGGCATGTTTTGGTCCTTTGCACTGCAGCTGATATAATCCTGGGCAATTTCCTTAGAGTAACTAAATTTCCCAAATTTTTTTTTTTCTCCTCCAATTGCAATTCCTTTGATTGTATCTCCATTCCATTGTCTTTGTAAGTCCTTCTTCTCTGTTTTGGCCTTCAGTGGGGACCAATTTTCATAAGCATTGCTGCATGTGCCTGCACTTGATGGCGTATGGCCCGCCTGAATTTTGATGGCTTTGTCTTTGGGAAAGATTTTTTCCTTTTTTTAAGTATCCATGCCATGTCCGTCATATCCCTCTCTCCAAGTGGTGTCTTTCTCCTTGAGTTTTTCCCCTGCTTTTGCAACATCTCTGAACATAGTTTTGGCATGTTATGGTCCTTTGCAAGGCAGCTGATTTCCTCACAGCCTATTTTTTGAAGACACTAAAATTCCCGATTTTCTGCTTTTTTCAATTGCATTTCATTTCAACCTATCTCCTTTCCAGAGTGTTTGTAAGCCTTTCTGTTTGAGTTCGCAAGATTCCTTTTCCCTTCCCGAAAGGAAATGAAATTTCCTTTCGGGAAGGGAAAAGGAATCTTGCGATTTCAATGGGGACCAATAGAGGAATCTTTGGTGCATGTCCATGCCCTTGACGGCATGACATGCCTTTTGATGGCTTTGACTTTGGGAAAGATTTTTTGCTTTTTTTTGTTGTTTTATGAAGTATCCATGCCATGTCCCTCATATCTTCGCTCCAAGTTGTGTCTTCCTCCTTGACTTTTCCCCCTGCTTTTGCAACATCTGCGAGCTTAGTTTTGGCATGTTTTGGTCTCTTGCACTGCGGCTGATAGAATCCAGGGCCACATTCTTAAAATCACTAAATTTCCCCAATTTTCTTTTTTCTCCTCCAATTGCAATTCCTTTGATGTTATCTCCATTCCATTGTGTTTGTAAGTCCTTCTTATCTGTTTTGGCCTTCAGTTGGGACCAATTTTCACAAGCACTGCTGCATGTGCCTGCACTTGATGGCTTATGGCCTGCCTGCATTTAGATGGCTTTGACTTTGGGAAAGATTTTTTTCTTTCTTTAAATATCCATGCCATGTACCTCATATCTTGCTCTCCAAGTGGTGTCTTGCTCCTTGGCATTTTCGCCTGCTTTTGCAACATGTGTGAACTTAGTTTTTGCATGTTTTAGTCCTTTGCACTGCAGCTGATAGAATCCTGGGCCATTTCCTTAGAGTCACTAAATTTCCCAAGTTTTCTTTTTTTCTCATCCAATTGCAATTCCTTTGATGGTATCTCCATTCCATCGTGTTTGTAAGTCCTTCTTATCTGTTTTGGCCTTCAGTGGGGACCAATTTTTACAAGCATTGCTGCATGTGCCTGCACTTGATGGTGTATGGCCCGCCTGTATTTTGATGGCTTTGACTTTGGGAAAGATTATTTCTTTCTTTAAGTATCTATGCCATGTCCCTCATGTCTTCCTCTCCTAGTGGTGTCTGGCTCCTTGACATTTTCCCCTGCTTTAGCAATGTCTCTGAGCTTTGTTTTGGCATGTTTTGGTCCTTTGCACTGCAGCTGATATAATCCTGGGCCATATCCTTAGAGTCACTAAATTTCCCAAATTTTTTTTTTCTCCTCCAATTGCAATTCCTTTGATTGTATCTCCATTCCATCGTGTTTGTAAGTCCTTCTTCTCTGTTTTGGCCTTCAGTGGGGACCAATTTTCATAAGCATTGCTGCATGTGCCTGCACTTGATGGCTTATGGCCTGCCTGCATTTTGATGGCTTTGACTTGGGGAAAGATTTTTTTCTTTCTTTAAATATCCATGCCATGTACCTCATATCTTGCTCTCCAAGTGGTGTCTTGCTCCTTGGCATTTTCGCCTGCTTTTGCAACATCTGTGAGCTTAGTTTTTGCATGTTTTAGTCCTTTGCACTGCAGCTGATAGAATCCTGGGCCATTTCCTTAGAGTCACTAAATTTCCCAAGTTTTCTTTTTTTCTCATCCAATTGCAATTCCTTTGATGGTATCTCCATTCCATCGTGTTTGTAAGTCCTTCTTATCTGTTTTGGCCTTCAGTGGGAACCAATTTTTACAAGCATTGCTGCATGTGCCTGCACTTGATGGCGTATGGCCCGCCTGCATTTTGATGGCTTTGACTTTGGGAAAGATTTTTTTCTTTCTTTAAGTATCTATGCCATGTCCCTCATGTCTTCCTCTCCTAGTGGTGTCTTGCTTCTTGACATTTTCCCCTGCTTTTGCAACGTCTGTGAGCTTTGTTTTGGCATGTTTTGGTCCTTTGCACTGCAGCTGATATAATCCTGGGCAATTTCCTTAGAGTAACTAAATTTCCCAAATTTTTTTTTTTCTCCTCCAATTGCAATTCCTTTGATTGTATCTCCATTCCATTGTCTTTGTAAGTCCTTCTTCTCTGTTTTGGCCTTCAGTGGGGACCAATTTTCATAAGCATTGCTGCATGTGCCTGCACTTGATGGCGTATGGCCCGCCTGAATTTTGATGGCTTTGACTTTGGGAAAGATTTTTTCCTTTTTTTAAGTATCCATGCCATGTCCGTCATATCCCTCTCTCCAAGTGGTGTCTTCCTCCTTGACTTTTTCCCCTGCTTTTGCAACATCTCTGAACATAGTTTTGGCATGTTATGGTCCTTTGCAAGGCAGCTGATTTCCTCACAGCCTATTTTTTGAAGACACTAAAATTCCCGATTTTCTGCTTTTTTCAATTGCATTTCATTTCAACCTATCTCCTTTCCAGAGTGTTTGTAAGCCTTTCTGTTTGAGTTCGCAAGATTCCTTTTCCCTTCCCGAAAGGAAATGAAATTTCCTTTCGGGAAGGGAAAAGGAATCTTGCGATTTCAATGGGGACCAATAGAGGAATCTTTGGTGCATGTCCATGCCCTTGACTGCATGACATGCCTTTTGATGGCTTTGACTTTGGGAAAGATTTTTTGCTTTTTTTTGTTGTTTTATGAAGTATCCATGCCATGTCCCTCATATCTTCGCTCCAAGTTGTGTCTTCCTCCTTGACTTTTCCCCCTGCTTTTGCAACATCTGCGAGCTTAGTTTTGGCATGTTTTGGTCTCTTGCACTGCGGCTGATAGAATCCAGGGCCACATTCTTAAAATCACTAAATTTCCCCAATTTTCTTTTTTCTCCTCCAATTGCAATTCCTTTGATGTTATCTCCATTCCATTGTGTTTGTAAGTCCTTCTTATCTGTTTTGGCCTTCAGTTGGGACCAATTTTCACAAGCACTGCTGCATGTGCCTGCACTTGATGGCTTATGGCCTGCCTGCATTTTGATGGCTTTGACTTTGGGAAAGATTTTTTTCTTTCTTTAAATATCCATGCCATGTACCTCATATCTTGCTCTCCAAGTGGTGTCTTGCTCCTTGGCATTTTCGCCTGCTTTTGCAACATGTGTGAACTTAGTTTTTGCATGTTTTAGTCCTTTGCACTGCAGCTGATAGAATCCTGGGCCATTTCCTTAGAGGCACTAAATTTCCCAAGTTTTCTTTTTTTCTCATCCAATTGCAATTCCTTTGATGGTATCTCCATTCCATCGTGTTTGTAAGTCCTTCTTATCTATTTTGGCCTTCAGTGGGGACCAATTTTTACAAGCATTGCTGCATGTGCCTGCACTTGATGGTGTATGGCCCGCCTGCATTTTGATGGCTTTGACTTTGGGAAAGATTATTTCTTTCTTTAAGTATCTATGCCATGTCCCTCATGTCTTCCTCTCCTAGTGGTGTCTGGCTCCTTGACATTTTCCCCTGCTTTTGCAATGTCTGTGAGCTTTGTTTTGGCATGTTTTGGTCCTTTGCACTGCAGCTGATATAATCCTGGGCCATATCCTTAGAGTCACTAAATTTCCCAAATTTTCTTTTTTTCTCCTCCAATTGCAATTCCTTTGATTGTATCTCCATTCCATCGTGTTTGTAAGTCCTTCTTCTCTGTTTTGGCCTTCAGTGGGGACCAATTTTCATAAGCATTGCTGCATGTGCCTGCACTTGATGGTGTATGGCCCGCCTGAATTTTGATGGCTTTGTCTTTGTGCAAGATTTTTTCCTTTTTTTAAGTATCCATGCCATGTCCGTCATATCCCTCTCTCCAAGTGGTGTCTTTCTCCTTGACTTTTTCCCCTGCTTTTGCAACCTCTCTGAACATAGTTTTGGCATGTTATGGTCCTTTGCAATGCAGCTGATTTCCTCACAGCCTATTTTTTGAAGACACTAAAATTCCCGATTTTCTGCTTTTTTCAATTGCATTTCATTTCAACCTATCTCCTTTCCAGAGTGTTTGTAAGCCTTTCTGTTTGAGTTCGCAAGATTCCTTTTCCCTTCCCGAAAGGAAATGAAATTTCCTTTCGGGAAGGGAAAAGGAATCTTGCGATTTCAATGGGGACCAATAGAGGAATCTTTGGTGCATGTCCATGCCCTTGACTGCATGACATGCCTTTTGATGGCTTTGACTTTGGGAAAGATTTTTTGCTTTTTTTTGTTGTTTTATGAAGTATCCATGCCATGTCCCTCATATCTTCGCTCCAAGTTGTGTCTTCCTCCTTGACTTTTTCCCCTGCTTTTGCAACATCTGCGAGCTTAGTTTTGGCATGTTTTGGTCTCTTGCACTGCGGCTGATAGAATCCAGGGCCACATTCTTAAAATCACTAAATTTCCCCAATTTTCTTTTTTCTCCTCCAATTGCAATTCCTTTGATGTTATCTCCATTCCATTGTGTTTGTAAGTCCTTCTTATCTGTTTTGGCCTTCAGTTGGGACCAATTTTCACAAGCACTGCTGCATGTGCCTGCACTTGATGGCTTATGGCCTGCCTGCATTTTGATGGCTTTGACTTTGGGAAAGATTTTTTTCTTTCTTTAAATATCCATGCCATGTACCTCATATCTTGCTCTCCAAGTGGTGTCTTGCTCCTTGGCATTTTCGCCTGCTTTTGCAACATGTGTGAACTTAGTTTTTGCATGTTTTAGTCCTTTGCACTGCAGCTGATAGAATCCTGGGCCATTTCCTTAGAGTCACTAAATTTCCCAAGTTTTCTTTTTTTCTCATCCAATTGCAATTCCTTTGATGGTATCTCCATTCCATCGTGTTTTAAGTCCTTCTTATCTGTTTTGGCCTTCAGTGGGAACCAATTTTTACAAGCATTGCTGCATGTGCCTGCACTTGATGGCGTATGGCCCGCCTGCATTTTGATGGCTTTGACTTTGGGAAAGATTTTTTTCTTTCTTTAAGTATCTATGCCATGTCCCTCATGTCTTCCTCTCCTAGTGGTGTCTTGCTTCTTGACATTTTCCCCTGCTTTTGCAACGTCTGTGAGCTTTGTTTTGGCATGTTTTGGTCCTTTGCACTGCAGCTGATATAATCCTGGGCAATTTCCTTAGAGTAACTAAATTTCCCAAATTTTTTTTTTTCTCCTCCAATTGCAATTCCTTTGATTGTATCTCCATTCCATTGTCTTTGTAAGTCCTTCTTCTCTGTTTTGGCCTTCAGTGGGGACCAATTTTCATAAGCATTGCTGCATGTGCCTGCACTTGATGGCGTATGGCCCGCCTGAATTTTGATGGCTTTGACTTTGGGAAAGATTTTTTCCTTTTTTTAAGTATCCATGCCATGTCCGTCATATCCCTCTCTCCAAGTGGTGTCTTCCTCCTTGACTTTTTCCCCTGCTTTTGCAACATCTCTGAACATAGTTTTGGCATGTTATGGTCCTTTGCAAGGCAGCTGATTTCCTCACAGCCTATTTTTTGAAGACACTAAAATTCCCGATTTTCTGCTTTTTTCAATTGCATTTCATTTCAACCTATCTCCTTTCCAGAGTGTTTGTAAGCCTTTCTGTTTGAGTTCGCAAGATTCCTTTTCCCTTCCCGAAAGGAAATGAAATTTCCTTTCGGGAAGGGAAAAGGAATCTTGCGATTTCAATGGGGACCAATAGAGGAATCTTTGGTGCATGTCCATGCCCTTGACGGCATGACATGCCTTTTGATGGCTTTGACTTTGGGAAAGATTTTTTGCTTTTTTTTGTTGTTTTATGAAGTATCCATGCCATGTCCCTCATATCTTCGCTCCAAGTTGTGTCTTCCTCCTTGACTTTTCCCCCTGCTTTTGCAACATCTGCGAGCTTAGTTTTGGCATGTTTTGGTCTCTTGCACTGCGGCTGATAGAATCCAGGGCCACATTCTTAAAATCACTAAATTTCCCCAATTTTCTTTTTTCTCCTCCAATTGCAATTCCTTTGATGTTATCTCCATTCCATTGTGTTTGTAAGTCCTTCTTATCTGTTTTGGCCTTCAGTTGGGACCAATTTTCACAAGCACTGCTGCATGTGCCTGCACTTGATGGCTTATTGCCTGCCTGCATTTTGATGGCTTTGACTTTGGGAAAGATTTTTTTCTTTCTTTAAATATCCATGCCATGTACCTCATATCTTGCTCTCCAAGTGGTGTCTTGCTCCTTGGCATTTTCGCCTGCTTTTGCAACATGTGTGAACTTAGTTTTTGCATGTTTTAGTCCTTTGCACTGCAGCTGATAGAATCCTGGGCCATTTCCTTAGAGTCACTAAATTTCCCAAGTTTTCTTTTTTTCTCATCCAATTGCAATTCCTTTGATGGTATCTCCATTCCATCGTGTTTGTAAGTCCTTCTTATCTATTTTGGCCTTCAGTGGGGACCAATTTTTACAAGAACTGCTGCATGTGCCTGCACTTGATGGTGTATGGCCCGCCTGCATTTTGATGGCTTTGACTTTGGGAAAGATTATTTCTTTCTTTAAGTATCTATGCCATGTCCCTCATGTCTTCCTCTCCTAGTGGTGTCTGGCTCCTTGACATTTTCCCCTGCTTTTGCAATGTCTGTGAGCTTTGTTTTGGCATGTTTTGGTCCTTTGCACTGCAGCTGATATAATCCTGGGCCATATCCTTAGAGTCACTAAATTTCCCAAATTTTCTTTTTTTCTCCTCCAATTGCAATTCCTTTGATTGTATCTCCATTCCATCGTGTTTGTAAGTCCTTCTTCTCTGTTTTGGCCTTCAGTGGGGACCAATTTTCATAAGCATTGCTGCATGTGCCTGCACTTGATGGTGTATGGCCCGCCTGAATTTTGATGGCTTTGTCTTTGTGCAAGATTTTTTCCTTTTTTTAAGTATCCATGCCATGTCCGTCATATCCCTCTCTCCAAGTGGTGTCTTTCTCCTTGAGTTTTTCCCCTGCTTTTGCAACCTCTCTGAACATAGTTTTGGCATGTTATGGTCCTTTGCAATGCAGCTGATTTCCTCACAGCCTATTTTTTGAAGACACTAAAATTCCCGATTTTCTGCTTTTTTCAATTGCATTTCATTTCAACCTATCTCCTTTCCAGAGTGTTTGTAAGCCTTTCTGTTTGAGTTCGCAAGATTCCTTTTCCCTTCCCGAAAGGAAATGAAATTTCCTTTCGGGAAGGGAAAAGGAATCTTGCGATTTCAATGGGGACCAATAGAGGAATCTTTGGTGCATGTCCATGCCCTTGACTGCATGACATGCCTTTTGATGGCTTTGACTTTGGGAAAGATTTTTTGCTTTTTTTTGTTGTTTTATGAAGTATCCATGCCATGTCCCTCATATCTTCGCTCCAAGTTGTGTCTTCCTCCTTGACTTTTCCCCCTGCTTTTGCAACATCTGCGAGCTTAGTTTTGGCATGTTTTGGTCTCTTGCACTGCGGCTGATAGAATCCAGGGCCACATTCTTAAAATCACTAAATTTCCCCAATTTTCTTTTTTCTCCTCCAATTGCAATTCCTTTGATGTTATCTCCATTCCATTGTGTTTGTAAGTCCTTCTTATCTGTTTTGGCCTTCAGTTGGGACCAATTTTCACAAGCACTGCTGCATGTGCCTGCACTTGATGGCTTATGGCCTGCCTGCATTTTGATGGCTTTGACTTTGGGAAAGATTTTTTTCTTTCTTTAAATATCCATGCCATGTACCTCATATCTTGCTCTCCAAGTGGTGTCTTGCTCCTTGGCATTTTCGCCTGCTTTTGCAACATGTGTGAACTTAGTTTTTGCATGTTTTAGTCCTTTGCACTGCAGCTGATAGAATCCTGGGCCATTTCCTTAGAGGCACTAAATTTCCCAAGTTTTCTTTTTTTCTCCTCCAATTGCAATTCCTTTGATTGTATCTCCATTCCATCGTGTTTGTAAGTCCTTCTTCTCTGTTTTGGCCTTCAGTGGGGACCAATTTTCATAAGCATTGCTGCATGTGCCTGCACTTGATGGTGTATGGCCCGCCTGAATTTTGATGGCTTTGTCTTTGTGCAAGATTTTTTCCTTTTTTTAAGTATCCATGCCATGTCCGTCATATCCCTCTCTCCAAGTGGTGTCTTTCTCCTTGAGTTTTTCCCCTGCTTTTGCAACCTCTCTGAACATAGTTTTGGCATGTTATGGTCCTTTGCAATGCAGCTGATTTCCTCACAGCCTATTTTTTGAAGACACTAAAATTCCCGATTTTCTGCTTTTTTCAATTGCATTTCATTTCAACCTATCTCCTTTCCAGAGTGTTTGTAAGCCTTTCTGTTTGAGTTCGCAAGATTCCTTTTCCCTTCCCGAAAGGAAATGAAATTTCCTTTCGGGAAGGGAAAAGGAATCTTGCGATTTCAATGGGGACCAATAGAGGAATCTTTGGTGCATGTCCATGCCCTTGACTGCATGACATGCCTTTTGATGGCTTTGACTTTGGGAAAGATTTTTTGCTTTTTTTTGTTGTTTTATGAAGTATCCATGCCATGTCCCTCATATCTTCGCTCCAAGTTGTGTCTTCCTCCTTGACTTTTCCCCCTGCTTTTGCAACATCTGCGAGCTTTGTTTTGGCATGTTTTGGTCCTTTGCACTGCAGCTGATAGAATCCTGGGCCATTTCCTTAGAGTCACTAAATTTCCCAAGTTTTCTTTTTTTCTCCTCCAATTGCAATTCCTTTGATGTTATCTCCATTCCATTGTGTTTGTAAGTCCTTCTTATCTGTTTTGGCCTTCAGTTGGGACCAATTTTCACAAGCACTGCTGCATGTGCCTGCACTTGATGGCTTATGGCCTGCCTGCATTTTGATGGCTTTGACTTTGGGAAAGATTTTTTTCTTTCTTTAAATATCCATGCCATGTACCTCATATCTTGCTCTCCAAGTGGTGTCTTGCTCCTTGGCATTTTCGCCTGCTTTTGCAACATCTGTGAGCTTAGTTTTTGCATGTTTTAGTCCTTTGCACTGCAGCTGATAGAATCCTGGGCCATTTCCTTAGAGTCACTAAATTTCCCAATTTTTCTTTTTTTCTCCTCCAATTGCAATTCCTTTGATGGTATCTCCATTCCATCGTGTTTGTAAGTCCTTCTTATCTGTTTTGGCCTTCAGTGGGGACCAATTTTTACAAGCATTGCTGCATGTGCCTGCACTTGATGGCGTATGGCCCGCCTGCATTTTGATGGCTTTGACTTTGGGAAAGATTTTTTTCTTTCTTTAAGTATCTATGCCATGTCCCTCATGTCTTCCTCTCCTAGTGGTGTCTGGCTCCTTGACATTTTCCCCTGCTTTTGCAACGTCTGTGCGCTTTGTTTTGGCATGTTTTGGTCCTTTGCACTGCAGCTGATATAATCCTGGGCCATATCCTTAGAGTCACTAAATTTCCCAAATTTTTTTTTTTCTCCTCCAATTGCAATTCCTTTGATTGTATCTCCATTCCATCGTGTTTGTAAGTCCTTCTTCTCTGTTTTGGCCTTCAGTGGGGACCAATTTTCATAAGCATTGCTGCATGTGCCAGCACTTGATGGCGTATGGCCCGCCTGAATTTTGATGGCTTTGTTTTGGGAAAGATTTTTTCCTTTTTGTAAGGATCCATGCCATGTCCGTCATATCCCTCTCTCCAAGTGGTGTCTTCCTCCTTGACTTTTTCCCCTGCTTTTGCAACATCTCTGAACATAGTTTTGGCATGTTATGGTCCTTTGCAATGCAGCTGATTTCCTCACAGCCTATTTTTTGAAGACACTAAAATTCCCGATTTTCTGCTTTTTTCAATTGCATTTCATTTCAACCTATCTCCTTTCCAGAGTGTTTGTAAGCCTTTCTGTTTGAGTTCGCAAGAAATGAAATTTCCTTTCGGGAAGGGAAAAGGAATCTTGCGATTTCAATGGGGACCAATAGAGGAATCTTTGGTGCATGTCCATGCCCTTGACGGCATGACATGCCTTTTGATGGCTTTGACTTTGGGAAAGATTTTTTGCTTTTTTTTGTTGTTTTATGAAGTATCCATGCCATGTCCCTCATATCTTCGCTCCAAGTTGTGTCTTCCTCCTTGACTTTTCCCCCTGCTTTTGCAACATCTGCGAGCTTAGTTTTGGCATGTTTTGGTCTTTTGCACTGCGGCTGATAGAATCCAGGGCCACATTCTTAAAATCACTAAATTTCCCCAATTTTCTTTTTTCTCCTCCAATTGCAATTCCTTTGATGTTATCTCCATTCCATTGTGTTTGTAAGTCCTTCTTATCTGTTTTGGCCTTCAGTTGGGACCAATTTTCACAAGCACTGCTGCATGTGCCTGCACTTGATGGCTTATGGCCTGCCTGCATTTTGATGGCTTGACTTGGAGAAAGATTTTTTTCTTTCTTTAAATATCCATGCCATGTACCTCATATCTTGCTCTCCAAGTGGTGTCTTGCTCCTTGGCATTTTCGCCTGCTTTTGCAACGTCTGTGAGCTTTGTTTTGGCATGTTTTGGTCCTTTGCACTGCAGCTGATATAATCCTGGGCAATTTCCTTAGAGTAACTAAATTTCCCAAATTTTTTTTTTTCTCCTCCAATTGCAATTCCTTTGATTGTATCTCCATTCCATTGTCTTTGTAAGTCCTTCTTCTCTGTTTTGGCCTTCAGTGGGGACCAATTTTCATAAGCATTGCTGCATGTGCCTGCACTTGATGGCGTATGGCCCGCCTGAATTTTGATGGCTTTGTCTTTGGGAAAGATTTTTTCCTTTTTTTAAGTATCCATGCCATGTCCGTCATATCCCTCTCTCCAAGTGGTGTCTTCCTCCTTGACTTTTTCCCCTGCTTTTGCAACATCTCTGAACATAGTTTTGGCATGTTATGGTCCTTTGCAAGGCAGCTGATTTCCTCACAGCCTATTTTTTGAAGACACTAAAATTCCCGATTTTCTGCTTTTTTCAATTGCATTTCATTTCAACCTATCTCCTTTCCAGAGTGTTTGTAAGCCTTTCTGTTTGAGTTCGCAAGATTCCTTTTCCCTTCCCGAAAGGAAATGAAATTTCCTTTCGGGAAGGGAAAAGGAATCTTGCGATTTCAATGGGGACCAATAGAGGAATCTTTGGTGCATGTCCATGCCCTTGACGGCATGACATGCCTTTTGATGGCTTTGACTTTGGGAAAGATTTTTTGCTTTTTTTTGTTGTTTTATGAAGTATCCATGCCATGTCCCTCATATCTTCGCTCCAAGTTGTGTCTTCCTCCTTGACTTTTCCCCCTGCTTTTGCAACATCTGCGAGCTTAGTTTTGGCATGTTTTGGTCTCTTGCACTGCGGCTGATAGAATCCAGGGCCACATTCTTAAAATCACTAAATTTCCCCAATTTTCTTTTTTCTCCTCCAATTGCAATTCCTTTGATGTTATCTCCATTCCATTGTGTTTGTAAGTCCTTCTTATCTGTTTTGGCCTTCAGTTGGGACCAATTTTCACAAGCACTGCTGCATGTGCCTGCACTTGATGGCTTATTGCCTGCCTGCATTTTGATGGCTTTGACTTTGGGAAAGATTTTTTTCTTTCTTTAAATATCCATGCCATGTACCTCATATCTTGCTCTCCAAGTGGTGTCTTGCTCCTTGGCATTTTCGCCTGCTTTTGCAACATCTGTGAGCTTAGTTTTTGCATGTTTTAGTCCTTTGCACTGCAGCTGATAGAATCCTGGGCCATTTCCTTAGAGTCACTAAATTTCCCAATTTTTCTTTTTTTCTCCTCCAATTGCAATTCCTTTGATGGTATCTCCATTCCATCGTGTTTGTAAGTCCTTCTTATCTGTTTTGGCCTTCAGTGGGGACCAATTTTTACAAGCATTGCTGCATGTGCCTGCACTTGATGGCGTATGGCCCGCCTGCATTTTGATGGCTTTGACTTTGGGAAAGATTTTTTTCTTTCTTTAAGTATCTATGCCATGTCCCTCATGTCTTCCTCTCCTAGTGGTGTCTGGCTCCTTGACATTTTCCCCTGCTTTTGCAACGTCTGTGCGCTTTGTTTTGGCATGTTTTGGTCCTTTGCACTGCAGCTGATATAATCCTGGGCCATATCCTTAGAGTCACTAAATTTCCCAAATTTTTTTTTTTCTCCTCCAATTGCAATTCCTTTGATGGTATCTCCATTCCATCGTGTTTGTAAGTCCTTCTTCTCTGTTTTGGCCTTCAGTGGGGACCAATTTTCCTAAGCATTGCTGCATGTGCCTGCACTTGATGGCGTATGGCCTGCCTGCATTTTGATGGCTTTGACTTTGGGGAAGATTTTTTGCTTTTCTTTAAGTATCCATGCCATGTCCCTCATATCTTCCTCTCCAAGTGGTGTCTTGCTCCTTGACATTTTCGCCTGCTTTTGCAACATATGTGAGGTTGGTTTTTGCATGTTTTAGTCCTTTGCACTGCAGCTCATATAATCCATGGCCATTTCCTTAGAGTCACTAAATTTTCCAAATTTTTTTTTTTTCTCCTCCAATTGCAATTCCTTTGATTGTATCTCCATTCCATCGTGTTTGTAAGTCCTTCTTCTCTGTTTTGGCCTTCATTGGGGACCAATTTTCATAAGCATTGCTGCATGTGCCTGCACTTGATGGCGTATGGCCCTCCTGAATTTTGATGGCTTTGTCTTTGTGCAAGATTTTTTCCTTTTTTTAAGTATCCATGCCATGTCCGTCATATCCCTCTCTCCAAGTGGTGTCTTCCTCCTTGACTTTTTCCCCTGCTTTTGCAACATCTCTGAACATAGTTTTGGCATGTTATGGTCCTTTGCAAGGCAGCTGATTTCCTCACAACTTATTTTTTGAAGACACTAAAATTCCCGATTTTCTGCTTTTTTCAATTGCATTTCATTTCAACCTATCTCCTTTCCAGAGTGTTTGTAAGCCTTTCTGTTTGAGTTCGCAAGATTCCTTTTCCCTTCCCGAAAGGAAATGAAATTTCCTTTCGGGAAGGGAAAAGGAATCTTGCGATTTCAATGGGGACCAATAGAGGAATCTTTGGTGCATGTCCATGCCCTTGACGGCATGACATGCCTTTTGATGGCTTTGACTTTGGGAAAGATTTTTTGCTTTTTTTTGTTGTTTTATGAAGTATCCATGCCATGTCCCTCATATCTTCGCTCCAAGTTGTGTCTTCCTCCTTGACTTTTCCCCCTGCTTTTGCAACATCTGCGAGCTTAGTTTTGGCATGTTTTGGTCTCTTGCACTGCGGCTGATAGAATCCAGGGCCACATTCTTAAAATCACTAAATTTCCCCAATTTTCTTTTTTCTCCTCCAATTGCAATTCCTTTGATGTTATCTCCATTCCATTGTGTTTGTAAGTCCTTCTTATCTGTTTTGGCCTTCAGTTGGGACCAATTTTCACAAGCACTGCTGCATGTGCCTGCACTTGATGGCTTATTGCCTGCCTGCATTTTGATGGCTTTGACTTTGGGAAAGATTTTTTTCTTTCTTTAAATATCCATGCCATGTACCTCATATCTTGCTCTCCAAGTGGTGTCTTGCTCCTTGGCATTTTCGCCTGCTTTTGCAACATCTGTGAGCTTAGTTTTTGCATGTTTTAGTCCTTTGCACTGCAGCTGATAGAATCCTGGGCCATTTCCTTAGAGTCACTAAATTTCCCAATTTTTCTTTTTTTCTCCTCCAATTGCAATTCCTTTGATGGTATCTCCATTCCATCGTGTTTGTAAGTCCTTCTTATCTGTTTTGGCCTTCAGTGGGGACCAATTTTTACAAGCATTGCTGCATGTGCCTGCACTTGATGGCGTATGGCCCGCCTGCATTTTGATGGCTTTGACTTTGGGAAAGATTTTTTTCTTTCTTTAAGTATCTATGCCATGTCCCTCATGTCTTCCTCTCCTAGTGGTGTCTGGCTCCTTGACATTTTCCCCTGCTTTTGCAACGTCTGTGCGCTTTGTTTTGGCATGTTTTGGTCCTTTGCACTGCAGCTGATATAATCCTGGGCCATATCCTTAGAGTCACTAAATTTCCCAAATTTTTTTTTTTCTCCTCCAATTGCAATTCCTTTGATTGTATCTCCATTCCATCGTGTTTGTAAGTCCTTCTTCTCTGTTTTGGCCTTCAGTGGGGACCAATTTTCATAAGCATTGCTGCATGTGCCAGCACTTGATGGCGTATGGCCCGCCTGAATTTTGATGGCTTTGTTTTGGGAAAGATTTTTTCCTTTTTGTAAGGATCCATGCCATGTCCGTCATATCCCTCTCTCCAAGTGGTGTCTTCCTCCTTGACTTTTTCCCCTGCTTTTGCAACATCTCTGAACATAGTTTTGGCATGTTATGGTCCTTTGCAATGCAGCTGATTTCCTCACAGCCTATTTTTTGAAGACACTAAAATTCCCGATTTTCTGCTTTTTTCAATTGCATTTCATTTCAACCTATCTCCTTTCCAGAGTGTTTGTAAGCCTTTCTGTTTGAGTTCGCAAGAAATGAAATTTCCTTTCGGGAAGGGAAAAGGAATCTTGCGATTTCAATGGGGACCAATAGAGGAATCTTTGGTGCATGTCCATGCCCTTGACGGCATGACATGCCTTTTGATGGCTTTGACTTTGGGAAAGATTTTTTGCTTTTTTTTGTTGTTTTATGAAGTATCCATGCCATGTCCCTCATATCTTCGCTCCAAGTTGTGTCTTCCTCCTTGACTTTTCCCCCTGCTTTTGCAACATCTGCGAGCTTAGTTTTGGCATGTTTTGGTCTTTTGCACTGCGGCTGATAGAATCCAGGGCCACATTCTTAAAATCACTAAATTTCCCCAATTTTCTTTTTTCTCCTCCAATTGCAATTCCTTTGATGTTATCTCCATTCCATTGTGTTTGTAAGTCCTTCTTATCTGTTTTGGCCTTCAGTTGGGACCAATTTTCACAAGCACTGCTGCATGTGCCTGCACTTGATGGCTTATGGCCTGCCTGCATTTTGATGGCTTGACTTGGAGAAAGATTTTTTTCTTTCTTTAAATATCCATGCCATGTACCTCATATCTTGCTCTCCAAGTGGTGTCTTGCTCCTTGGCATTTTCGCCTGCTTTTGCAACGTCTGTGAGCTTTGTTTTGGCATGTTTTGGTCCTTTGCACTGCAGCTGATATAATCCTGGGCAATTTCCTTAGAGTAACTAAATTTCCCAAATTTTTTTTTTTCTCCTCCAATTGCAATTCCTTTGATTGTATCTCCATTCCATTGTCTTTGTAAGTCCTTCTTCTCTGTTTTGGCCTTCAGTGGGGACCAATTTTCATAAGCATTGCTGCATGTGCCTGCACTTGATGGCGTATGGCCCGCCTGAATTTTGATGGCTTTGTCTTTGGGAAAGATTTTTTCCTTTTTTTAAGTATCCATGCCATGTCCGTCATATCCCTCTCTCCAAGTGGTGTCTTCCTCCTTGACTTTTTCCCCTGCTTTTGCAACATCTCTGAACATAGTTTTGGCATGTTATGGTCCTTTGCAATGCAGCTGATTTCCTCACAGCCTATTTTTTGAAGACACTAAAATTCCCGATTTTCTGCTTTTTTCAATTGCATTTCATTTCAACCTATCTCCTTTCCAGAGTGTTTGTAAGCCTTTCTGTTTGAGTTCGCAAGATTCCTTTTCCCTTCCCGAAAGGAAATGAAATTTCCTTTCGGGAAGGGAAAAGGAATCTTGCGATTTCAATGGGGACCAATAGAGGAATCTTTGGTGCATGTCCATGCCCTTGACGGCATGACATGCCTTTTGATGGCTTTGACTTTGGGAAAGATTTTTTGCTTTTTTTTGTTGTTTTATGAAGTATCCATGCCATGTCCCTCATATCTTCGCTCCAAGTTGTGTCTTCCTCCTTGACTTTTCCCCCTGCTTTTGCAACATCTGCGAGCTTAGTTTTGGCATGTTTTGGTCTCTTGCACTGCGGCTGATAGAATCCAGGGCCACATTCTTAAAATCACTAAATTTCCCCAATTTTCTTTTTTCTCCTCCAATTGCAATTCCTTTGATGTTATCTCCATTCCATTGTGTTTGTAAGTCCTTCTTATCTGTTTTGGCCTTCAGTTGGGACCAATTTTCACAAGCACTGCTGCATGTGCCTGCACTTGATGGCTTATTGCCTGCCTGCATTTTGATGGCTTTGACTTTGGGAAAGATTTTTTTCTTTCTTTAAATATCCATGCCATGTACCTCATATCTTGCTCTCCAAGTGGTGTCTTGCTCCTTGGCATTTTCGCCTGCTTTTGCAACATGTGTGAACTTAGTTTTTGCATGTTTTAGTCCTTTGCACTGCAGCTGATAGAATCCTGGGCCATTTCCTTAGAGGCACTAAATTTCCCAAGTTTTCTTTTTTTCTCATCCAATTGCAATTCCTTTGATGGTATCTCCATTCCATCGTGTTTGTAAGTCCTTCTTATCTGTTTTGGCCTTCAGTGGGGACCAATTTTTACAAGCATTGCTGCATGTGCCTGCACTTGATGGTGTATGGCCCGCCTGTATTTTGATGGCTTTGACTTTGGGAAAGATTATTTCTTTCTTTAAGTATCTATGCCATGTCCCTCATGTCTTCCTCTCCTAGTGGTGTCTGGCTCCTTGACATTTTCCCCTGCTTTAGCAATGTCTCTGAGCTTTGTTTTGGCATGTTTTGGTCCTTTGCACTGCAGCTGATATAATCCTGGGCCATATCCTTAGAGTCACTAAATTTCCCAAATTTTTTTTTTCTCCTCCAATTGCAATTCCTTTGATTGTATCTCCATTCCATCGTGTTTGTAAGTCCTTCTTCTCTGTTTTGGCCTTCAGTGGGGACCAATTTTCATAAGCATTGCTGCATGTGCCTGCACTTGATGGCTTATGGCCTGCCTGCATTTTGATGGCTTTGACTTGGGGAAAGATTTTTTTCTTTCTTTAAATATCCATGCCATGTACCTCATATCTTGCTCTCCAAGTGGTGTCTTGCTCCTTGGCATTTTCGCCTGCTTTTGCAACATCTGTGAGCTTAGTTTTTGCATGTTTTAGTCCTTTGCACTGCAGCTGATAGAATCCTGGGCCATTTCCTTAGAGTCACTAAATTTCCCAAGTTTTCTTTTTTTCTCATCCAATTGCAATTCCTTTGATGGTATCTCCATTCCATCGTGTTTGTAAGTCCTTCTTATCTGTTTTGGCCTTCAGTGGGAACCAATTTTTACAAGCATTGCTGCATGTGCCTGCACTTGATGGCGTATGGCCCGCCTGCATTTTGATGGCTTTGACTTTGGGAAAGATTTTTTTCTTTCTTTAAGTATCTATGCCATGTCCCTCATGTCTTCCTCTCCTAGTGGTGTCTTGCTTCTTGACATTTTCCCCTGCTTTTGCAACGTCTGTGAGCTTTGTTTTGGCATGTTTTGGTCCTTTGCACTGCAGCTGATATAATCCTGGGCAATTTCCTTAGAGTAACTAAATTTCCCAAATTTTTTTTTTTCTCCTCCAATTGCAATTCCTTTGATTGTATCTCCATTCCATTGTCTTTGTAAGTCCTTCTTCTCTGTTTTGGCCTTCAGTGGGGACCAATTTTCATAAGCATTGCTGCATGTGCCTGCACTTGATGGCGTATGGCCCGCCTGAATTTTGATGGCTTTGACTTTGGGAAAGATTTTTTCCTTTTTTTAAGTATCCATGCCATGTCCGTCATATCCCTCTCTCCAAGTGGTGTCTTCCTCCTTGACTTTTTCCCCTGCTTTTGCAACATCTCTGAACATAGTTTTGGCATGTTATGGTCCTTTGCAAGGCAGCTGATTTCCTCACAGCCTATTTTTTGAAGACACTAAAATTCCCGATTTTCTGCTTTTTTCAATTGCATTTCATTTCAACCTATCTCCTTTCCAGAGTGTTTGTAAGCCTTTCTGTTTGAGTTCGCAAGATTCCTTTTCCCTTCCCGAAAGGAAATGAAATTTCCTTTCGGGAAGGGAAAAGGAATCTTGCGATTTCAATGGGGACCAATAGAGGAATCTTTGGTGCATGTCCATGCCCTTGACTGCATGACATGCCTTTTGATGGCTTTGACTTTGGGAAAGATTTTTTGCTTTTTTTTGTTGTTTTATGAAGTATCCATGCCATGTCCCTCATATCTTCGCTCCAAGTTGTGTCTTCCTCCTTGACTTTTCCCCCTGCTTTTGCAACATCTGCGAGCTTAGTTTTGGCATGTTTTGGTCTCTTGCACTGCGGCTGATAGAATCCAGGGCCACATTCTTAAAATCACTAAATTTCCCCAATTTTCTTTTTTCTCCTCCAATTGCAATTCCTTTGATGTTATCTCCATTCCATTGTGTTTGTAAGTCCTTCTTATCTGTTTTGGCCTTCAGTAGGGACCAATTTTCACAAGCACTGCTGCATGTGCCTGCACTTGATGGCTTATTGCCTGCCTGCATTTTGATGGCTTTGACTTTGGGAAAGATTTTTTGCTTTTTTTTGTTGTTTTATGAAGTATCCATGCCATGTCCCTCATATCTTCGCTCCAAGTTGTGTCTTCCTCCTTGACTTTTCCCCCTGCTTTTGCAACATCTGCGAGCTTAGTTTTGGCATGTTTTGGTCTCTTGCACTGCGGCTGATAGAATCCAGGGCCACATTCTTAAAATCACTAAATTTCCCCAATTTTCTTTTTTCTCCTCCAATTGCAATTCCTTTGATGTTATCTCCATTCCATTGTGTTTGTAAGTCCTTCTTATCTGTTTTGGCCTTCAGTTGGGACCAATTTTCACAAGCACTGCTGCATGTGCCTGCACTTGATGGCTTATGGCCTGCCTGCATTTTGATGGCTTTGACTTTGGGAAAGATTTTTTTCTTTCTTTAAATATCCATGCCATGTACCTCATATCTTGCTCTCCAAGTGGTGTCTTGCTCCTTGGCATTTTCGCCTGCTTTTGCAACATGTGTGAACTTAGTTTTTGCATGTTTTAGTCCTTTGCACTGCAGCTGATAGAATCCTGGGCCATTTCCTTAGAGGCACTAAATTTCCCAAGTTTTCTTTTTTTCTCATCCAATTGCAATTCCTTTGATGGTATCTCCATTCCATCGTGTTTGTAAGTCCTTCTTATCTATTTTGGCCTTCAGTGGGGACCAATTTTTACAAGCATTGCTGCATGTGCCTGCACTTGATGGTGTATGGCCCGCCTGCATTTTGATGGCTTTGACTTTGGGAAAGATTATTTCTTTCTTTAAGTATCTATGCCATGTCCCTCATGTCTTCCTCTCCTAGTGGTGTCTGGCTCCTTGACATTTTCCCCTGCTTTTGCAATGTCTGTGAGCTTTGTTTTGGCATGTTTTGGTCCTTTGCACTGCAGCTGATATAATCCTGGGCCATATCCTTAGAGTCACTAAATTTCCCAAATTTTCTTTTTTTCTCCTCCAATTGCAATTCCTTTGATTGTATCTCCATTCCATCGTGTTTGTAAGTCCTTCTTCTCTGTTTTGGCCTTCAGTGGGGACCAATTTTCATAAGCATTGCTGCATGTGCCTGCACTTGATGGTGTATGGCCCGCCTGAATTTTGATGGCTTTGTCTTTGGGAAAGATTTTTTCCTTTTTGTAAGTATCCATGCCATGTCCGTCATATCCCTCTCTCCAAGTGGTGTCTTTCTCCTTGAGTTTTTCCCCTGCTTTTGCAACCTCTCTGAACATAGTTTTGGCATGTTATGGTCCTTTGCAATGCAGCTGATTTCCTCACAGCCTATTTTTTGAAGACACTAAAATTCCCGATTTTCTGCTTTTTTCAATTGCATTTCATTTCAACCTATCTCCTTTCCAGAGTGTTTGTAAGCCTTTCTGTTTGAGTTCGCAAGATTCCTTTTCCCTTCCCGAAAGGAAATGAAATTTCCTTTCGGGAAGGGAAAAGGAATCTTGCGATTTCAATGGGGACCAATAGAGGAATCTTTGGTGCATGTCCATGCCCTTGACTGCATGACATGCCTTTTGATGGCTTTGACTTTGGGAAAGATTTTTTGCTTTTTTTTGTTGTTTTATGAAGTATCCATGCCATGTCCCTCATATCTTCGCTCCAAGTTGTGTCTTCCTCCTTGACTTTTTCCCCTGCTTTTGCAACATCTGCGAGCTTAGTTTTGGCATGTTTTGGTCTCTTGCACTGCGGCTGATAGAATCCAGGGCCACATTCTTAAAATCACTAAATTTCCCCAATTTTCTTTTTTCTCCTCCAATTGCAATTCCTTTGATGTTATCTCCATTCCATTGTGTTTGTAAGTCCTTCTTATCTGTTTTGGCCTTCAGTTGGGACCAATTTTCACAAGCACTGCTGCATGTGCCTGCACTTGATGGCTTATGGCCTGCCTGCATTTTGATGGCTTTGACTTTGGGAAAGATTTTTTTCTTTCTTTAAATATCCATGCCATGTACCTCATATCTTGCTCTCCAAGTGGTGTCTTGCTCCTTGGCATTTTCGCCTGCTTTTGCAACATGTGTGAACTTAGTTTTTGCATGTTTTAGTCCTTTGCACTGCAGCTGATAGAATCCTGGGCCATTTCCTTAGAGTCACTAAATTTCCCAAGTTTTCTTTTTTTCTCATCCAATTGCAATTCCTTTGATGGTATCTCCATTCCATCGTGTTTGTAAGTCCTTCTTATCTGTTTTGGCCTTCAGTGGGGACCAATTTTTACAAGCATTGCTGCATGTGCCTGCACTTGATGGTGTATGGCCCGCCTGTATTTTGATGGCTTTGACTTTGGGAAAGATTATTTCTTTCTTTAAGTATCTATGCCATGTCCCTCATGTCTTCCTCTCCTAGTGGTGTCTGGCTCCTTGACATTTTCCCCTGCTTTAGCAATGTCTCTGAGCTTTGTTTTGGCATGTTTTGGTCCTTTGCACTGCAGCTGATATAATCCTGGGCCATATCCTTAGAGTCACTAAATTTCCCAAATTTTTTTTTTCTCCTCCAATTGCAATTCCTTTGATTGTATCTCCATTCCATCGTGTTTGTAAGTCCTTCTTCTCTGTTTTGGCCTTCAGTGGGGACCAATTTTCATAAGCATTGCTGCATGTGCCTGCACTTGATGGCTTATGGCCTGCCTGCATTTTGATGGCTTTGACTTGGGGAAAGATTTTTTCCTTTTTTTAAGTATCCATGCCATGTCCGTCATATCCCTCTCTCCAAGTGGTGTCTTTCTCCTTGAGTTTTTCCCCTGCTTTTGCAACCTCTCTGAACATAGTTTTGGCATGTTATGGTCCTTTGCAATGCAGCTGATTTCCTCACAGCCTATTTTTTGAAGACACTAAAATTCCCGATTTTCTGCTTTTTTCAATTGCATTTCATTTCAACCTATCTCCTTTCCAGAGTGTTTGTAAGCCTTTCTGTTTGAGTTCGCAAGATTCCTTTTCCCTTCCCGAAAGGAAATGAAATTTCCTTTCGGGAAGGGAAAAGGAATCTTGCGATTTCAATGGGGACCAATAGAGGAATCTTTGGTGCATGTCCATGCCCTTGACTGCATGACATGCCTTTTGATGGCTTTGACTTTGGGAAAGATTTTTTGCTTTTTTTTGTTGTTTTATGAAGTATCCATGCCATGTCCCTCATATCTTCGCTCCAAGTTGTGTCTTCCTCCTTGACTTTTCCCCCTGCTTTTGCAACATCTGCGAGCTTTGTTTTGGCATGTTTTGGTCCTTTGCACTGCAGCTGATAGAATCCTGGGCCATTTCCTTAGAGTCACTAAATTTCCCAAGTTTTCTTTTTTTCTCCTCCAATTGCAATTCCTTTGATGTTATCTCCATTCCATTGTGTTTGTAAGTCCTTCTTATCTGTTTTGGCCTTCAGTTGGGACCAATTTTCACAAGCACTGCTGCATGTGCCTGCACTTGATGGCTTATGGCCTGCCTGCATTTTGATGGCTTTGACTTGGGGAAAGATTTTTTTCTTTCTTTAAATATCCATGCCATGTACCTCATATCTTGCTCTCCAAGTGGTGTCTTGCTCCTTGGCATTTTCGCCTGCTTTTGCAACATCTGTGAGCTTAGTTTTTGCATGTTTTAGTCCTTTGCACTGCAGCTGATAGAATCCTGGGTCATTTCCTTAGAGTCACTAAATTTCCCAAGTTTTCTTTTTTTCTCATCCAATTGCAATTCCTTTGATGGTATCTCCATTCCATCGTGTTTGTAAGTCCTTCTTCTCTGTTTTGGCCTTCAGTGGGGACCAATTTTCACAAGCACTGCTGCATGTGCCTGCACTTGATGGCGTATGGCCCGCCTGAATTTTGATGGCTTTGTCTTTGGGAAAGATTTTTTCCTTTTTTAAAGTATCCATGCCATGTCCGTCATATCCCTCTCTCCAAGTGGTGTCTTCCTCCTTGACTTTTTCCCCTGCTTTTGCAACATCTCTGAACATAATTTTGGCATGTTATGGTCCTTTGCAAGGCAGCTGAATTCCTCACAGCCTATTTTTTGTAGACAATAAAATTCCCGATTTTCTGCTTTTTTCAATTGCATTTCATTTCAACCTATCTCCTTTCCAGAGTGTTTGTAAGCCTTTCTGTTTGAGTTCGCAAGATTCCTTTTCCCTTCCCGAAAGGAAATTTCATTTCTTTTCGGGAAGGGAAAAGGAATCTTGCGATTTCAATGGGGACCAATAGAGGAATCTTTGGTGCATGTCCATGCCCTTGACGGCATGACATGCCTTTTGATGGCTTTGACTTTGGGAAAGATTTTTTGCTTTTTTTTGTTGTTTTATGAAGTATCCATGCCATGTCCCTCATATCTTCGCTCCAAGTTGTGTCTTCCTCCTTGACTTTTCCCCCTGCTTTTGCAACATCTGCGAGCTTAGTTTTGGCATATTTTGGTCTCTTGCACTGCGGCTGATAGAATCCAGGGCCACATTCTTAAAATCACTAAATTTCCCCAATTTTCTTTTTTCTCCTCCAATTGCAATTCCTTTGATGTTATCTCCATTCTATTGTGTTTGTAAGTCCTTCTTATCTGTTTTGGCCTTCAGTTGGGACCAATTTTCACAAGCACTGCTGCATGTGCCTGCACTTGATGGCTTATGGCCTGCCTGCATTTTGATGGCTTTGACTTTGGGAAAGATTTTTTTCTTTCTTTAAATATCCATGCCATGTACCTCATATCTTGCTCTCCAAGTGGTGTCTTGCTCCTTGGCATTTTCGCCTGCTTTTGCAACATCTGTGAGCTTAGTTTTTGCATGTTTTAGTCCTTTGCACTGCAGCTGATAGAATCCTGGGCCATTTCCTTAGAGTCACTAAATTTCCCAAGTTTTCTTTTGTTCTCATCCAATTGCAATTCCTTTGATGGTATCTCCATTCCATCGTGTTTGTAAGTCCTTCTTCTCTCTTTTGGCCTTCAGTGGGGACCAATTTTCATAAGCATTGCTGCATGTGCCTGCACTTGATGGTGTATGGCCCGCCTGAATTTTGATGGCTTTGTCTTTGGCAAAGATTTTTTCATTTTTTTAAGTATCCATGCCATGTCCGTCATATCCCTCTCTCCAAGTGGTGTCTTTCTCCTTGAGTTTTTCCCCTGCTTTTGCAACATCTCTGAACATAGTTTTGGCATGTTATGGTCCTTTGCAATGCAGCTGATTTCCTCACAGCCTATTTTTTGAAGACACTAAAATTCCCGATTTTCTGCTTTTTTCAATTGCATTTCATTTCAACCTATCTCCTTTCCAGAGTGTTTGTAAGCCTTTCTGTTTGAGTTCGCAAGATTCCTTTTCCCTTCCCGAAATTTCCTTTCGGGAAGGGAAAAGGAATCTTGCGATTTCAATGGGGACCAATAGAGGAATCTTTGGTGCATGTCCATGCCCTTGACGGCATGACATGCCTTTTGATGGCTTTGACTTTGGGAAAGATTTTTTGCTTTTTTTTGTTGTTTTATGAAGTGTCCATACCATGTCCCTCATATCTTCGCTCCAAGTTGTGTCTTCCTCCTTGACTTTTCCCCCTGCTTTTGCAACATCTCTGAGTTTATTTTTTGCATGTTTTAGTCCTTTGCACTGCAGCTGATAGAATCCTGGGCCATTTCCTTAGGGTCACTAAATTTCCCCAATTTTCTTTTTTCTCCTCCAATTGCAATTCCTTTGATGTTATCTCCATTCCATTGTGTTTGTAAGTCCTTCTTATCTGTTTTGGCCTTCAGTGGGGACCAATTTTTACAAGCATTGCTGCATGTGCCTGCACTTGATGGCGTATGGCCCGCCTGAATTTTGATGGCTTTGTCTTCGGGAAAGATTTTTTCCTTTTTTAAAGTATCCATGCCATGTCCGTCATATCCCTCTCTCCAAGTGGTGTCTTCCTCCTTGACTTTTTCCCCTGCTTTTGCAACATCTCTGAACATAATTTTGGCATCTTATGGTCCTTTGCAAGGCAGCTGATTTCCTCACAGCCTATTTTTTGTAGACAATAAAATTCCCGATTTTCTGCTTTTTTCAATTGCATTTCATTTCAACCTATCTCCTTTCCAGAGTGTTTGTAAGCCTTTCTGTTTGAGTTCGCAAGATTCCTTTTCCCTTCCCGAAAGGAAATTTCATTTTTTTTCGGGAAGGGAAAAGGAATCTTGCGTTTTCAATGTGGACCAATAGAGGAATCTTTGGTGCATGTCCATGCCCTTGATGGCATGACATGCCTTTTGATGGCTTTGACTTTGGGAAAGATTTTTTGCTTTTTTTTGTTCTTTTTTGAAGTATCCATACCATGTCCCTCATATCTTCGCTCCAAGTTGTGTCTTCCTCCTTGACATTTTCCCCTGCTTTTGCAACATCTGCGAGCTTAGTTTTGGCATGTTTTGGTCTCTTGCACTGCGGCTGATAGAATCCAGGGCCACATTCTTAAAATCACTAAATTTTACCAATTTTCTTTTTTCTCCTCCAATTGCAATTCCTTTGATGTTATCTCCATTCCATTGTGTTTGTAAGTCCTTCTTATCTGTTTTGGCCTTCAGTTGGGACCAATTTTCACAAGCACTGCTGCATGTGCCTGCACTTGATGGCTTATGGCCTGCCTGCATTTAGATGGCTTTGACTTTGGGAAAGATTTTTTTCTTTCTTTAAATATCCATGCCATGTACCTCATATCTTGCTCTCCAAGTGGTGTCTTGCTCCTTGGCATTTTCGCCTGCTTTTGCAACATGTGTGAACTTAGTTTTTGCATGTTTTAGTCCTTTGCACTTCAGCTGATAGAATCCTGGGCCATTTCCTTAGAGTCACTAAATTTCCCAAGTTTTCTTTTTTTCTCATCCAATTGCAATTCCTTTGATGGTATCTCCATTCCATCGTGTTTGTAAGTCCTTCTTATCTGTTTTGGCCTTCAGTGGGGACCAATTTTTACAAGCATTGCTGCATGTGCCTGCACTTGATGGTGTATGGCCCGCCTGTATTTTGATGGCTTTGACTTTGGGAAAGATTATTTCTTTCTTTAAGTATCTATGCCATGTCCCTCATGTCTTCCTCTCCTAGTGGTGTCTGGCTCCTTGACATTTTCCCCTGCTTTAGCAATGTCTCTGAGCTTTGTTTTGGCATGTTTTGGTCCTTTGCACTGCAGCTGATATAATCCTGGGCCATATCCTTAGAGTCACTAAATTTCCCAAATTTTTTTTTTCTCCTCCAATTGCAATTCCTTTGATTGTATCTCCATTCCATCGTGTTTGTAAGTCCTTCTTCTCTGTTTTGGCCTTCAGTGGGGACCAATTTTCATAAGCATTGCTGCATGTGCCTGCACTTGATGGCTTATTGCCTGCCTGCATTTTGATGGCTTTGACTTTGGGAAAGATTTTTTTCTTTCTTTAAATATCCATGCCATGTACCTCATATCTTGCTCTCCAAGTGGTGTCTTGCTCCTTGGCATTTTCGCCTGCTTTTGCAACATCTGTGAGCTTAGTTTTTGCATGTTTTAGTCCTTTGCACTGCAGCTGATAGAATCCTGGGCCATTTCCTTAGAGTCACTAAATTTCCCAAGTTTTCTTTTTTTCTCATCCAATTGCAATTCCTTTGATGGTATCTCCATTCCATCGTGTTTGTAAGTCCTTCTTATCTGTTTTGGCCTTCAGTGGGAACCAATTTTTACAAGCATTGCTGCATGTGCCTGCACTTGATGGCGTATGGCCCGCCTGCATTTTGATGGCTTTGACTTTGGGAAAGATTTTTTTCTTTCTTTAAGTATCTATGCCATGTCCCTCATGTCTTCCTCTCCTAGTGGTGTCTTGCTTCTTGACAATTTCCCCTGCTTTTGCAACGTCTGTGAGCTTTGTTTTGGCATGTTTTGGTCCTTTGCACTGCAGCTGATATAATCCTGGGCAATTTCCTTAGAGTAACTAAATTTCCCAAATTTTTTTTTTTCTCCTCCAATTGCAATTCCTTTGATTGTATCTCCATTCCATTGTCTTTGTAAGTCCTTCTTCTCTGTTTTGGCCTTCAGTGGGGACCAATTTTCATAAGCATTGCTGCATGTGCCTGCACTTGATGGCGTATGGCCCGCCTGAATTTTGATGGCTTTGACTTTGGGAAAGATTTTTTCCTTTTTTTAAGTATCCATGCCATGTCCGTCATATCCCTCTCTCCAAGTGGTGTCTTCCTCCTTGACTTTTTCCCCTGCTTTTGCAACATCTCTGAACATAGTTTTGGCATGTTATGGTCCTTTGCAAGGCAGCTGATTTCCTCACAGCCTATTTTTTGAAGACACTAAAATTCCCGATTTTCTGCTTTTTTCAATTGCATTTCATTTCAACCTATCTCCTTTCCAGAGTGTTTGTAAGCCTTTCTGTTTGAGTTCGCAAGATTCCTTTTCCCTTCCCGAAAGGAAATGAAATTTCCTTTCGGGAAGGGAAAAGGAATCTTGCGATTTCAATGGGGACCAATAGAGGAATCTTTGGTGCATGTCCATGCCCTTGACGGCATGACATGCCTTTTGATGGCTTTGACTTTGGGAAAGATTTTTTGCTTTTTTTTGTTGTTTTATGAAGTATCCATGCCATGTCCCTCATATCTTCGCTCCAAGTTGTGTCTTCCTCCTTGACTTTTCCCCCTGCTTTTGCAACATCTGCGAGCTTAGTTTTGGCATGTTTTGGTCTCTTGCACTGCGGCTGATAGAATCCAGGGCCACATTCTTAAAATCACTAAATTTCCCCAATTTTCTTTTTTCTCCTCCAATTGCAATTCCTTTGATGTTATCTCCATTCCATTGTGTTTGTAAGTCCTTCTTATCTGTTTTGGCCTTCAGTTGGGACCAATTTTCACAAGCACTGCTGCATGTGCCTGCACTTGATGGCTTATTGCCTGCCTGCATTTTGATGGCTTTGACTTTGGGAAAGATTTTTTTCTTTCTTTAAATATCCATGCCATGTACCTCATATCTTGCTCTCCAAGTGGTGTCTTGCTCCTTGGCATTTTCGCCTGCTTTTGCAACATGTGTGAACTTAGTTTTTGCATGTTTTAGTCCTTTGCACTGCAGCTGATAGAATCCTGGGCCATTTCCTTAGAGGCACTAAATTTCCCAAGTTTTCTTTTTTTCTCATCCAATTGCAATTCCTTTGATGGTATCTCCATTCCATCGTGTTTGTAAGTCCTTCTTATCTGTTTTGGCCTTCAGTGGGGACCAATTTTTACAAGCATTGCTGCATGTGCCTGCACTTGATGGTGTATGGCCCGCCTGCATTTTGATGGCTTTGACTTTGGGAAAGATTATTTCTTTCTTTAAGTATCTATGCCATGTCCCTCATGTCTTCCTCTCCTAGTGGTGTCTGGCTCCTTGACATTTTCCCCTGCTTTTGCAATGTCTGTGAGCTTTGTTTTGGCATGTTTTGGTCCTTTGCACTGCAGCTGATATAATCCTGGGCCATATCCTTAGAGTCACTAAATTTCCCAAATTTTCTTTTTTTCTCCTCCAATTGCAATTCCTTTGATTGTATCTCCATTCCATCGTGTTTGTAAGTCCTTCTTCTCTGTTTTGGCCTTCAGTGGGGACCAATTTTCATAAGCATTGCTGCATGTGCCTGCACTTGATGGTGTATGGCCCGCCTGAATTTTGATGGCTTTGTCTTTGTGCAAGATTTTTTCCTTTTTTTAAGTATCCATGCCATGTCCGTCATATCCCTCTCTCCAAGTGGTGTCTTTCTCCTTGACTTTTTCCCCTGCTTTTGCAACCTCTCTGAACATAGTTTTGGCATGTTATGGTCCTTTGCAATGCAGCTGATTTCCTCACAGCCTATTTTTTGAAGACACTAAAATTCCCGATTTTCTGCTTTTTTCAATTGCATTTCATTTCAACCTATCTCCTTTCCAGAGTGTTTGTAAGCCTTTCTGTTTGAGTTCGCAAGATTCCTTTTCCCTTCCCGAAAGGAAATGAAATTTCCTTTCGGGAAGGGAAAAGGAATCTTGCGATTTCAATGGGGACCAATAGAGGAATCTTTGGTGCATGTCCATGCCCTTGACGGCATGACATGCCTTTTGATGGCTTTGACTTTGGGAAAGATTTTTTGCTTTTTTTTGTTGTTTTATGAAGTATCCATGCCATGTCCCTCATATCTTCGCTCCAAGTTGTGTCTTCCTCCTTGACTTTTCCCCCTGCTTTTGCAACATCTGCGAGCTTAGTTTTGGCATATTTTGGTCTCTTGCACTGCGGCTGATAGAATCCAGGGCCACATTCTTAAAATCACTAAATTTCCCCAATTTTCTTTTTTCTCCTCCAATTGCAATTCCTTTGATGTTATCTCCATTCCATTGTGTTTGTAAGTCCTTCTTATCTGTTTTGGCCTTCAGTTGGGACCAATTTTCACAAGCACTGCTGCATGTGCCTGCACTTGATGGCTTATGGCCTGCCTGCATTTTGATGGCTTTGACTTTGGGAAAGATTTTTTTCTTTCTTTAAATATCCATGCCATGTACCTCATATCTTGCTCTCCAAGTGGTGTCTTGCTCCTTGGCATTTTCGCCTGCTTTTGCAACATCTGTGAGCTTAGTTTTTGCATGTTTTAGTCCTTTGCACTGCAGCTGATAGAATCCTGGGCCATTTCCTTAGAGTCACTAAATTTCCCAAGTTTTCTTTTTTTCTCATCCAATTGCAATTCCTTTGATGGTATCTCCATTCCATCGTGTTTGTAAGTCCTTCTTCTCTCTTTTGGCCTTCAGTGGGGACCAATTTTCATAAGCATTGCTGCATGTGCCTGCACTTGATGGTGTATGGCCCGCCTGAATTTTGATGGCTTTGTTTTTGGCAAAGATTTTTTCATTTTTTTAAGTATCCATGCCATGTCCGTCATATCCCTCTCTCCAAGTGGTGTCTTTCTCCTTGAGTTTTTCCCCTGCTTTTGCAACATCTCTGAACATAGTTTTGGCATGTTATGGTCCTTTGCAATGCAGCTGATTTCCTCACAGCCTATTTTTTGAAGACACTAAAATTCCCGATTTTCTGCTTTTTTCAATTGCATTTCATTTCAACCTATCTCCTTTCCAGAGTGTTTGTAAGCCTTTCTGTTTGAGTTCGCAAGATTCCTTTTCCCTTCCCGAAATTTCCTTTCGGGAAGGGAAAAGGAATCTTGCTATTTCAATGGGGACCCATAGAGGAATCTTTGGTGCATGTCCATGCCCTTGACGGCATGACATGCCTTTTGATGGCTTTGACTTTGGGAAAGATTTTTTGCTTTTTTTTGTTGTTTTATGAAGTGTCCATACCATGTCCCTCATATCTTCGCTCCAAGTTGTGTCTTCCTCCTTGACTTTTCCCCCTGCTTTTGCAACATCTCTGAGTTTATTTTTTGCATGTTTTAGTCCTTTGCACTGCAGCTGATAGAATCCTGGGCCATTTCCTTAGGGTCACTAAATTTCCCCAATTTTCTTTTTTCTCCTCCAATTGCAATTCCTTTGATGTTATCTCCATTCCATTGTGTTTGTAAGTCCTTCTTATCTGTTTTGGCCTTCAGTGGGGACCAATTTTTACAAGCATTGCTGCATGTGCCTGCACTTGATTGCGTATGGCCCGCCTGAATTTTGATGGCTTTGTCTTTGGGAAAGATTTTTTCCTTTTTTAAAGTATCCATGCCATGTCCGTCATATCCCTCTCTCCAAGTGGTGTCTTCCTCCTTGACTTTTTCCCCTGCTTTTGCAACATCTCTGAACATAATTTTGGCATCTTATGGTCCTTTGCAAGGCAGCTGATTTCCTCACAGCCTATTTTTTGTAGACAATAAAATTCCCGATTTTCTGCTTTTTTCAATTGCATTTCATTTCAACCTATCTCCTTTCCAGAGTGTTTGTAAGCCTTTCTGTTTGAGTTCGCAAGATTCCTTTTCCCTTCCCGAAAGGAAATTTCATTTTTTTTCGGGAAGGGAAAAGGAATCTTGCGTTTTCAATGTGGACCAATAGAGGAATCTTTGGTGCATGTCCATGCCCTTGATGGCATGACATGCCTTTTGATGGCTTTGACTTTGGGTAAGATTTTTTGCTTTTTTTTGTTCTTTTTTGAAGTATCCATACCATGTCCCTCATATCTTCGCTCCAAGTTGTGTCTTCCTCCTTGACATTTTCCCCTGCTTTTGCAACATCTGCGAGCTTAGTTTTGGCATGTTTTGGTCTCTTGCACTGCGGCTGATAGAATCCAGGGCCACATTCTTAAAATCACTAAATTTTACCAATTTTCTTTTTTCTCCTCCAATTGCAATTCCTTTGATGTTATCTCCATTCCATTGTGTTTGTAAGTCCTTCTTATCTGTTTTGGCCTTCAGTTGGGACCAATTTTCACAAGCACTGCTGCATGTGCCTGCACTTGATGGCTTATGGCCTGCCTGCATTTTGATGGCTTTGACTTTGGGAAAGATTTTTTTCTTTCTTTAAATATCCATGCCATGTACCTCATATCTTGCTCTCCAAGTGGTGTCTTGCTCCTTGGCATTTTCGCCTGCTTTTGCAACATCTGTGAGCTTAGTTTTTGCATGTTTTAGTCCTTTGCACTGCAGCTGATAGAATCCTGGGCCATTTCCTTAGAGTCACTAAATTTCCCAAGTTTTCTTTTTTTCTCATCCAATTGCAATTCCTTTGATGGTATCTCCATTCCATCGTGTTTGTAAGTCCTTCTTATGTGTTTTGGCCTTCAGTGGGGACCAATTTTTACAAGCATTGCTGCATGTGCCTGCACTTGATGGTGTATGGCCCGCCTGAATTTTGATGGCTTTGACTTTGGGAAAGATTATTTCTTTCTTTAAGTATCTATGCCATGTCCCTCATGACTTCCTCTCCTAGTGGTGTCTGGCTCCTTGACATTTTCCCCTGCTTTTGCAATGTCTGTGAGCTTTGTTTTGGCATGTTTTGGTGTTTTGCACTGCAGCTGATATAATCCTGGGCCATATCCTTAGAGTCACTAAATTTCCCAAATTTTTTTTTTCTCCTCCATTTGCAATTCCTTTGATTGTATCTCCATTCCATCGTGTTTGTAAGTCCTTCTTCTCTGTTTTGGCCTTCAGTGGGGACCAATTTTCATAAGCATTGCTGCATGTGCCTGCACTTGATGGCGTATGGCCCGCCTGAATTTTGATGGCTTTGTCTTTGTGCAAGATTTTTTCCTTTTTTTAAGTATCCATGCCATGTCCGTCATATCCCTCTCTCCAAGTGGTGTCTTCCTCCTTGACTTTTTCCCCTGCTTTTGCAACATCTCTGAACATAGTTTTGGCATGTTATGGTCCTTTGCAATGCAGCTGATTTCCTCACAGCCTATTTTTTGAAGACACTAAAATTCCCGATTTTCTGCTTTTTTCAATTGCATTTCATTTCAACCTATCTCCTTTCCAGAGTGTTTGTAAGCCTTTCTGTTTGAGTTCGCAAGATTCCTTTAACCTTCCCGAAAGGAAATTTCATTTCCTTTCGGGAAGGGAAAAGGAATCTTGCGATTTCAATGGGGACCATAGAGGAATCTTTGGTGCATGTCCATGCCCTTGACGGCATGACATGCCTTTTGATGGCTTTGACTTTGGGAAAGATTTTTTGCTTTTTTTTGTTGTTTTATGAAGTATCCATGCTATGTCCCTCATATCTTCGCTCCAAGTTGTGTCTTCCTCCTTGACTTTTCCCCCTGCTTTTGCAACATCTGCGAGCTTAGTTTTGGCATGTTTTGGTCTTTTGCACTGCGGCTGATGGAATCCAGGGCCACATTCTTAAAATCACTAAATTTCCCCAATTTTCTTTTTTCTCCTCCAATTGCAATTCCTTTGATGTTATCTCCATTCCATTGTGTTTGTAAGTCCTTCTTATCTGTTTTGGCCTTCAGTTGGGACCAATTTTCACAAGCACTGCTGCATGTGCCTGCACTTGATGGCTTATGGCCTGCCTGCATTTTGATGGCTTTGACTTTGGGAAAGATTTTTTTCTTTCTTTAAATATCCATGCCATGTACCTCATATCTTGCTCTCCAAGTGGTGTCTTGCTCCTTGGCATTTTCGCCTGCTTTTGCAACATCTGTGAGCTTAGTTTTTGCATGTTTTAGTCCTTTGCACTGCAGCTGATAGAATCCTGGGCCATTTGCTTAGAGTCACTAAATTTCCCAAGTTTTATTTTTTTCTCATCCAATTGCAATTCCTTTGATGGTATCTCCATTCCATCGTGTTTGTAAGTCCTTCTTATCTGTTTTGGCCTTCAGTGGGGACCAATTTTTACAAGCATTGCTGCATGTGCCTGCACTTGATGGCGTATGGCCCGCCTGAATTTTGATGGCTTTGTCTTTGGGAAAGATTTTTTCCTTTTTTTAAGTATCCATGCCATGTCCGTCATATCCCTCTCTCCAAGTGGTGTCTTTCTCCTTGACTTTTTCCCCTGCTTTTGCAACATCTCTGAACATAGTTTTGGCATGTTATGGTCCTTTGCAATGCAGCTGATTTCCTCACAGCCTATTTTTTGAATACACTAAAATTCCCGATTTTCTGCTTTTTTCAATTGCATTTCATTTCAACCTATCTCCTTTCCAGAGTGTTTGTAAGCCTTTCTGTTTGAGTTTGCAAGATTCCTTTTCCCTTCCCGAAAGGAAATGAAATTTCCTTTCGGGAAGGGAAAAGGAATCTTGCGATTTCAATGGGGACCAATAGAGGAATCTTTGGTGCATGTCCATGCCCTTGACGGCATGACATGCTTTTTGATGGCTTTGACTTTGGGAAAGATTTTTTGCTTTTTTTTGTTGTTTTATGAAGTATCCATGCCATGTCCCTCATATCTTCGCTCCAAGTTGTGTCTTCCTCCTTGACTTTTCCCCCTGCTTTTGCAACATCTGCGAGCTTAGTTTTGGCATGTTTTGGTCTTTTGCACTGCGGCTGATAGAATCCAGGGCCACATTCTTAAAATCACTAAATTTCCCCAATTTTCTTTTTTCTCCTCCAATTGCAATTCCTTTGATGTTATCTCCATTCCATTGTGTTTGTAAGTCCTTCTTATCTGTTTTGGCCTTCAGTTGGGACCAATTTTCACAAGCACTGCTGCATGTGCCTGCACTTGATGGCTTATGGCCTGCCTGCATTTTGATGGCTTTTACTATGGGAAAGATTTTTTTCTTTCTTTAAATATCCATGCCATGTACCTCATATCTTGCTCTCCAAGTGGTGTCTTGCTCCTTGGCATTTTCGCCTGCTTTTGCAACATCTGTGAGCTTAGTTTTTGCATGTTTTAGTCCTTTGCACTGCAGCTGATAGAATCCTGGGCCATTTCCTTAGAGTCACTAAATTTCCCAAGTTTTCTTTTTTTCTCATCCAATTGCAATTTCTTTGATGGTATCTCCATTCCATCGTGTTTGTAAGTCCTTCTTCTCTGTTTTGGCCTTCAGTGGGGACCAATTTTTACAAGCATTGCTGCATGTGCCTGCACTTGATGGCGTATGGTCCGCCTTAATTTTGATGGCTTTGTCTTTGGGAAAGATTTTTTCCTTTTTTTAAGTATCCATGCCATGTCCGTCATATCCCTCTCTCCAAGTGGTGTCTTCCTCCTTGACTTTTTCCCCTGCTTTTGCAACATCTCTGAACATTGTTTTGGCATGTTATGGTCCTTTGCAAGGCAGCTGATTTCCTCACAGCCTATTTTTTGTAGACAATAAAATTCCCGATTTTCTGCTTTTTTCAATTGCATTTCATTTCAACCTATCTCCTTTCCAGAGTGTTTGTAAGCCTTTCTGTTTGAGTTCGCAAGATTCCTTTTCCCTTCCCGAAATGAAATTTCATTCCTTTTGGGAAGGGAAAAGGAATCTTGCGATTTCAATGGGGACCAATAGAGGAATCTTTGGTGCATGTCCATGCCCTTGATGGCATGACATGCCTTTTGATGGCTTTGACTTTGGGAAAGATTTTTTGCTTTTTTTTGTTTTTTTTTGAAGTATCCATACCATGTCCCTCATATCTTCGCTCCAAGTTGTGTCTTCCTCATTGACATTTTCCCCTGCATTTGCAACATCTGTGAGCTTAGTTTTGACATGTTTTTGTCCTCTGCACTGCGGCTGATAGAATCCAGGGCCACATTCTTAGAGTCACTAAATTTCCCAAATTTTCCTTTTTTTTTCCTTTAATTGGAATTCCTTTGATGGTATCTCCATTCCATCATGGTTGTAAGTCCTTCTTATCTGTTTTGGCCCTCAGTGGGGACATATATTCACAAGCATTGCTGCATGTGCTTGCACTTGATGGCGTATGGCCTGCCTGCATTTTGATGGCTTTGACTTTGGGGAAGATTTTTTTCTATTTTTTAAGTATCCATGCCATGTCCCTCATATCCTGCTCTCCAAGTGGTGGCTTCCTCCTTGACTTTTTCCCCTGCTTTTGCAACATCTCTGAACATAATTTTGGCATCTTATGGTCCTTTGCAAGGCAGCTGATTTCCTCACAGCCTATTTTTTGAAGACACTAAAATTCCCGATTTTCTGCTTTTTTCAATTGCATTTCATTTCAACCTATCTCCTTTCCAGAGTGTTTGTAAGCCTTTCTGTTTGAGTTCGCAAGATTCCTTTTCCCTTCCCGAAAGGAAATGAAATTTCCTTTCGGGAAGGGAAAAGGAATCTTGCGATTTCAATGGGGGCCAATAGAGGAATCTTTGGTGCATGTCCATGCCCTGGATGGCATGCCATGCCTTTTGATGGCTTTGACTTTGGGAAAGATTTTTTGGTTTTTTTTAGGTATCCATGCCATGTCCCTCATATCTTCGCTCCAAGTTGTGTCTTCCTCCTTGACATTTCCCCCTGCTTTTACAACGTCTGTGAGCATAGTTTTGGCATGTTTTGGTCCTTTGCACTGCGGCTGATATAATCCAGGGCCACATTCTTAGAGTAACTAAATTTCCCAAATTTTCTTTTTTTCTCCTCCAATTGCAATTCCTTTGATGGTATCGCCATTCCATTGTGTTTGTAAGTCCTTCTTCATTGTTTTGGCCTTCAGTGGGGACATATATTCACAAGCATTGCTGCATATGCCTGCACTTGATGGCGTATGGCCCGCCTGCATTTAGATGGCTTTGACTTTGGGAAAGATTTTTTTCTTTTTTTAAGTATCAATGCCATGTCCCTCATATCCTGCTCTCCAACTGGTGTCTTCCTCCTTGATATTTTTTCCTGCTTTTGCAACATCTGTGAGGTTAGTTTTGGCATGTTTTAGTCCTTTGCACTGCAGCTGATATAATCCTGGGCCTTTTCCTTACAGTCACTAAATTTCCCAAATTTTCTTTTTTTCTCCTCCAATTGCAATTCCTTTGATGGTATCTCAATTCCATTGTGTTTGTAAGTCCTTCTTCATTGTTTTGGCCTTCAGTTGGGACCAATTTTCACAAGCATTGCCGCATGTGCCTGCACTTGATGGCGTATGGCCTGCCTGAATTTAGATGGCTTTGACTTTGGGGAAGATTTTTTGCTGTTCTTTAAGTATCCATGCCATGTCCCTCATGTCTTCCTCTCCTAGTGGTGTCTGGCTCCTTGACATTTTCCCCTGCTTTTGCAACGTCTGTGCGCTTTGTTTTGGCATGTTTTGGTCCTTTGCACTGCAGCTGATAGAATCCTGGGCCATTTCCTTAGAGTCACTAAATTTCCCAAGTTTTCTTTTTTTCTCATCCAATTGCAATTCCTTTGATGGTATCTCCATTCCATCGTGTTTGTAAGTCCTTCTTATCTGTTTTGGCCTTCAGTGGGGACCAATTTTTACAAGCATTGCTGCATGTGCCTGCACTTGATGGCGTATGGCCCGCCTGCATTTTGATGGCTTTGACTTTGGGAAAGATTTTTTTCTTTCTTTAAGTATCCATGCCATGTCCCTCATGTCTTCCTCTCCTAGTGGTGTCTGGCTCCTTGACAATTTTCCCTGCTTTTGCAACGTCTGTGAGCTTTGTTTTGGCATGTTTTGGTCCTTTGCACTGCAGCTGATATAATCCTGGGCAATTTCCTTAGAGTCACTAAATTTCCCAAATTTTTTTTTTTTCTCCTCCAATTGCAATTCCTTTGATTGTATCTCCATTCCATCGTGTTTGTAAGTCCTTATTCTCTGTTTTGGCCTTCAGTGGGGACCAATTTTCATAAGCATTGCTGCATGTGCCTGCACTTGATGGTGTATGGCCCGCCTGAATTTTGATGGCTTTGTCTTTGTGCAAGATTTTTTCCTTTTTTTAAGTATCCATGCCATGTCCGTCATATCCCTCTCTCCAAGTGGTGTCTTCCTCCTTGACTTTTTCCCCTGCTTTTGCAACATCTCTGAACATAGTTTTGGCATGTTATGGTCCTTTGCAAGGCAGCTGATTTCCTCACAACTTATTTTTTGAAGACACTAAAATTCCCGATTTTCTGCTTTTTTCAATTGCATTTCATTTCAACCTATCTCCTTTCCAGAGTGTTTGTAAGCCTTTCTGTTTGAGTTCGCAAGATTCCTTTTCCCTTCCTGAAAGGAAATTTCATTTCCTTTCGGGAAGGGAAAAGGAATCTTGCGATTTCAATGGGGACCAATAGAGGAATCTTTGGTGCATGTCCATGCCCTTGACGGCATGACATGCCTTTTGATGGCTTTGACTTTGGGAAATATTTTTTGCTTTTTTTTGTTGTTTTATGAAGTATCCATGCCATGTCCCTCATATCTTCGCTCCAAGTTGTGTCTTCCTCCTTGACTTTTCCCCCTGCTTTTGCAACATCTGCGAGCTTAGTTTTGGCATGTTTTGGTCTTTTGCACTGCGGCTGATAGAATCCAGGGCCACATTCTTAAAATCACTAAATTTCCCCAATTTTCTTTTTTCTCCTCCAATTGCAATTCCTTTGATGTTATCTCCATTCCATTGTGTTTGTAAGTCCTTCTTATCTGTTTTGGCCTTCAGTTGGGACCAATTTTCACAAGCACTGCTGCATGTGCCTGCACTTGATGGCTTATGGCCTGCCTGCATTTTGATGGCTTTGACTTTGGGAAAGATTTTTTCCTTCTTTAAGTATCTATGCCATGTCCCTCATGTCTTCCTCTCCTAGTGGTGTCTGGCTCCTTGACATTTTCCCCTGCTTTTGCAACGTCTGTGCGCTTTGTTTTGGCATGTTTTGGTCCTTTGCACTGCAGCTGATAGAATCCTGGGCCATTTCCTTAGAGTCACTAAATTTCCCAAGTTTTCTTTTTTTCTCCTCCAATTGCAATTCCTTTGATGGTATCTCCATTCCATCGTGTTTGTAAGTCTTTCTTCATTGTTTTGGCCTTCAGTTGGGACCAATTTTCACAAGCATTGCTGCATGTGCCTGCACTTAATGGCGTATGGCCTGCCTGAATTTTGATGGCTTTGACTTTGGGAAAGATTTTTTGCTTTTTTTTAACTATCCATGAAATGTCCCTCATATCCTGCTCTCCAAGTGGTGTCTTCCTCCTTGATATTTTTGCCTGCTTTTGCAACATCTGTGAGCTTAGTTTTGGCATGTTTTTGTGCTTTGCATTCCAGCTGATATAATCCAGAGCCACATTCTTAGAGTCACTAAATTTCCCAAATTTTCTTTTTTTCTCCTCCAATTGCAATTCCTTTGATGGTATCTCCATTCCATCATGTTTGTAAGTCCTTCTTATGTGTTTTGGCCCTCAGTGGGGACATATATTCACAAGCATTGCTGCATGTGCCTGCACTTGATGGCGTATGGCCTGCCTGCATTTTGATGGCTTTGACTTTGGGGAAGATTTTTTGCTGTTCTTTAAGTATCCATGCCATGTCCCTCATATCTTCCTCTCCAAGTGGTGTCTTGCTCCTTGACATTTTCGCCTGATTTTGCAACATCTGTGAGGTTGGTTTTGCATGTTTTAGTCCTTTGCACTGCAGCTGATATAATCCATGGCCATTTCCTTAGAGTCACTAAATTTCCCAAATTTTCTTTTTTTCTCCTCCAATTGCAATTCCTTTGATGGTATCTCCATTCCATCGTGTTTGTAAGTCCATCTTATCTGTTTTGGCCTTCAGTGTGGACATATTTTCACAAGCACTGCTGCATGTGCCTGCACTTGATGGCTTATGGCCTGCCTGCATTTTGATGGCTTTGACTTTGGGAAAGATTTTTTTCTTTCTTTAAATATCCATGCCATGTACCTCATATCTTGCTCTCCAAGTGGTGTCTTGCTCCTTGGCATTTTCGCCTGCTTTTGCAACATCTGTGAGCTTAGTTTTTGCATGTTTTAGTCCTTTGCACTGCAGCTGATAGAATCCTGGGCCATTTGCTTAGAGTCACTAAATTTCCCAAGTTTTTTTTTTTTCTCATCCAATTGCAATTCCTTTGATGGTATCTCCATTCCATCGTGTTTGTAAGTCCTTCTTATCTGTTTTGGCCTTCAGTGGGGACCAATTTTTACAAGCATTGCTGCATGTGCCTGCACTTGATGGCGTATGGCCCGCCTGCATTTTGATGGCTTTGACTTTGGGAAAGATTTTTTTCTTTCTTTAAGTATCTATGCCATGTCCCTCATGACTTCCTCTCCTAGTGGTGTCTGGCTCCTTGACAATTTCCCCTGCTTTTGCAACGTCTTTGAGCTTTGTTTTGGCATGTTTTGGTCCTTTGCACTGCAGCTGATATAATCCTGGGCAATTTCCTTAGAGTCACTAAATTTCCCAAATTTTTTTTTTTCTCCTCCAATTGCAATTCCTTTGATTGTATCTCCATTCCAGCGTGTTTGTAAGTCCTTCTTCTCTGTTTTGGCCTTCAGTGGGGACCAATTTTCATAAGCATTGCTGCATGTGCCTGCACTTAATGGCGTATGGCCTGCCTGAATTTTGATGGCTTTGACTTTGGGAAAGATTTTTTGCTTTTTTTTAACTATCCATGCCATGTCCGTCATATCCCTCTCTCCAAGTGGTGTCTTCCTCCTTGACTTTTTCCCCTGCTTTTGCAACATCTCTGAACATAGTTTTGGCATGTTATGGTCCTTTGCAAGGCAGCTGATTTCCTCACAACTTATTTTTTGAAGACACTAAAATTCCCGATTTTCTGCTTTTTTCAATTGCATTTCATTTCAACCTATCTCCTTTCCAGAGTGTTTGTAAGCCTTTCTGTTTGAGTTCGCAAGATTCCTTTTCCCTTCCCGAAAGGAAATTTCATTTCCTTTCGGGAAGGGAAAAGGAATCTTGCGATTTCAATGGGGACCAATAGAGGAATCTTTGGTGCATGTCCATGCCCTTGACGGCATGACATGCCTTTTGATGGCTTTGACTTTGGGAAAGATTTTTTGCTTTTTTTTGTTGTTTTATGAAGTATCCATGCCATGTCCCTCATATCTTCGCTCCAAGTTGTGTCTTCCTCCTTGACTTTTCCCCCTGCTTTTGCAACATCTGCGAGCTTAGTTTTGGCATGTTTTGGTCTCTTGCACTGCGGCTGATAGAATCCAGGGCCACATTCTTAAAATCACTAAATTTCCCCAATTTTCTTTTTTCTCCTCCAATTGCAATTCCTTTGATGTTATCTCCATTCCATTGTGTTTGTAAGTCCTTCTTATCTGTTTTGGCCTTCAGTTGGGACCAATTTTCACAAGCACTGCTGCATGTGCCTGCACTTGATGGCTTATGGCCTGCCTGCATTTAGATGGCTTTGACTTTGGGAAAGATTTTTTTCTTTCTTTAAATATCCATGCCATGTACCTCATATCTTGCTCTCCAAGTGGTGTCTTGCTCCTTGGCATTTTCGCCTGCTTTTGCAACATCTGTGAGCTTAGTTTTTGCATGTTTTAGTCCTTTGCACTGCAGCTGATAGAATCCTGGGCCATTTCCTTAGAGTCACTAAATTTCCCAAGTTTTCTTTTTTTCTCCTCCAATTGCAATTCCTTTGATGGTATCTCCATTCCATCGTGTTTGTAAGTCCTTCTTATGTGTTTTGGCCTTCAGTGGGGACCAATTTTTACAAGCATTGCTGCATGTGCCTGCACTTGATGGCGTATGGCCCGCCTGCATTTTGATGGCTTTGACTTTGGGAAAGATTTTTTTCTTTCTTTAAGTATCTATGCCATGTCCCTCATGACTTCCTCTCCTAGTGGTGTCTGGCTCCTTGACAATTTCCCCTGCTTTTGCAACGTCTGTGCGCTTTGTTTTGGCATGTTTTGGTCCTTTGCACTGCAGCTGATATAATCCTGGGCCATATCCTTAGAGTCACTAAATTTCCCAAATTTTTTTTTTTCTCCTCCAATTGCAATTCCTTTGATTGTATCTCCATTCCATCGTGTTTGTAAGTCCTTCTTCTCTGTTTTGGCCTTCAGTGGGGACCAATTTTCATAAGCATTGCTGCATGTGCCTGCACTTAATTGCGTATGGCCTGCCTGAATTTTGATGGCTTTGACTTTGGGAAAGATTTTTTGCTTTTTTTTAACTATCCATGCCATGTCCGTCATATCCCTCTCTCCAAGTGGTGTCTTCCTCCTTGACTTTTTCCCCTGCTTTTGCAACATCTCTGAACATAGTTTTGGCATGTTATGGTCCTTTGCAATGCAGCTGATTTCCTCACAACTTATTTTTTGAAGACACTAAAATTCCCGATTTTCTGCTTTTTTCAATTGCATTTCATTTCAACCTATCTCCTTTCCAGAGTGTTTGTAAGCCTTTCTGTTTGATTTCAATGGGGACCAATAGAGGAATCTTTGGTGCATGTCCATGCCCTTGACGGCATGACATGCCTTTTGATGGCTTTGACTTTGGGAAAGATTTTTTGCTTTTTTTTGTTGTTTTATGAAGTATCCATGCCATGTCCCTCATATCTTCGCTCCAAGTTGTGTCTTCCTCCTTGACTTTTCCCCCTGCTTTTGCAACATCTGCGAGCTTAGTTTTGGCATGTTTTGGTCTCTTGCACTGCGGCTGATAGAATCCAGGGCCACATTCTTAAAATCACTAAATTTCCCCAATTTTCTTTTTTCTCCTCCAATTGCAATTCCGTTGATGTTATCTCCATTCCATCATGTTTGTAAGTCCTTCTTATCTGTTTTGGCCTTCAGTTGGGACCAATTTTCACAAGCACTGCTGCATGTGCCTGCACTTGATGGCTTATGGCCTGCCTGCATTTTGATGGCTTTGACTTTGGGAAAGATTTTTTTCTTTCTTTAAATATCCATGCCATGTACCTCATATCTTGCTCTCCAAGTGGTGTCTTGCTCCTTGGCATTTTCGCCTGCTTTTGCAACATCTGTGAGCTTAGTTTTTGCATGTTTTAGTCCTTTGCACTGCAGCTGATAGAATCCTGGGCCATTTCCTTAGAGTCACTAAATTTCCCAAGTTTTCTTTTTTTCTCCTCCAATTGCAATTCCTTTGATGGTATCTCCATTCCATCGTGTTTGTAAGTCCTTCTTATCTGTTTTGGCCTTCAGTGGGGACCAATTTTTACAAGCATTGCTGCATGTGCCTGCACTTGATGGCGTATGGCCCGCCTGCATTTTGATGGCTTTGACTTTGGGAAAGATTTTTTTCTTTCTTTAAGTGTCTATGCCATGTCCCTCATGTCTTCCTCTCCTAGTGGTGTCTGGCTCCTTGACATTTTCCCCTGCTTTTGCAACGTCTGTGCGCTTTGTTTTGGCATGTTTTGGTCCTTTGCACTGCAGCTGATAGAATCCTGGGCCATTTCCTTAGAGTCACTAAATTTCCCAAGTTTTCTTTTTTTCTCATCCAATTGCAATTCCTTTGATGGTATCTCCATTCCATCGTGTTTGTAAGTCCTTCTTATCTGTTTTGGCCTTCAGTGGGGACCAATTTTTACAAGCATTGCTGCATGTGCCTGCACTTGATGGCGTATGGCCCGCCTGCATTTTGATGGCTTTGACTTTGGGAAAGATTTTTTTCTTTCTTTAAGTATCTATGCCATGTCCCTCATGTCTTCCTCTCCTAGTGGTGTCTGGCTCCTTGACAATTTTCCCTGCTTTTGCAACGTCTGTGAGCTTTGTTTTGGCATGTTTTGGTCCTTTGCACTGCAGCTGATATAATCCTGGGCAATTTCCTTAGAGTCACTAAATTTCCCAAATTTTTTTTTTTTCTCCTCCAATTGCAATTCCTTTGATTGTATCTCCATTCCATCGTGTTTGTAAGTCCTTATTCTCTGTTTTGGCCTTCAGTGGGGACCAATTTTCATAAGCATTGCTGCATGTGCCTGCACTTGATGGTGTATGGCCCGCCTGAATTTTGATGGCTTTGTCTTTGTGCAAGATTTTTTCCTTTTTTTAATTATCCATGCCATGTCCGTCATATCCCTCTCTCCAAGTGGTGTCTTCCTCCTTGACTTTTTCCCCTGCTTTTGCAACATCTCTGAACATAGTTTTGGCATGTTATGGTCCTTTGCAAGGCAGCTGATTTCCTCACAACTTATTTTTTGAAGACACTAAAATTCCCGATTTTCTGCTTTTTTCAATTGCATTTCATTTCAACCTATCTCCTTTCCAGAGTGTTTGTAAGCCTTTCTGTTTGAGTTCGCAAGATTCCTTTTCCCTTCCCGAAAGGAAATTTCATTTCCTTTCGGGAAGCGAAAAGGAATCTTGCGATTTCAATGGGGACCAATAGAGGAATCTTTGGTGCATGTCCATGCCCTTGACGGCATGCCATGCCTTTTGATGGCTTTGACTTTGGGAAAGATTTTTTGCTTTTTTTTGTTGTTTTATGAAGTATCCATGCCATGTCCCTCATATCTTCGCTCCAAGTTGTGTCTTCCTCCTTGACTTTTCCCCCTGCTTTTGCAACATCTCTGAACATAGTTTTGGCATGTTATGGTCCTTTGCAAGGCAGCTGATTTCCTCACAACTTATTTTTTGAAGACACTAAAATTCCCGATTTTCTGCTTTTTTCAATTGCATTTCATTTCAACCTATCTCCTTTCCAGAGTGTTTGTAAGCCTTTCTGTTTGATTTCAATGGGGACCAATAGAGGAATCTTTGGTGCATGTCCATGCCCTTGACGGCATGCCATGCCTTTTGATGGCTTTGACTTTGGGAAAGATTTTTTGCTTTTTTTTGTTGTTTTATGAAGTATCCATGCCATGTCCCTCATATCTTCGCTCCAAGTTGTGTCTTCCTCCTTGACTTTTCCCCCTGCTTTTGCAACATCTGCGAGCTTAGTTTTGGCATGTTTTGGTCTCTTGCACTGCGGCTGATAGAATCCAGGGCCACATTCTTAAAATCACTAAATTTCCCCAATTTTCTTTTTTCTCCTCCAATTGCAATTCCTTTGATGTTATCTCCATTCCATCATGTTTGTAAGTCCTTCTTATCTGTTTTGGCCTTCAGTTGGGACCAATTTTCACAAGCACTGCTGCATGTGCCTGCACTTGATGGCTTATGGCCTGCCTGCATTTTGATGGCTTTGACTTTGGGAAAGATTTTTTTCTTTCTTTAAATATCCATGCCATGTACCTCATATCTTGCTCTCCAAGTGGTGTCTTGCTCCTTGGCATTTTCGCCTGCTTTTGCAACATCTGTGAGCTTAGTTTTTGCATGTTTTAGTCCTTTGCACTGCAGCTGATAGAATCCTGGGCCATTTCCTTAGAGTCACTAAATTTCCCAAGTTTTCTTTTTTTCTCCTCCAATTGCAATTCCTTTGATGGTATCTCCATTCCATCGTGTTTGTAAGTCCTTCTTATCTGTTTTGGCCTTCAGTGGGGACCAATTTTTACAAGCATTGCTGCATGTGCCTGCACTTGATGGCGTATGGCCCGCCTGCATTTTGATGGCTTTGACTTTGGGAAAGATTTTTTTCTTTCTTTAAGTATCTATGCCATGTCCCTCATGTCTTCCTCTCCTAGTGGTGTCTGGCTCCTTGACATTTTCCCCTGCTTTTGCAACGTCTGTGCGCTTTGTTTTGGCATGTTTTGGTCCTTTGCACTGCAGCTGATAGAATCCTGGGCCATATCCTTAGAGTCACTAAATTTCCCAAATTTTTTTTTTTCTCCTCCAATTGCAATTTCTTTGATTGTATCTCCATTCCATCGTGTTTGTAAGTCCTTCTTCTCTGTTTTGGCCTTCAGTGGGGACCAATTTTCATAAGCATTGCTGCATGTGCCTGCACTTAATGGCGTATGGCCTGCCTGAATTTTGATGGCTTTGACTTTGGGAAAGATTTTTTGCTTTTTTTTAAGTATCCATGCCATGTCCCTCATATCCTGCTCTCCAAGTGGTGTCTTCCTCCTTGATATTTTTGCCTGCTTTTGCAACATCTGTCAGCTTAGTTTTGGCATGTTTTAGTGCTTTGCACTGCAGCTGATATAATCCAGAGCCACATTCTTAGAGTCACAAAATTTCCCAAATTTTCTTTTTTTCTCCTCCAATTGCAATTCCTTTGATGGTATCTCCATTCCATCATGTTTTTAAGTCCTTCTTATGTGTTTTGGCCCTCAGTGGGGACATATATTCACAAGCATTGCTGCATGTGCCTGCACTTGATGGTGTACGGCCCGCCTGCATTTTGATGGCTTTGACTTTGGGAAAGATTTTTTTCTTTCTTTAAGTATCTATGCCATGTCCCTCATGTCTTCCTCTCCTAGTGGTGTCTAGCTCCTTGACATTTTCCCCTGCTTTTGCAACGTCTGTGAGCTTTGTTTTGGCATGTTTTGGTCCTTTGCACTGCAGCTGATATAATCCTGGGCAATTTCCTTAGAGTCACTAAATTTCCCAAATTTTTTTTTTTCTCCTCCAATTGCAATTCCTTTGATTGTATCTCCATTCCATCGTGTTTGTAAGTCCTTCTTCTCTGTTTTGGCCTTCAGTGGGGACCAATTTTCATAAGCATTGCTGCATGTGCCTGCACTTGATGGCGTATGGCCCGCCTGAATTTTGATGGCTTTGTCTTTGGGAAAGATTTTTTCCTTTTTTTAAGTATCCATGCCATGTCCGTCATATCCCTCTCTCCAAGTGGTGTCTTCCTCCTTGACTTTTTCCCCTGCTTTTGCAACATCTCTGAACATAGTTTTGGCATGTTATGGTCCTTTGCAATGCAGCTGATTTCCTCACAGCCTATTTTTTGAATACACTAAAATTCCCGATTTTCTGCTTTTTTCAATTGCATTTCATTTCAACCTATCTCCTTTCCAGAGTGTTTGTAAGCCTTTCTGTTTGAGTTCGCAAGATTCCTTTTCCCTTCCCGAAAGGAAATTTCATTTCCTTTCGGGAAGGGAAAAGGAATCTTGCGATTTCAAAGGGGACCAATAGAGGAATCTTTGGTGCATGTCCATGCCCTTGACGGCATGACATGCCTTTTGATGGCTTTGACTTTGGGAAAGATTTTTTGCTTTTTTTTGTTGTTTTATGAAGTATCCATGCCATGTCCCTCATATCTTCGCTCCAAGTTGTGTCTTCCTCCTTGACTTTTCCCCCTGCTTTTGCAACATCTGCGAGCTTAGTTTTGGCATGTTTTGGTCTCTTGCACTGTGGCTGATAGAATCCAGGGCCACATTCTTAAAATCACTAAATTTCCCCAATTTTCTTTTTTCTCCTCCAATTGCAATTCCTTTGATGTTATCTCCATTCCATTGTGTTTGTAAGTCCTTCTTATGTGTTTTGGCCTTCAGTGGGGACCAATTTTTACAAGCATTGCTGTATGTGCCTGCACTTGATGGCGTATGGCCCGCCTGCATTTTGATGGCTTTGACTTAGGGAAAGATTTTTTTCTTTCTTTAAGTATCTATGCCATGTCACTCATGTCTTCCTCTCCTAGTGGTGTCTGGCTCCTTGACATTTTCCCCTGCTTTTGCAACGTCTGTGCGCTTTGTTTTGGCATGTTTTGGTCCTTTGCACTGCAGCTGATAGAATCCTGGGCCATTTCCTTAGAGTCACTAAATTTCCCAAGTTTTCTTTTTTTCTCCTCCAATTGCAATTCCTTTGATGGTATCTCCATTCCATCGTGTTTGTAAGTCCTTCTTATCTGTTTTGGCCTTCAGTGGGGACCAATTTTTACAAGCATTGCTGCATGTGCCTGCACTTGATGGCGTATGGCCCGCCTGCATTTTGATGGCTTTGACTTTGGGAAAGATTTTTTTCTTTCTTTAAGTATCTATGCCATGTCCCTCATGTCTTCCTCTCCTAGTGGTGTCTGGCTCCTTGACAATTTTCCCTGCTTTTGCAACGTCTGTGAGCTTTGTTTTGGCATGTTTTGGTCCTTTGCACTGCAGCTGATATAATCCTGGGCAATTTCCTTAGAGTCACTAAATTTCCCAAATTTTTTTTTTTTCTCCTCCAATTGCAATTCCTTTGATTGTATCTCCATTCCATCGTGTTTGTAAGTCCTTATTCTCTGTTTTGGCCTTCAGTGGGGACCAATTTTCATAAGCATTGCTGCATGTGCCTGCACTTGATGGTGTATGGCCCGCCTGAATTTTGATGGCTTTGTTTTGGGAAAGATTTTTTCCTTTTTTTAAGTATCCATGCCATGTCCGTCATATCCCTCTCTCCAAGTGGTGTCTTCCTCCTTGACTTTTTCCCCTGCTTTTGCAACATCTCTGAACATAGTTTTGGCATGTTATGGTCCTTTGCAAGGCAGCTGATTTCCTCACAACTTATTTTTTGAAGACACTAAAATTCCCGATTTTCTGCTTTTTTCAATTGCATTTCATTTCAACCTATCTCCTTTCCAGAGTGTTTGTAAGCCTTTCTGTTTGAGTTCGCAAGATTCCTTTTCCCTTCCCGAAAGGAAATTTCATTTCCTTTCGGGAAGGGAAAAGGAATCTTGCGATTTCAATGGGGACCAATAGAGGAATCTTTGGTGCATGTCCATGCCCTTGACGGCATGCCATGCCTTTTGATGGCTTTGACTTTGGGAAAGATTTTTTGCTTTTTTTTGTTGTTTTATGAAGTATCCATGCCATGTCCCTCATATCTTCGCTCCAAGTTGTGTCTTCCTCCTTGACTTTTCCCCCTGCTTTTGCAACATCTGCGAGCTTAGTTTTGGCATGTTTTGGTCTCTTGCACTGCGGCTGATAGAATCCAGGGCCACATTCTTAAAATCACTAAATTTCCCCAATTTTCTTTTTTCTCCTCCAATTGCAATTCCTTTGATGTTATCTCCATTCCATTGTGTTTGTAAGTCCTTCTTATCTGTTTTGGCCTTCAGTTGGGACCAATTTTCACAAGCACTGCTGCATGTGCCTGCACTTGATGGCTTATGGCCTGCCTGCATTTAGATGGCTTTGACTTTGGGAAAGATTTTTTTCTTTCTTTAAATATCCATGCCATGTACCTCATATCTTGCTCTCCAAGTGGTGTCTTGCTCCTTGGCATTTTCGCCTGCTTTTGCAACATCTGTGAGCTTAGTTTTTGCATGTTTTAGTCCTTTGCACTGCAGCTGATAGAATCCTGGGCCATTTCCTTAGAGTCACTAAATTTCCCAAGTTTTCTTTTTTTCTCCTCCAATTGCAATTCCTTTGATGGTATCTCCATTCCATCGTGTTTGTAAGTCCTTCTTATGTGTTTTGGCCTTCAGTGGGGACCAATTTTTACAAGCATTGCTGCATGTGCCTGCACTTGATGGCGTATGGCCCGCCTGCATTTTGATGGCTTTGACTTTGGGAAAGATTTTTTTCTTTCTTTAAGTATCTATGCCATGTCCCTCATGACTTCCTCTCCTAGTGGTGTCTGGCTCCTTGACAATTTCCCCTGCTTTTGCAACGTCTTTGAGCTTTGTTTTGGCATGTTTTGGTCCTTTGAACTGCAGCTGATATAATCCTGGGCAATTTCCTTAGAGTCACTAAATTTCCCAAATTTTTTTTTTTCTCCTCCAATTGCAATTCCTTTGATTGTATCTCCATTCCATCGTGTTTGTAAGTCCTTCTTCTCTGTTTTGGCCTTCAGTGGGGACCAATTTTCATAAGCATTGCTGCATGTGCCTGCACTTGATGGCGTATGGCCCGCCTGAATTTTGATGGCTTTGTCTTTGGGAAAGATTTTTTCCTTTTTTTAAGTATCCATGCCATGTCCGTCATATCCCTCTCTCCAAGTGGTGTCTTCCTCCTTGACTTTTTCCCCTGCTTTTGCAACATCTCTGAACATAGTTTTGGCATGTTATGGTCCTTTGCAATGCAGCTGATTTCCTCACAGCCTATTTTTTGAATACACTAAAATTCCCGATTTTCTGCTTTTTTCAATTGCATTTCATTTCAACCTATCTCCTTTCCAGAGTGTTTGTAAGCCTTTCTGTTTGAGTTCGCAAGATTCCTTTTCCCTTCCCGAAAGGAAATTTCATTTCCTTTCGGGAAGGGAAAAGGAATCTTGCGATTTCAAAGGGGACCAATAGAGGAATCTTTGGTGCATGTCCATGCCCTTGACGGCATGACATGCCTTTTGATGGCTTTGACTTTGGGAAAGATTTTTTGCTTTTTTTTGTTGTTTTATGAAGTATCCATGCCATGTCCCTCATATCTTCGCTCCAAGTTGTGTCTTCCTCCTTGACTTTTCCCCCTGCTTTTGCAACATCTGCGAGCTTAGTTTTGGCATGTTTTGGTCTCTTGCACTGTGGCTGATAGAATCCAGGGCCACATTCTTAAAATCACTAAATTTCCCCAATTTTCTTTTTTCTCCTCCAATTGCAATTCCTTTGATGTTATCTCCATTCCATTGTGTTTGTAAGTCCTTCTTATGTGTTTTGGCCTTCAGTGGGGACCAATTTTTACAAGCATTGCTGTATGTGCCTGCACTTGATGGCGTATGGCCCGCCTGCATTTTGATGGCTTTGACTTAGGGAAAGATTTTTTTCTTTCTTTAAGTATCTATGCCATGTCACTCATGTCTTCCTCTCCTAGTGGTGTCTGGCTCCTTGACATTTTCCCCTGCTTTTGCAACGTCTGTGCGCTTTGTTTTGGCATGTTTTGGTCCTTTGCACTGCAGCTGATAGAATCCTGGGCCATTTCCTTAGAGTCACTAAATTTCCCAAGTTTTCTTTTTTTCTCCTCCAATTGCAATTCCTTTGATGGTATCTCCATTCCATCGTGTTTGTAAGTCCTTCTTATCTGTTTTGGCCTTCAGTGGGGACCAATTTTTACAAGCATTGCTGCATGTGCCTGCACTTGATGGCGTATGGCCCGCCTGCATTTTGATGGCTTTGACTTTGGGAAAGATTTTTTTCTTTCTTTAAGTATCTATGCCATGTCCCTCATGTCTTCCTCTCCTAGTGGTGTCTGGCTCCTTGACAATTTTCCCTGCTTTTGCAACGTCTGTGAGCTTTGTTTTGGCATGTTTTGGTCCTTTGCACTGCAGCTTATATAATCCTGGGCAATTTCCTTAGAGTCACTAAATTTCCCAAATTTTTTTTTTTTCTCCTCCAATTGCAATTCCTTTGATTGTATCTCCATTCCATCGTGTTTGTAAGTCCTTATTCTCTGTTTTGGCCTTCAGTGGGGACCAATTTTCATAAGCATTGCTGCATGTGCCTGCACTTGATGGTGTATGGCCCGCCTGAATTTTGATGGCTTTGTCTTTGTGCAAGATTTTTTCCTTTTTTTAAGTATCCATGCCATGTCCGTCATATCCCTCTCTCCAAGTGGTGTCTTCCTCCTTGACTTTTTCCCCTGCTTTTGCAACATCTCTGAACATAGTTTTGGCATGTTATGGTCCTTTGCAAGGCAGCTGATTTCCTCACAACTTATTTTTTGAAGACACTAAAATTCCCGATTTTCTGCTTTTTTCAATTGCATTTCATTTCAACCTATCTCCTTTCCAGAGTGTTTGTAAGCCTTTCTGTTTGAGTTCGCAAGATTCCTTTTCCCTTCCCGAAAGGAAATTTCATTTCCTTTCGGGAAGGGAAAAGGAATCTTGCGATTTCAATGGGGACCAATAGAGGAATCTTTGGTGCATGTCCATGCCCTTGACGGCATGCCATGCCTTTTGATGGCTTTGACTTTGGGAAAGATTTTTTGCTTTTTTTTGTTGTTTTATGAAGTATCCATGCCATGTCCCTCATATCTTCGCTCCAAGTTGTGTCTTCCTCCTTGACTTTTCCCCCTGCTTTTGCAACATCTGCGAGCTTAGTTTTGGCATGTTTTGGTCTCTTGCACTGCGGCTGATAGAATCCAGGGCCACATTCTTAAAATCACTAAATTTCCCCAATTTTCTTTTTTCTCCTCCAATTGCAATTCCTTTGATGTTATCTCCATTCCATTGTGTTTGTAAGTCCTTCTTATCTGTTTTGGCCTTCAGTTGGGACCAATTTTCACAAGCACTGCTGCATGTGCCTGCACTTGATGGCGTATGGCCTGCCTGCATTTAGATGGCTTTGACTTTGGGAAAGATTTTTTTCTTTCTTTAAATATCCATGCCATGTACCTCATATCTTGCTCTCCAAGTGGTGTCTTGCTCCTTGGCATTTTCGCCTGCTTTTGCAACATCTGTGAGCTTAGTTTTTGCATGTTTTAGTCCTTTGCACTGCAGCTGATAGAATCCTGGGCCATTTCCTTAGAGTCACTAAATTTCCCAAGTTTTCTTTTTTTCTCCTCCAATTGCAATTCCTTTGATGGTATCTCCATTCCATCGTGTTTGTAAGTCCTTCTTATGTGTTTTGGCCTTCAGTGGGGACCAATTTTTACAAGCATTGCTTCATGTGCCTGCACTTGATGGCGTATGGCCCGCCTGCATTTTGATGGCTTTGACTTTGGGAAAGATTTTTTTCTTTCTTTAAGTATCTATGCCATGTCCCTCATGACTTCCTCTCCTAGTGGTGTCTGGCTCCTTGACAATTTCCCCTGCTTTTGCAACGTCTTTGAGCTTTGTTTTGGCATGTTTTGGTCCTTTGCACTGCAGCTGATATAATCCTGGGCAATTTCCTTAGAGTCACTAAATTTCCCAAATTTTTTTTTTTCTCCTCCAATTGCAATTCCTTTGATTGTATCTCCATTCCATCGTGTTTGTAAGTCCTTCTTCTCTGTTTTGGCCTTCAGTGGGGACCAATTTTCATAAGCATTGCTGCATGTGCCTGCACTTAATTGCGTATGGCCTGCCTGAATTTTGATGGCTTTGACTTTGGGAAAGATTTTTTGCTTTTTTTTAACTATCCATGCCATGTCCGTCATATCCCTCTCTCCAAGTGGTGTCTTCCTCCTTGACTTTTTCCCCTGCTTTTGCAACATCTCTGAACATAGTTTTGGCATGTTATGGTCCTTTGCAATGCAGCTGATTTCCTCACAACTTATTTTTTGAAGACACTAAAATTCCCGATTTTCTGCTTTTTTCAATTGCATTTCATTTCAACCTATCTCCTTTCCAGAGTGTTTGTAAGCCTTTCTGTTTGATTTCAATGGGGACCAATAGAGGAATCTTTGGTGCATGTCCATGCCCTTGACGGCATGCCATGCCTTTTGATGGCTTTGACTTTGGGAAAGATTTTTTGCTTTTTTTTGTTGTTTTATGAAGTATCCATGCCATGTCCCTCATATCTTCGCTCCAAGTTGTGTCTTCCTCCTTGACTTTTCCCCCTGCTTTTGCAACATCTGCGAGCTTAGTTTTGGCATGTTTTGGTCTCTTGCACTGCGGCTGATAGAATCCAGGGCCACATTCTTAAAATCACTAAATTTCCCCAATTTTCTTTTTTCTCCTCCAATTGCAATTCCTTTGATGTTATCTCCATTCCATTGTGTTTGTAAGTCCTTCTTATCAGTTTTGGCCTTCAGTTGGGACCAATTTTCACAAGCACTGCTGCATGTGCCTGCACTTGATGGCTTATGGCCTGCCTGCATTTTGATGGCTTTGACTTTGTGAAGGATTTTTTTCTTTTTTTAAGTATCCATGCCATGTCACTCATATCTTGCTCTCCAAGTGGTGTCTTGCTCCTTGGCATTTTCGCCTGCTTTTGCAACATCTGTGAGCTTAGTTTTTGCATGTTTTAGTCCTTTGCACTGCAGCTGATAGAATCCTGGGCCATTTCCTTAGAGTCACTAAATTTCCCAAGTTTTCTTTTGTTCTCATCCAATTGCAATTCCTTTGATGGTATCTCCATTCCATCGTGTTTGTAAGTCCTTCTTATCTGTTTTGGCCTTCAGTGGGGACCAATTTTTACAAGCATTGCTGCATGTGCCTGCACTTGATGGCGTATGGCCCGCCTGCATTTTGATGGCTTTGACTTTGGGAAAGATTTTTTTCTTTCTTTAAGTATCTATGCCATGTCCCTCATGACTTCCTCTCCTAGTGGTGTCTGGCTCCTTGACAATTTTCCCTGCTTTTGCAACGTCTGTGAGCTTTGTTTTGGCATGTTTTGGTCCTTTGCACTGCAGCTGATAGAATCCTGGGCAATTTCCTTAGAGTCACTAAATTTCCCAAATTTTTTTTTTTTCTCCTCCAATTGCAATTCCTTTGATTGTATCTCCATTCCATCGTGTTTGTAAGTCCTTATTCTCTGTTTTGGCCTTCAGTGGGGACCAATTTTCATAAGCATTGCTGCATGTGCCTGCACTTGATGGTGTATGGCCCGCCTGAATTTTGATGGCTTTGTCTTTGTGCAAGATTTTTTCCTTTTTTTAAGTATCCATGCCATGTCCGTCATATCCCTCTCTCCAAGTGGTGTCTTCCTCCTTGAGTTTTTCCCCTGCTTTTGCAACATCTCTGAACATAGTTTTGGCATGTTATGGTCCTTTGCAAGGCAGCTGATTTCCTCACAACTTATTTTTTGAAGACACTAAAATTCCCGATTTTCTGCTTTTTTCAATTGCATTTCATTTCAACCTATCTCCTTTCCAGAGTGTTTGTAAGCCTTTCTGTTTGAGTTCGCAAGATTCCTTTTCCCTTCCCGAAAGCAAATGAAATTTCCTTTCGGGAAGGGAAAAGGAATCTTGCGATTTCAATGGGGACCAATAGAGGAATCTTTGGTGCATGTCCATGCCCTTGACGGCATGACATGCCTTTTGATGGCTTTGACTTTGGGAAAGATTTTTTGCTTTTTTTTGTTGTTTTATGAAGTATCCATGCCATGTCCCTCATATCTTCGCTCCAAGTTGTGTCTTCCTCCTTGACTTTTCCCCCTGCTTTTGCAACATCTGCGAGCTTAGTTTTGGCATGTTTTCGTCTTTTGCACTGCGGCTGATAGAATCCAGGGCCACATTCTTAAAATCACTAAATTTCCCCAATTTTCTTTTTTCTCCTCCAATTGCAATTCCTTTGATGTTATCTCCATTCCATTGTGTTTGTAAGTCCTTCTTATCTGTTTTGGCCTTCAGTTGGGACCAATTTTCACAAGCACTGCTGCATGTGCCTGCACTTGATGGCTTATTGCCTGCCTGCATTTTGATGGCTTTGACTTTGGGAAAGATTTTTTTCTTTCTTTAAATATCCATGCCATGTACCTCATATCTTGCTCTCCAAGTGGTGTCTTGCTCCTTGGCATTTTCGCCTGCTTTTGCAACATCTGTGAGCTTAGTTTTTGCATGTTTTAGTCCTTTGCACTGCAGCTGATAGAATCCTGGGCCATTTCCTTAGAGTCACTAAATTTCCCAATTTTTCTTTTTTTCTCCTCCAATTGCAATTCCTTTGATGGTATCTCCATTCCATCGTGTTTGTAAGTCCTTCTTATCTGTTTTGGCCTTCAGTGGGGACCAATTTTTACAAGCATTGCTGCATGTGCCTGCACTTGATGGCGTATGGCCCGCCTGCATTTTGATGGCTTTGACTTTGGGAAAGATTTTTTTCTTTCTTTAAGTATCTATGCCATGTCCCTCATGTCTTCCTCTCCTAGTGGTGTCTGGCTCCTTGACATTTTCCCCTGCTTTTGCAACGTCTGTGCGCTTTGTTTTGGCATGTTTTGGTCCTTTGCACTGCAGCTGATATAATCCTGGGCCATATCCTTAGAGTCACTAAATTTCCCAAATTTTTTTTTTTCTCCTCCAATTGCAATTCCTTTGATTGTATCTCCATTCCATCGTGTTTGTAAGTCCTTCTTCTCTGTTTTGGCCTTCAGTGGGGACCAATTTTCATAAGCATTGCTGCATGTGCCAGCACTTGATGGCGTATGGCCCGCCTGAATTTTGATGGCTTTGTTTTGGGAAAGATTTTTTCCTTTTTGTAAGGATCCATGCCATGTCCGTCATATCCCTCTCTCCAAGTGGTGTCTTCCTCCTTGACTTTTTCCCCTGCTTTTGCAACATCTCTGAACATAGTTTTGGCATGTTATGGTCCTTTGCAATGCAGCTGATTTCCTCACAGCCTATTTTTTGAAGACACTAAAATTCCCGATTTTCTGCTTTTTTCAATTGCATTTCATTTCAACCTATCTCCTTTCCAGAGTGTTTGTAAGCCTTTCTGTTTGAGTTCGCAAGAAATGAAATTTCCTTTCGGGAAGGGAAAAGGAATCTTGCGATTTCAATGGGGACCAATAGAGGAATCTTTGGTGCATGTCCATGCCCTTGACGGCATGACATGCCTTTTGATGGCTTTGACTTTGGGAAAGATTTTTTGCTTTTTTTTGTTGTTTTATGAAGTATCCATGCCATGTCCCTCATATCTTCGCTCCAAGTTGTGTCTTCCTCCTTGACTTTTCCCCCTGCTTTTGCAACATCTGCGAGCTTAGTTTTGGCATGTTTTGGTCTTTTGCACTGCGGCTGATAGAATCCAGGGCCACATTCTTAAAATCACTAAATTTCCCCAATTTTCTTTTTTCTCCTCCAATTGCAATTCCTTTGATGTTATCTCCATTCCATTGTGTTTGTAAGTCCTTCTTATCTGTTTTGGCCTTCAGTTGGGACCAATTTTCACAAGCACTGCTGCATGTGCCTGCACTTGATGGCTTATGGCCTGCCTGCATTTTGATGGCTTGACTTGGAGAAAGATTTTTTTCTTTCTTTAAATATCCATGCCATGTACCTCATATCTTGCTCTCCAAGTGGTGTCTTGCTCCTTGGCATTTTCGCCTGCTTTTGCAACGTCTGTGAGCTTTGTTTTGGCATGTTTTGGTCCTTTGCACTGCAGCTGATATAATCCTGGGCAATTTCCTTAGAGTAACTAAATTTCCCAAATTTTTTTTTTTCTCCTCCAATTGCAATTCCTTTGATTGTATCTCCATTCCATTGTCTTTGTAAGTCCTTCTTCTCTGTTTTGGCCTTCAGTGGGGACCAATTTTCATAAGCATTGCTGCATGTGCCTGCACTTGATGGCGTATGGCCCGCCTGAATTTTGATGGCTTTGTCTTTGGGAAAGATTTTTTCCTTTTTTTAAGTATCCATGCCATGTCCGTCATATCCCTCTCTCCAAGTGGTGTCTTCCTCCTTGACTTTTTCCCCTGCTTTTGCAACATCTCTGAACATAGTTTTGGCATGTTATGGTCCTTTGCAAGGCAGCTGATTTCCTCACAGCCTATTTTTTGAAGACACTAAAATTCCCGATTTTCTGCTTTTTTCAATTGCATTTCATTTCAACCTATCTCCTTTCCAGAGTGTTTGTAAGCCTTTCTGTTTGAGTTCGCAAGATTCCTTTTCCCTTCCCGAAAGGAAATTTCATTTCCTTTCGGGAAGGGAAAAGGAATCTTGCGATTTCAATGGGGACCAATAGAGGAATCTTTGGTGCATGTCCATGCCCTTGACGGCATGACATGCCTTTTGATGGCTTTGACTTTGGGAAAGATTTTTTGCTTTTTTTTGTTGTTTTATGAAGTATCCATGCCATGTCCCTCATATCTTCGCTCCAAGTTGTGTCTTCCTCCTTGACTTTTCCCCCTGCTTTTGCAACATCTGCGAGCTTAGTTTTGGCATGTTTTGGTCTCTTGCACTGCGGCTGATAGAATCCAGGGCCACATTCTTAAAATCACTAAATTTCCCCAATTTTCTTTTTTCTCCTCCAATTGCAATTCCTTTGATGTTATCTCCATTCCATTGTGTTTGTAAGTCCTTCTTATCTGTTTTGGCCTTCAGTTGGGACCAATTTTCACAAGCACTGCTGCATGTGCCTGCACTTGATGGCTTATTGCCTGCCTGCATTTTGATGGCTTTGACTTTGGGAAAGATTTTTTTCTTTCTTTAAATATCCATGCCATGTACCTCATATCTTGCTCTCCAAGTGGTGTCTTGCTCCTTGGCATTTTCGCCTGCTTTTGCAACATCTGTGAGCTTAGTTTTTGCATGTTTTAGTCCTTTGCACTGCAGCTGATAGAATCCTGGGCCATTTCCTTAGAGTCACTAAATTTCCCAATTTTTCTTTTTTTCTCCTCCAATTGCAATTCCTTTGATGGTATCTCCATTCCATCGTGTTTGTAAGTCCTTCTTATCTGTTTTGGCCTTCAGTGGGGACCAATTTTTACAAGCATTGCTGCATGTGCCTGCACTTGATGGCGTATGGCCCGCCTGCATTTTGATGGCTTTGACTTTGGGAAAGATTTTTTTCTTTCTTTAAGTATCTATGCCATGTCCCTCATGTCTTCCTCTCCTAGTGGTGTCTGGCTCCTTGACATTTTCCCCTGCTTTTGCAACGTCTGTGCGCTTTGTTTTGGCATGTTTTGGTCCTTTGCACTGCAGCTGATATAATCCTGGGCCATATCCTTAGAGTCACTAAATTTCCCAAATTTTTTTTTTTCTCCTCCAATTGCAATTCCTTTGATGGTATCTCCATTCCATCGTGTTTGTAAGTCCTTCTTCTCTGTTTTGGCCTTCAGTGGGGACCAATTTTCCTAAGCATTGCTGCATGTGCCTGCACTTGATGGCGTATGGCCTGCCTGCATTTTGATGGCTTTGACTTTGGGGAAGATTTTTTGCTTTTCTTTAAGTATCCATGCCATGTCCCTCATATCTTCCTCTCCAAGTGGTGTCTTGCTCCTTGACATTTTCGCCTGCTTTTGCAACATATGTGAGGTTGGTTTTTGCATGTTTTAGTCCTTTGCACTGCAGCTCATATAATCCATGGCCATTTCCTTAGAGTCACTAAATTTTCCAAATTTTTTTTTTTCTCCTCCAATTGCAATTCCTTTGATGGTATCTCCATTCCATCGTGTTTGTAAGTCCTTCTTCTCTGTTTTGGCCTTCATTGGGGACCAATTTTCATAAGCATTGCTGCATGTGCCTGCACTTGATGGCGTATGGCCCGCCTGAATTTTGATGGCTTTGTCTTTGTGCAAGATTTTTTCCTTTTTTTAAGTATCCATGCCATGTCCGTCATATCCCTCTCTCCAAGTGGTGTCTTCCTCCTTGACTTTTTCCCCTGCTTTTGCAACATCTCTGAACATAGTTTTGGCATGTTATGGTCCTTTGCAAGGCAGCTGATTTCCTCACAGCCTATTTTTTGAAGACACTAAAATTCCCGATTTTCTGCTTTTTTCAATTGCATTTCATTTCAACCTATCTCCTTTCCAGAGTGTTTGTAAGCCTTTCTGTTTGAGTTCGCAAGATTCCTTTTCCCTTCCCGAAAGGAAATGAAATTTCCTTTCGGGAAGGGAAAAGGAATCTTGCGATTTCAATGGGGACCAATAGAGGAATCTTTGGTGCATGTCCATGCCCTTGACGGCATGACATGCCTTTTGATGGCTTTGACTTTGGGAAAGATTTTTTGCTTTTTTTTGTTGTTTTATGAAGTATCCATGCCATGTCCCTCATATCTTCGCTCCAAGTTGTGTCTTCCTCCTTGACTTTTCCCCCTGCTTTTGCAACATCTGCGAGCTTAGTTTTGGCATGTTTTCGTCTTTTGCACTGCGGCTGATAGAATCCAGGGCCACATTCTTAAAATCACTAAATTTCCCCAATTTTCTTTTTTCTCCTCCAATTGCAATTCCTTTGATGTTATCTCCATTCCATTGTGTTTGTAAGTCCTTCTTATCTGTTTTGGCCTTCAGTTGGGACCAATTTTCACAAGCACTGCTGCATGTGCCTGCACTTGATGGCTTATTGCCTGCCTGCATTTTGATGGCTTTGACTTTGGGAAAGATTTTTTTCTTTCTTTAAATATCCATGCCATGTACCTCATATCTTGCTCTCCAAGTGGTGTCTTGCTCCTTGGCATTTTCGCCTGCTTTTGCAACATCTGTGAGCTTAGTTTTTGCATGTTTTAGTCCTTTGCACTGCAGCTGATAGAATCCTGGGCCATTTCCTTAGAGTCACTAAATTTCCCAATTTTTCTTTTTTTCTCCTCCAATTGCAATTCCTTTGATGGTATCTCCATTCCATCGTGTTTGTAAGTCCTTCTTATCTGTTTTGGCCTTCAGTGGGGACCAATTTTTACAAGCATTGCTGCATGTGCCTGCACTTGATGGCGTATGGCCCGCCTGCATTTTGATGGCTTTGACTTTGGGAAAGATTTTTTTCTTTCTTTAAGTATCTATGCCATGTCCCTCATGTCTTCCTCTCCTAGTGGTGTCTGGCTCCTTGACATTTTCCCCTGCTTTTGCAACGTCTGTGCGCTTTGTTTTGGCATGTTTTGGTCCTTTGCACTGCAGCTGATATAATCCTGGGCCATATCCTTAGAGTCACTAAATTTCCCAAATTTTTTTTTTTCTCCTCCAATTGCAATTCCTTTGATTGTATCTCCATTCCATCGTGTTTGTAAGTCCTTCTTCTCTGTTTTGGCCTTCAGTGGGGACCAATTTTCATAAGCATTGCTGCATGTGCCAGCACTTGATGGCGTATGGCCCGCCTGAATTTTGATGGCTTTGTTTTGGGAAAGATTTTTTCCTTTTTGTAAGGATCCATGCCATGTCCGTCATATCCCTCTCTCCAAGTGGTGTCTTCCTCCTTGACTTTTTCCCCTGCTTTTGCAACATCTCTGAACATAGTTTTGGCATGTTATGGTCCTTTGCAATGCAGCTGATTTCCTCACAGCCTATTTTTTGAAGACACTAAAATTCCCGATTTTCTGCTTTTTTCAATTGCATTTCATTTCAACCTATCTCCTTTCCAGAGTGTTTGTAAGCCTTTCTGTTTGAGTTCGCAAGAAATGAAATTTCCTTTCGGGAAGGGAAAAGGAATCTTGCGATTTCAATGGGGACCAATAGAGGAATCTTTGGTGCATGTCCATGCCCTTGACGGCATGACATGCCTTTTGATGGCTTTGACTTTGGGAAAGATTTTTTGCTTTTTTTTGTTGTTTTATGAAGTATCCATGCCATGTCCCTCATATCTTCGCTCCAAGTTGTGTCTTCCTCCTTGACTTTTCCCCCTGCTTTTGCAACATCTGCGAGCTTAGTTTTGGCATGTTTTGGTCTTTTGCACTGCGGCTGATAGAATCCAGGGCCACATTCTTAAAATCACTAAATTTCCCCAATTTTCTTTTTTCTCCTCCAATTGCAATTCCTTTGATGTTATCTCCATTCCATTGTGTTTGTAAGTCCTTCTTATCTGTTTTGGCCTTCAGTTGGGACCAATTTTCACAAGCACTGCTGCATGTGCCTGCACTTGATGGCTTATGGCCTGCCTGCATTTTGATGGCTTGACTTGGAGAAAGATTTTTTTCTTTCTTTAAATATCCATGCCATGTACCTCATATCTTGCTCTCCAAGTGGTGTCTTGCTCCTTGGCATTTTCGCCTGCTTTTGCAACGTCTGTGAGCTTTGTTTTGGCATGTTTTGGTCCTTTGCACTGCAGCTGATATAATCCTGGGCAATTTCCTTAGAGTAACTAAATTTCCCAAATTTTTTTTTTTCTCCTCCAATTGCAATTCCTTTGATTGTATCTCCATTCCATTGTCTTTGTAAGTCCTTCTTCTCTGTTTTGGCCTTCAGTGGGGACCAATTTTCATAAGCATTGCTGCATGTGCCTGCACTTGATGGCGTATGGCCCGCCTGAATTTTGATGGCTTTGTCTTTGGGAAAGATTTTTTCCTTTTTTTAAGTATCCATGCCATGTCCGTCATATCCCTCTCTCCAAGTGGTGTCTTCCTCCTTGACTTTTTCCCCTGCTTTTGCAACATCTCTGAACATAGTTTTGGCATGTTATGGTCCTTTGCAAGGCAGCTGATTTCCTCACAGCCTATTTTTTGAAGACACTAAAATTCCCGATTTTCTGCTTTTTTCAATTGCATTTCATTTCAACCTATCTCCTTTCCAGAGTGTTTGTAAGCCTTTCTGTTTGAGTTCGCAAGATTCCTTTTCCCTTCCCGAAAGGAAATGAAATTTCCTTTCGGGAAGGGAAAAGGAATCTTGCGATTTCAATGGGGACCAATAGAGGAATCTTTGGTGCATGTCCATGCCCTTGACGGCATGACATGCCTTTTGATGGCTTTGACTTTGGGAAAGATTTTTTGCTTTTTTTTGTTGTTTTATGAAGTATCCATGCCATGTCCCTCATATCTTCGCTCCAAGTTGTGTCTTCCTCCTTGACTTTTCCCCCTGCTTTTGCAACATCTGCGAGCTTAGTTTTGGCATGTTTTGGTCTCTTGCACTGCGGCTGATAGAATCCAGGGCCACATTCTTAAAATCACTAAATTTCCCCAATTTTCTTTTTTCTCCTCCAATTGCAATTCCTTTGATGTTATCTCCATTCCATTGTGTTTGTAAGTCCTTCTTATCTGTTTTGGCCTTCAGTTGGGACCAATTTTCACAAGCACTGCTGCATGTGCCTGCACTTGATGGCTTATTGCCTGCCTGCATTTTGATGGCTTTGACTTTGGGAAAGATTTTTTTCTTTCTTTAAATATCCATGCCATGTACCTCATATCTTGCTCTCCAAGTGGTGTCTTGCTCCTTGGCATTTTCGCCTGCTTTTGCAACATCTGTGAGCTTAGTTTTTGCATGTTTTAGTCCTTTGCACTGCAGCTGATAGAATCCTGGGCCATTTCCTTAGAGTCACTAAATTTCCCAATTTTTCTTTTTTTCTCCTCCAATTGCAATTCCTTTGATGGTATCTCCATTCCATCGTGTTTGTAAGTCCTTCTTATCTGTTTTGGCCTTCAGTGGGGACCAATTTTTACAAGCATTGCTGCATGTGCCTGCACTTGATGGCGTATGGCCCGCCTGCATTTTGATGGCTTTGACTTTGGGAAAGATTTTTTTCTTTCTTTAAGTATCTATGCCATGTCCCTCATGTCTTCCTCTCCTAGTGGTGTCTGGCTCCTTGACATTTTCCCCTGCTTTTGCAACGTCTGTGCGCTTTGTTTTGGCATGTTTTGGTCCTTTGCACTGCAGCTGATATAATCCTGGGCCATATCCTTAGAGTCACTAAATTTCCCAAATTTTTTTTTTTCTCCTCCAATTGCAATTCCTTTGATTGTATCTCCATTCCATCGTGTTTGTAAGTCCTTCTTCTCTGTTTTGGCCTTCAGTGGGGACCAATTTTCATAAGCATTGCTGCATGTGCCAGCACTTGATGGCGTATGGCCCGCCTGAATTTTGATGGCTTTGTTTTGGGAAAGATTTTTTCCTTTTTGTAAGGATCCATGCCATGTCCGTCATATCCCTCTCTCCAAGTGGTGTCTTCCTCCTTGACTTTTTCCCCTGCTTTTGCAACATCTCTGAACATAGTTTTGGCATGTTATGGTCCTTTGCAATGCAGCTGATTTCCTCACAGCCTATTTTTTGAAGACACTAAAATTCCCGATTTTCTGCTTTTTTCAATTGCATTTCATTTCAACCTATCTCCTTTCCAGAGTGTTTGTAAGCCTTTCTGTTTGAGTTCGCAAGAAATGAAATTTCCTTTCGGGAAGGGAAAAGGAATCTTGCGATTTCAATGGGGACCAATAGAGGAATCTTTGGTGCATGTCCATGCCCTTGACGGCATGACATGCCTTTTGATGGCTTTGACTTTGGGAAAGATTTTTTGCTTTTTTTTGTTGTTTTATGAAGTATCCATGCCATGTCCCTCATATCTTCGCTCCAAGTTGTGTCTTCCTCCTTGACTTTTCCCCCTGCTTTTGCAACATCTGCGAGCTTAGTTTTGGCATGTTTTGGTCTTTTGCACTGCGGCTGATAGAATCCAGGGCCACATTCTTAAAATCACTAAATTTCCCCAATTTTCTTTTTTCTCCTCCAATTGCAATTCCTTTGATGTTATCTCCATTCCATTGTGTTTGTAAGTCCTTCTTATCTGTTTTGGCCTTCAGTTGGGACCAATTTTCACAAGCACTGCTGCATGTGCCTGCACTTGATGGCTTATGGCCTGCCTGCATTTTGATGGCTTGACTTGGAGAAAGATTTTTTTCTTTCTTTAAATATCCATGCCATGTACCTCATATCTTGCTCTCCAAGTGGTGTCTTGCTCCTTGGCATTTTCGCCTGCTTTTGCAACGTCTGTGAGCTTTGTTTTGGCATGTTTTGGTCCTTTGCACTGCAGCTGATATAATCCTGGGCAATTTCCTTAGAGTAACTAAATTTCCCAAATTTTTTTTTTTCTCCTCCAATTGCAATTCCTTTGATTGTATCTCCATTCCATTGTCTTTGTAAGTCCTTCTTCTCTGTTTTGGCCTTCAGTGGGGACCAATTTTCATAAGCATTGCTGCATGTGCCTGCACTTGATGGCGTATGGCCCGCCTGAATTTTGATGGCTTTGTCTTTGGGAAAGATTTTTTCCTTTTTTTAAGTATCCATGCCATGTCCGTCATATCCCTCTCTCCAAGTGGTGTCTTTCTCCTTGAGTTTTTCCCCTGCTTTTGCAACATCTCTGAACATAGTTTTGGCATGTTATGGTCCTTTGCAAGGCAGCTGATTTCCTCACAGCCTATTTTTTGAAGACACTAAAATTCCCGATTTTCTGCTTTTTTCAATTGCATTTCATTTCAACCTATCTCCTTTCCAGAGTGTTTGTAAGCCTTTCTGTTTGAGTTCGCAAGATTCCTTTTCCCTTCCCGAAAGGAAATGAAATTTCCTTTCGGGAAGGGAAAAGGAATCTTGCGATTTCAATGGGGACCAATAGAGGAATCTTTGGTGCATGTCCATGCCCTTGACGGCATGACATGCCTTTTGATGGCTTTGACTTTGGGAAAGATTTTTTGCTTTTTTTTGTTGTTTTATGAAGTATCCATGCCATGTCCCTCATATCTTCGCTCCAAGTTGTGTCTTCCTCCTTGACTTTTCCCCCTGCTTTTGCAACATCTGCGAGCTTAGTTTTGGCATGTTTTGGTCTCTTGCACTGCGGCTGATAGAATCCAGGGCCACATTCTTAAAATCACTAAATTTCCCCAATTTTCTTTTTTCTCCTCCAATTGCAATTCCTTTGATGTTATCTCCATTCCATTGTGTTTGTAAGTCCTTCTTATCTGTTTTGGCCTTCAGTTGGGACCAATTTTCACAAGCACTGCTGCATGTGCCTGCACTTGATGGCTTATGGCCTGCCTGCATTTAGATGGCTTTGACTTTGGGAAAGATTTTTTTCTTTCTTTAAATATCCATGCCATGTACCTCATATCTTGCTCTCCAAGTGGTGTCTTGCTCCTTGGCATTTTCGCCTGCTTTTGCAACATGTGTGAACTTAGTTTTTGCATGTTTTAGTCCTTTGCACTGCAGCTGATAGAATCCTGGGCCATTTCCTTAGAGTCACTAAATTTCCCAAGTTTTCTTTTTTTCTCATCCAATTGCAATTCCTTTGATGGTATCTCCATTCCATCGTGTTTGTAAGTCCTTCTTATCTGTTTTGGCCTTCAGTGGGGACCAATTTTTACAAGCATTGCTGCATGTGCCTGCACTTGATGGTGTATGGCCCGCCTGTATTTTGATGGCTTTGACTTTGGGAAAGATTATTTCTTTCTTTAAGTATCTATGCCATGTCCCTCATGTCTTCCTCTCCTAGTGGTGTCTGGCTCCTTGACATTTTCCCCTGCTTTAGCAATGTCTCTGAGCTTTGTTTTGGCATGTTTTGGTCCTTTGCACTGCAGCTGATATAATCCTGGGCCATATCCTTAGAGTCACTAAATTTCCCAAATTTTTTTTTTCTCCTCCAATTGCAATTCCTTTGATTGTATCTCCATTCCATCGTGTTTGTAAGTCCTTCTTCTCTGTTTTGGCCTTCAGTGGGGACCAATTTTCATAAGCATTGCTGCATGTGCCTGCACTTGATGGCTTATGGCCTGCCTGCATTTTGATGGCTTTGACTTGGGGAAAGATTTTTTTCTTTCTTTAAATATCCATGCCATGTACCTCATATCTTGCTCTCCAAGTGGTGTCTTGCTCCTTGGCATTTTCGCCTGCTTTTGCAACATCTGTGAGCTTAGTTTTTGCATGTTTTAGTCCTTTGCACTGCAGCTGATAGAATCCTGGGCCATTTCCTTAGAGTCACTAAATTTCCCAAGTTTTCTTTTTTTCTCATCCAATTGCAATTCCTTTGATGGTATCTCCATTCCATCGTGTTTGTAAGTCCTTCTTATCTGTTTTGGCCTTCAGTGGGAACCAATTTTTACAAGCATTGCTGCATGTGCCTGCACTTGATGGCGTATGGCCCGCCTGCATTTTGATGGCTTTGACTTTGGGAAAGATTTTTTTCTTTCTTTAAGTATCTATGCCATGTCCCTCATGTCTTCCTCTCCTAGTGGTGTCTTGCTTCTTGACATTTTCCCCTGCTTTTGCAACGTCTGTGAGCTTTGTTTTGGCATGTTTTGGTCCTTTGCACTGCAGCTGATATAATCCTGGGCAATTTCCTTAGAGTAACTAAATTTCCCAAATTTTTTTTTTTCTCCTCCAATTGCAATTCCTTTGATTGTATCTCCATTCCATTGTCTTTGTAAGTCCTTCTTCTCTGTTTTGGCCTTCAGTGGGGACCAATTTTCATAAGCATTGCTGCATGTGCCTGCACTTGATGGCGTATGGCCCGCCTGAATTTTGATGGCTTTGACTTTGGGAAAGATTTTTTCCTTTTTTTAAGTATCCATGCCATGTCCGTCATATCCCTCTCTCCAAGTGGTGTCTTCCTCCTTGACTTTTTCCCCTGCTTTTGCAACATCTCTGAACATAGTTTTGGCATGTTATGGTCCTTTGCAAGGCAGCTGATTTCCTCACAGCCTATTTTTTGAAGACACTAAAATTCCCGATTTTCTGCTTTTTTCAATTGCATTTCATTTCAACCTATCTCCTTTCCAGAGTGTTTGTAAGCCTTTCTGTTTGAGTTCGCAAGATTCCTTTTCCCTTCCCGAAAGGAAATGAAATTTCCTTTCGGGAAGGGAAAAGGAATCTTGCGATTTCAATGGGGACCAATAGAGGAATCTTTGGTGCATGTCCATGCCCTTGACTGCATGACATGCCTTTTGATGGCTTTGACTTTGGGAAAGATTTTTTGCTTTTTTTTGTTGTTTTATGAAGTATCCATGCCATGTCCCTCATATCTTCGCTCCAAGTTGTGTCTTCCTCCTTGACTTTTCCCCCTGCTTTTGCAACATCTGCGAGCTTAGTTTTGGCATGTTTTGGTCTCTTGCACTGCGGCTGATAGAATCCAGGGCCACATTCTTAAAATCACTAAATTTCCCCAATTTTCTTTTTTCTCCTCCAATTGCAATTCCTTTGATGTTATCTCCATTCCATTGTGTTTGTAAGTCCTTCTTATCTGTTTTGGCCTTCAGTTGGGACCAATTTTCACAAGCACTGCTGCATGTGCCTGCACTTGATGGCTTATGGCCTGCCTGCATTTTGATGGCTTTGACTTTGGGAAAGATTTTTTTCTTTCTTTAAATATCCATGCCATGTACCTCATATCTTGCTCTCCAAGTGGTGTCTTGCTCCTTGGCATTTTCGCCTGCTTTTGCAACATGTGTGAACTTAGTTTTTGCATGTTTTAGTCCTTTGCACTGCAGCTGATAGAATCCTGGGCCATTTCCTTAGAGGCACTAAATTTCCCAAGTTTTCTTTTTTTCTCATCCAATTGCAATTCCTTTGATGGTATCTCCATTCCATCGTGTTTGTAAGTCCTTCTTATCTATTTTGGCCTTCAGTGGGGACCAATTTTTACAAGCATTGCTGCATGTGCCTGCACTTGATGGTGTATGGCCCGCCTGCATTTTGATGGCTTTGACTTTGGGAAAGATTATTTCTTTCTTTAAGTATCTATGCCATGTCCCTCATGTCTTCCTCTCCTAGTGGTGTCTGGCTCCTTGACATTTTCCCCTGCTTTTGCAATGTCTGTGAGCTTTGTTTTGGCATGTTTTGGTCCTTTGCACTGCAGCTGATATAATCCTGGGCCATATCCTTAGAGTCACTAAATTTCCCAAATTTTCTTTTTTTCTCCTCCAATTGCAATTCCTTTGATTGTATCTCCATTCCATCGTGTTTGTAAGTCCTTCTTCTCTGTTTTGGCCTTCAGTGGGGACCAATTTTCATAAGCATTGCTGCATGTGCCTGCACTTGATGGTGTATGGCCCGCCTGAATTTTGATGGCTTTGTCTTTGTGCAAGATTTTTTCCTTTTTTTAAGTATCCATGCCATGTCCGTCATATCCCTCTCTCCAAGTGGTGTCTTTCTCCTTGACTTTTTCCCCTGCTTTTGCAACCTCTCTGAACATAGTTTTGGCATGTTATGGTCCTTTGCAATGCAGCTGATTTCCTCACAGCCTATTTTTTGAAGACACTAAAATTCCCGATTTTCTGCTTTTTTCAATTGCATTTCATTTCAACCTATCTCCTTTCCAGAGTGTTTGTAAGCCTTTCTGTTTGAGTTCGCAAGATTCCTTTTCCCTTCCCGAAAGGAAATGAAATTTCCTTTCGGGAAGGGAAAAGGAATCTTGCGATTTCAATGGGGACCAATAGAGGAATCTTTGGTGCATGTCCATGCCCTTGACTGCATGACATGCCTTTTGATGGCTTTGACTTTGGGAAAGATTTTTTGCTTTTTTTTGTTGTTTTATGAAGTATCCATGCCATGTCCCTCATATCTTCGCTCCAAGTTGTGTCTTCCTCCTTGACTTTTTCCCCTGCTTTTGCAACATCTGCGAGCTTAGTTTTGGCATGTTTTGGTCTCTTGCACTGCGGCTGATAGAATCCAGGGCCACATTCTTAAAATCACTAAATTTCCCCAATTTTCTTTTTTCTCCTCCAATTGCAATTCCTTTGATGTTATCTCCATTCCATTGTGTTTGTAAGTCCTTCTTATCTGTTTTGGCCTTCAGTTGGGACCAATTTTCACAAGCACTGCTGCATGTGCCTGCACTTGATGGCTTATGGCCTGCCTGCATTTTGATGGCTTTGACTTTGGGAAAGATTTTTTTCTTTCTTTAAATATCCATGCCATGTACCTCATATCTTGCTCTCCAAGTGGTGTCTTGCTCCTTGGCATTTTCGCCTGCTTTTGCAACATGTGTGAACTTAGTTTTTGCATGTTTTAGTCCTTTGCACTGCAGCTGATAGAATCCTGGGCCATTTCCTTAGAGTCACTAAATTTCCCAAGTTTTCTTTTTTTCTCATCCAATTGCAATTCCTTTGATGGTATCTCCATTCCATCGTGTTTTAAGTCCTTCTTATCTGTTTTGGCCTTCAGTGGGAACCAATTTTTACAAGCATTGCTGCATGTGCCTGCACTTGATGGCGTATGGCCCGCCTGCATTTTGATGGCTTTGACTTTGGGAAAGATTTTTTTCTTTCTTTAAGTATCTATGCCATGTCCCTCATGTCTTCCTCTCCTAGTGGTGTCTTGCTTCTTGACATTTTCCCCTGCTTTTGCAACGTCTGTGAGCTTTGTTTTGGCATGTTTTGGTCCTTTGCACTGCAGCTGATATAATCCTGGGCAATTTCCTTAGAGTAACTAAATTTCCCAAATTTTTTTTTTTCTCCTCCAATTGCAATTCCTTTGATTGTATCTCCATTCCATTGTCTTTGTAAGTCCTTCTTCTCTGTTTTGGCCTTCAGTGGGGACCAATTTTCATAAGCATTGCTGCATGTGCCTGCACTTGATGGCGTATGGCCCGCCTGAATTTTGATGGCTTTGACTTTGGGAAAGATTTTTTCCTTTTTTTAAGTATCCATGCCATGTCCGTCATATCCCTCTCTCCAAGTGGTGTCTTCCTCCTTGACTTTTTCCCCTGCTTTTGCAACATCTCTGAACATAGTTTTGGCATGTTATGGTCCTTTGCAAGGCAGCTGATTTCCTCACAGCCTATTTTTTGAAGACACTAAAATTCCCGATTTTCTGCTTTTTTCAATTGCATTTCATTTCAACCTATCTCCTTTCCAGAGTGTTTGTAAGCCTTTCTGTTTGAGTTCGCAAGATTCCTTTTCCCTTCCCGAAAGGAAATGAAATTTCCTTTCGGGAAGGGAAAAGGAATCTTGCGATTTCAATGGGGACCAATAGAGGAATCTTTGGTGCATGTCCATGCCCTTGACGGCATGACATGCCTTTTGATGGCTTTGACTTTGGGAAAGATTTTTTGCTTTTTTTTGTTGTTTTATGAAGTATCCATGCCATGTCCCTCATATCTTCGCTCCAAGTTGTGTCTTCCTCCTTGACTTTTCCCCCTGCTTTTGCAACATCTGCGAGCTTAGTTTTGGCATGTTTTGGTCTCTTGCACTGCGGCTGATAGAATCCAGGGCCACATTCTTAAAATCACTAAATTTCCCCAATTTTCTTTTTTCTCCTCCAATTGCAATTCCTTTGATGTTATCTCCATTCCATTGTGTTTGTAAGTCCTTCTTATCTGTTTTGGCCTTCAGTTGGGACCAATTTTCACAAGCACTGCTGCATGTGCCTGCACTTGATGGCTTATTGCCTGCCTGCATTTTGATGGCTTTGACTTTGGGAAAGATTTTTTTCTTTCTTTAAATATCCATGCCATGTACCTCATATCTTGCTCTCCAAGTGGTGTCTTGCTCCTTGGCATTTTCGCCTGCTTTTGCAACATGTGTGAACTTAGTTTTTGCATGTTTTAGTCCTTTGCACTGCAGCTGATAGAATCCTGGGCCATTTCCTTAGAGTCACTAAATTTCCCAAGTTTTCTTTTTTTCTCATCCAATTGCAATTCCTTTGATGGTATCTCCATTCCATCGTGTTTGTAAGTCCTTCTTATCTATTTTGGCCTTCAGTGGGGACCAATTTTTACAAGAACTGCTGCATGTGCCTGCACTTGATGGTGTATGGCCCGCCTGCATTTTGATGGCTTTGACTTTGGGAAAGATTATTTCTTTCTTTAAGTATCTATGCCATGTCCCTCATGTCTTCCTCTCCTAGTGGTGTCTGGCTCCTTGACATTTTCCCCTGCTTTTGCAATGTCTGTGAGCTTTGTTTTGGCATGTTTTGGTCCTTTGCACTGCAGCTGATATAATCCTGGGCCATATCCTTAGAGTCACTAAATTTCCCAAATTTTCTTTTTTTCTCCTCCAATTGCAATTCCTTTGATTGTATCTCCATTCCATCGTGTTTGTAAGTCCTTCTTCTCTGTTTTGGCCTTCAGTGGGGACCAATTTTCATAAGCATTGCTGCATGTGCCTGCACTTGATGGTGTATGGCCCGCCTGAATTTTGATGGCTTTGTCTTTGTGCAAGATTTTTTCCTTTTTTTAAGTATCCATGCCATGTCCGTCATATCCCTCTCTCCAAGTGGTGTCTTTCTCCTTGAGTTTTTCCCCTGCTTTTGCAACCTCTCTGAACATAGTTTTGGCATGTTATGGTCCTTTGCAATGCAGCTGATTTCCTCACAGCCTATTTTTTGAAGACACTAAAATTCCCGATTTTCTGCTTTTTTCAATTGCATTTCATTTCAACCTATCTCCTTTCCAGAGTGTTTGTAAGCCTTTCTGTTTGAGTTCGCAAGATTCCTTTTCCCTTCCCGAAAGGAAATGAAATTTCCTTTCGGGAAGGGAAAAGGAATCTTGCGATTTCAATGGGGACCAATAGAGGAATCTTTGGTGCATGTCCATGCCCTTGACTGCATGACATGCCTTTTGATGGCTTTGACTTTGGGAAAGATTTTTTGCTTTTTTTTGTTGTTTTATGAAGTATCCATGCCATGTCCCTCATATCTTCGCTCCAAGTTGTGTCTTCCTCCTTGACTTTTCCCCCTGCTTTTGCAACATCTGCGAGCTTAGTTTTGGCATGTTTTGGTCTCTTGCACTGCGGCTGATAGAATCCAGGGCCACATTCTTAAAATCACTAAATTTCCCCAATTTTCTTTTTTCTCCTCCAATTGCAATTCCTTTGATGTTATCTCCATTCCATTGTGTTTGTAAGTCCTTCTTATCTGTTTTGGCCTTCAGTTGGGACCAATTTTCACAAGCACTGCTGCATGTGCCTGCACTTGATGGCTTATGGCCTGCCTGCATTTTGATGGCTTTGACTTTGGGAAAGATTTTTTTCTTTCTTTAAATATCCATGCCATGTACCTCATATCTTGCTCTCCAAGTGGTGTCTTGCTCCTTGGCATTTTCGCCTGCTTTTGCAACATGTGTGAACTTAGTTTTTGCATGTTTTAGTCCTTTGCACTGCAGCTGATAGAATCCTGGGCCATTTCCTTAGAGGCACTAAATTTCCCAAGTTTTCTTTTTTTCTCCTCCAATTGCAATTCCTTTGATTGTATCTCCATTCCATCGTGTTTGTAAGTCCTTCTTCTCTGTTTTGGCCTTCAGTGGGGACCAATTTTCATAAGCATTGCTGCATGTGCCTGCACTTGATGGTGTATGGCCCGCCTGAATTTTGATGGCTTTGTCTTTGTGCAAGATTTTTTCCTTTTTTTAAGTATCCATGCCATGTCCGTCATATCCCTCTCTCCAAGTGGTGTCTTTCTCCTTGAGTTTTTCCCCTGCTTTTGCAACCTCTCTGAACATAGTTTTGGCATGTTATGGTCCTTTGCAATGCAGCTGATTTCCTCACAGCCTATTTTTTGAAGACACTAAAATTCCCGATTTTCTGCTTTTTTCAATTGCATTTCATTTCAACCTATCTCCTTTCCAGAGTGTTTGTAAGCCTTTCTGTTTGAGTTCGCAAGATTCCTTTTCCCTTCCCGAAAGGAAATGAAATTTCCTTTCGGGAAGGGAAAAGGAATCTTGCGATTTCAATGGGGACCAATAGAGGAATCTTTGGTGCATGTCCATGCCCTTGACTGCATGACATGCCTTTTGATGGCTTTGACTTTGGGAAAGATTTTTTGCTTTTTTTTGTTGTTTTATGAAGTATCCATGCCATGTCCCTCATATCTTCGCTCCAAGTTGTGTCTTCCTCCTTGACTTTTCCCCCTGCTTTTGCAACATCTGCGAGCTTTGTTTTGGCATGTTTTGGTCCTTTGCACTGCAGCTGATAGAATCCTGGGCCATTTCCTTAGAGTCACTAAATTTCCCAAGTTTTCTTTTTTTCTCCTCCAATTGCAATTCCTTTGATGTTATCTCCATTCCATTGTGTTTGTAAGTCCTTCTTATCTGTTTTGGCCTTCAGTTGGGACCAATTTTCACAAGCACTGCTGCATGTGCCTGCACTTGATGGCTTATGGCCTGCCTGCATTTTGATGGCTTTGACTTTGGGAAAGATTTTTTTCTTTCTTTAAATATCCATGCCATGTACCTCATATCTTGCTCTCCAAGTGGTGTCTTGCTCCTTGGCATTTTCGCCTGCTTTTGCAACATCTGTGAGCTTAGTTTTTGCATGTTTTAGTCCTTTGCACTGCAGCTGATAGAATCCTGGGCCATTTCCTTAGAGTCACTAAATTTCCCAATTTTTCTTTTTTTCTCCTCCAATTGCAATTCCTTTGATGGTATCTCCATTCCATCGTGTTTGTAAGTCCTTCTTATCTGTTTTGGCCTTCAGTGGGGACCAATTTTTACAAGCATTGCTGCATGTGCCTGCACTTGATGGCGTATGGCCCGCCTGCATTTTGATGGCTTTGACTTTGGGAAAGATTTTTTTCTTTCTTTAAGTATCTATGCCATGTCCCTCATGTCTTCCTCTCCTAGTGGTGTCTGGCTCCTTGACATTTTCCCCTGCTTTTGCAACGTCTGTGCGCTTTGTTTTGGCATGTTTTGGTCCTTTGCACTGCAGCTGATATAATCCTGGGCCATATCCTTAGAGTCACTAAATTTCCCAAATTTTTTTTTTTCTCCTCCAATTGCAATTCCTTTGATTGTATCTCCATTCCATCGTGTTTGTAAGTCCTTCTTCTCTGTTTTGGCCTTCAGTGGGGACCAATTTTCATAAGCATTGCTGCATGTGCCAGCACTTGATGGCGTATGGCCCGCCTGAATTTTGATGGCTTTGTTTTGGGAAAGATTTTTTCCTTTTTGTAAGGATCCATGCCATGTCCGTCATATCCCTCTCTCCAAGTGGTGTCTTCCTCCTTGACTTTTTCCCCTGCTTTTGCAACATCTCTGAACATAGTTTTGGCATGTTATGGTCCTTTGCAATGCAGCTGATTTCCTCACAGCCTATTTTTTGAAGACACTAAAATTCCCGATTTTCTGCTTTTTTCAATTGCATTTCATTTCAACCTATCTCCTTTCCAGAGTGTTTGTAAGCCTTTCTGTTTGAGTTCGCAAGAAATGAAATTTCCTTTCGGGAAGGGAAAAGGAATCTTGCGATTTCAATGGGGACCAATAGAGGAATCTTTGGTGCATGTCCATGCCCTTGACGGCATGACATGCCTTTTGATGGCTTTGACTTTGGGAAAGATTTTTTGCTTTTTTTTGTTGTTTTATGAAGTATCCATGCCATGTCCCTCATATCTTCGCTCCAAGTTGTGTCTTCCTCCTTGACTTTTCCCCCTGCTTTTGCAACATCTGCGAGCTTAGTTTTGGCATGTTTTGGTCTTTTGCACTGCGGCTGATAGAATCCAGGGCCACATTCTTAAAATCACTAAATTTCCCCAATTTTCTTTTTTCTCCTCCAATTGCAATTCCTTTGATGTTATCTCCATTCCATTGTGTTTGTAAGTCCTTCTTATCTGTTTTGGCCTTCAGTTGGGACCAATTTTCACAAGCACTGCTGCATGTGCCTGCACTTGATGGCTTATGGCCTGCCTGCATTTTGATGGCTTGACTTGGAGAAAGATTTTTTTCTTTCTTTAAATATCCATGCCATGTACCTCATATCTTGCTCTCCAAGTGGTGTCTTGCTCCTTGGCATTTTCGCCTGCTTTTGCAACGTCTGTGAGCTTTGTTTTGGCATGTTTTGGTCCTTTGCACTGCAGCTGATATAATCCTGGGCAATTTCCTTAGAGTAACTAAATTTCCCAAATTTTTTTTTTTCTCCTCCAATTGCAATTCCTTTGATTGTATCTCCATTCCATTGTCTTTGTAAGTCCTTCTTCTCTGTTTTGGCCTTCAGTGGGGACCAATTTTCATAAGCATTGCTGCATGTGCCTGCACTTGATGGCGTATGGCCCGCCTGAATTTTGATGGCTTTGTCTTTGGGAAAGATTTTTTCCTTTTTTTAAGTATCCATGCCATGTCCGTCATATCCCTCTCTCCAAGTGGTGTCTTCCTCCTTGACTTTTTCCCCTGCTTTTGCAACATCTCTGAACATAGTTTTGGCATGTTATGGTCCTTTGCAAGGCAGCTGATTTCCTCACAGCCTATTTTTTGAAGACACTAAAATTCCCGATTTTCTGCTTTTTTCAATTGCATTTCATTTCAACCTATCTCCTTTCCAGAGTGTTTGTAAGCCTTTCTGTTTGAGTTCGCAAGATTCCTTTTCCCTTCCCGAAAGGAAATGAAATTTCCTTTCGGGAAGGGAAAAGGAATCTTGCGATTTCAATGGGGACCAATAGAGGAATCTTTGGTGCATGTCCATGCCCTTGACGGCATGACATGCCTTTTGATGGCTTTGACTTTGGGAAAGATTTTTTGCTTTTTTTTGTTGTTTTATGAAGTATCCATGCCATGTCCCTCATATCTTCGCTCCAAGTTGTGTCTTCCTCCTTGACTTTTCCCCCTGCTTTTGCAACATCTGCGAGCTTAGTTTTGGCATGTTTTGGTCTCTTGCACTGCGGCTGATAGAATCCAGGGCCACATTCTTAAAATCACTAAATTTCCCCAATTTTCTTTTTTCTCCTCCAATTGCAATTCCTTTGATGTTATCTCCATTCCATTGTGTTTGTAAGTCCTTCTTATCTGTTTTGGCCTTCAGTTGGGACCAATTTTCACAAGCACTGCTGCATGTGCCTGCACTTGATGGCTTATTGCCTGCCTGCATTTTGATGGCTTTGACTTTGGGAAAGATTTTTTTCTTTCTTTAAATATCCATGCCATGTACCTCATATCTTGCTCTCCAAGTGGTGTCTTGCTCCTTGGCATTTTCGCCTGCTTTTGCAACATCTGTGAGCTTAGTTTTTGCATGTTTTAGTCCTTTGCACTGCAGCTGATAGAATCCTGGGCCATTTCCTTAGAGTCACTAAATTTCCCAATTTTTCTTTTTTTCTCCTCCAATTGCAATTCCTTTGATGGTATCTCCATTCCATCGTGTTTGTAAGTCCTTCTTATCTGTTTTGGCCTTCAGTGGGGACCAATTTTTACAAGCATTGCTGCATGTGCCTGCACTTGATGGCGTATGGCCCGCCTGCATTTTGATGGCTTTGACTTTGGGAAAGATTTTTTTCTTTCTTTAAGTATCTATGCCATGTCCCTCATGTCTTCCTCTCCTAGTGGTGTCTGGCTCCTTGACATTTTCCCCTGCTTTTGCAACGTCTGTGCGCTTTGTTTTGGCATGTTTTGGTCCTTTGCACTGCAGCTGATATAATCCTGGGCCATATCCTTAGAGTCACTAAATTTCCCAAATTTTTTTTTTTCTCCTCCAATTGCAATTCCTTTGATGGTATCTCCATTCCATCGTGTTTGTAAGTCCTTCTTCTCTGTTTTGGCCTTCAGTGGGGACCAATTTTCCTAAGCATTGCTGCATGTGCCTGCACTTGATGGCGTATGGCCTGCCTGCATTTTGATGGCTTTGACTTTGGGGAAGATTTTTTGCTTTTCTTTAAGTATCCATGCCATGTCCCTCATATCTTCCTCTCCAAGTGGTGTCTTGCTCCTTGACATTTTCGCCTGCTTTTGCAACATATGTGAGGTTGGTTTTTGCATGTTTTAGTCCTTTGCACTGCAGCTCATATAATCCATGGCCATTTCCTTAGAGTCACTAAATTTTCCAAATTTTTTTTTTTTCTCCTCCAATTGCAATTCCTTTGATTGTATCTCCATTCCATCGTGTTTGTAAGTCCTTCTTCTCTGTTTTGGCCTTCATTGGGGACCAATTTTCATAAGCATTGCTGCATGTGCCTGCACTTGATGGCGTATGGCCCTCCTGAATTTTGATGGCTTTGTCTTTGTGCAAGATTTTTTCCTTTTTTTAAGTATCCATGCCATGTCCGTCATATCCCTCTCTCCAAGTGGTGTCTTCCTCCTTGACTTTTTCCCCTGCTTTTGCAACATCTCTGAACATAGTTTTGGCATGTTATGGTCCTTTGCAAGGCAGCTGATTTCCTCACAACTTATTTTTTGAAGACACTAAAATTCCCGATTTTCTGCTTTTTTCAATTGCATTTCATTTCAACCTATCTCCTTTCCAGAGTGTTTGTAAGCCTTTCTGTTTGAGTTCGCAAGATTCCTTTTCCCTTCCCGAAAGGAAATGAAATTTCCTTTCGGGAAGGGAAAAGGAATCTTGCGATTTCAATGGGGACCAATAGAGGAATCTTTGGTGCATGTCCATGCCCTTGACGGCATGACATGCCTTTTGATGGCTTTGACTTTGGGAAAGATTTTTTGCTTTTTTTTGTTGTTTTATGAAGTATCCATGCCATGTCCCTCATATCTTCGCTCCAAGTTGTGTCTTCCTCCTTGACTTTTCCCCCTGCTTTTGCAACATCTGCGAGCTTAGTTTTGGCATGTTTTGGTCTCTTGCACTGCGGCTGATAGAATCCAGGGCCACATTCTTAAAATCACTAAATTTCCCCAATTTTCTTTTTTCTCCTCCAATTGCAATTCCTTTGATGTTATCTCCATTCCATTGTGTTTGTAAGTCCTTCTTATCTGTTTTGGCCTTCAGTTGGGACCAATTTTCACAAGCACTGCTGCATGTGCCTGCACTTGATGGCTTATTGCCTGCCTGCATTTTGATGGCTTTGACTTTGGGAAAGATTTTTTTCTTTCTTTAAATATCCATGCCATGTACCTCATATCTTGCTCTCCAAGTGGTGTCTTGCTCCTTGGCATTTTCGCCTGCTTTTGCAACATCTGTGAGCTTAGTTTTTGCATGTTTTAGTCCTTTGCACTGCAGCTGATAGAATCCTGGGCCATTTCCTTAGAGTCACTAAATTTCCCAATTTTTCTTTTTTTCTCCTCCAATTGCAATTCCTTTGATGGTATCTCCATTCCATCGTGTTTGTAAGTCCTTCTTATCTGTTTTGGCCTTCAGTGGGGACCAATTTTTACAAGCATTGCTGCATGTGCCTGCACTTGATGGCGTATGGCCCGCCTGCATTTTGATGGCTTTGACTTTGGGAAAGATTTTTTTCTTTCTTTAAGTATCTATGCCATGTCCCTCATGTCTTCCTCTCCTAGTGGTGTCTGGCTCCTTGACATTTTCCCCTGCTTTTGCAACGTCTGTGCGCTTTGTTTTGGCATGTTTTGGTCCTTTGCACTGCAGCTGATATAATCCTGGGCCATATCCTTAGAGTCACTAAATTTCCCAAATTTTTTTTTTTCTCCTCCAATTGCAATTCCTTTGATTGTATCTCCATTCCATCGTGTTTGTAAGTCCTTCTTCTCTGTTTTGGCCTTCAGTGGGGACCAATTTTCATAAGCATTGCTGCATGTGCCAGCACTTGATGGCGTATGGCCCGCCTGAATTTTGATGGCTTTGTTTTGGGAAAGATTTTTTCCTTTTTGTAAGGATCCATGCCATGTCCGTCATATCCCTCTCTCCAAGTGGTGTCTTCCTCCTTGACTTTTTCCCCTGCTTTTGCAACATCTCTGAACATAGTTTTGGCATGTTATGGTCCTTTGCAATGCAGCTGATTTCCTCACAGCCTATTTTTTGAAGACACTAAAATTCCCGATTTTCTGCTTTTTTCAATTGCATTTCATTTCAACCTATCTCCTTTCCAGAGTGTTTGTAAGCCTTTCTGTTTGAGTTCGCAAGAAATGAAATTTCCTTTCGGGAAGGGAAAAGGAATCTTGCGATTTCAATGGGGACCAATAGAGGAATCTTTGGTGCATGTCCATGCCCTTGACGGCATGACATGCCTTTTGATGGCTTTGACTTTGGGAAAGATTTTTTGCTTTTTTTTGTTGTTTTATGAAGTATCCATGCCATGTCCCTCATATCTTCGCTCCAAGTTGTGTCTTCCTCCTTGACTTTTCCCCCTGCTTTTGCAACATCTGCGAGCTTAGTTTTGGCATGTTTTGGTCTTTTGCACTGCGGCTGATAGAATCCAGGGCCACATTCTTAAAATCACTAAATTTCCCCAATTTTCTTTTTTCTCCTCCAATTGCAATTCCTTTGATGTTATCTCCATTCCATTGTGTTTGTAAGTCCTTCTTATCTGTTTTGGCCTTCAGTTGGGACCAATTTTCACAAGCACTGCTGCATGTGCCTGCACTTGATGGCTTATGGCCTGCCTGCATTTTGATGGCTTGACTTGGAGAAAGATTTTTTTCTTTCTTTAAATATCCATGCCATGTACCTCATATCTTGCTCTCCAAGTGGTGTCTTGCTCCTTGGCATTTTCGCCTGCTTTTGCAACGTCTGTGAGCTTTGTTTTGGCATGTTTTGGTCCTTTGCACTGCAGCTGATATAATCCTGGGCAATTTCCTTAGAGTAACTAAATTTCCCAAATTTTTTTTTTTCTCCTCCAATTGCAATTCCTTTGATTGTATCTCCATTCCATTGTCTTTGTAAGTCCTTCTTCTCTGTTTTGGCCTTCAGTGGGGACCAATTTTCATAAGCATTGCTGCATGTGCCTGCACTTGATGGCGTATGGCCCGCCTGAATTTTGATGGCTTTGTCTTTGGGAAAGATTTTTTCCTTTTTTTAAGTATCCATGCCATGTCCGTCATATCCCTCTCTCCAAGTGGTGTCTTCCTCCTTGACTTTTTCCCCTGCTTTTGCAACATCTCTGAACATAGTTTTGGCATGTTATGGTCCTTTGCAATGCAGCTGATTTCCTCACAGCCTATTTTTTGAAGACACTAAAATTCCCGATTTTCTGCTTTTTTCAATTGCATTTCATTTCAACCTATCTCCTTTCCAGAGTGTTTGTAAGCCTTTCTGTTTGAGTTCGCAAGATTCCTTTTCCCTTCCCGAAAGGAAATGAAATTTCCTTTCGGGAAGGGAAAAGGAATCTTGCGATTTCAATGGGGACCAATAGAGGAATCTTTGGTGCATGTCCATGCCCTTGACGGCATGACATGCCTTTTGATGGCTTTGACTTTGGGAAAGATTTTTTGCTTTTTTTTGTTGTTTTATGAAGTATCCATGCCATGTCCCTCATATCTTCGCTCCAAGTTGTGTCTTCCTCCTTGACTTTTCCCCCTGCTTTTGCAACATCTGCGAGCTTAGTTTTGGCATGTTTTGGTCTCTTGCACTGCGGCTGATAGAATCCAGGGCCACATTCTTAAAATCACTAAATTTCCCCAATTTTCTTTTTTCTCCTCCAATTGCAATTCCTTTGATGTTATCTCCATTCCATTGTGTTTGTAAGTCCTTCTTATCTGTTTTGGCCTTCAGTTGGGACCAATTTTCACAAGCACTGCTGCATGTGCCTGCACTTGATGGCTTATTGCCTGCCTGCATTTTGATGGCTTTGACTTTGGGAAAGATTTTTTTCTTTCTTTAAATATCCATGCCATGTACCTCATATCTTGCTCTCCAAGTGGTGTCTTGCTCCTTGGCATTTTCGCCTGCTTTTGCAACATGTGTGAACTTAGTTTTTGCATGTTTTAGTCCTTTGCACTGCAGCTGATAGAATCCTGGGCCATTTCCTTAGAGGCACTAAATTTCCCAAGTTTTCTTTTTTTCTCATCCAATTGCAATTCCTTTGATGGTATCTCCATTCCATCGTGTTTGTAAGTCCTTCTTATCTGTTTTGGCCTTCAGTGGGGACCAATTTTTACAAGCATTGCTGCATGTGCCTGCACTTGATGGTGTATGGCCCGCCTGTATTTTGATGGCTTTGACTTTGGGAAAGATTATTTCTTTCTTTAAGTATCTATGCCATGTCCCTCATGTCTTCCTCTCCTAGTGGTGTCTGGCTCCTTGACATTTTCCCCTGCTTTAGCAATGTCTCTGAGCTTTGTTTTGGCATGTTTTGGTCCTTTGCACTGCAGCTGATATAATCCTGGGCCATATCCTTAGAGTCACTAAATTTCCCAAATTTTTTTTTTCTCCTCCAATTGCAATTCCTTTGATTGTATCTCCATTCCATCGTGTTTGTAAGTCCTTCTTCTCTGTTTTGGCCTTCAGTGGGGACCAATTTTCATAAGCATTGCTGCATGTGCCTGCACTTGATGGCTTATGGCCTGCCTGCATTTTGATGGCTTTGACTTGGGGAAAGATTTTTTTCTTTCTTTAAATATCCATGCCATGTACCTCATATCTTGCTCTCCAAGTGGTGTCTTGCTCCTTGGCATTTTCGCCTGCTTTTGCAACATCTGTGAGCTTAGTTTTTGCATGTTTTAGTCCTTTGCACTGCAGCTGATAGAATCCTGGGCCATTTCCTTAGAGTCACTAAATTTCCCAAGTTTTCTTTTTTTCTCATCCAATTGCAATTCCTTTGATGGTATCTCCATTCCATCGTGTTTGTAAGTCCTTCTTATCTGTTTTGGCCTTCAGTGGGAACCAATTTTTACAAGCATTGCTGCATGTGCCTGCACTTGATGGCGTATGGCCCGCCTGCATTTTGATGGCTTTGACTTTGGGAAAGATTTTTTTCTTTCTTTAAGTATCTATGCCATGTCCCTCATGTCTTCCTCTCCTAGTGGTGTCTTGCTTCTTGACATTTTCCCCTGCTTTTGCAACGTCTGTGAGCTTTGTTTTGGCATGTTTTGGTCCTTTGCACTGCAGCTGATATAATCCTGGGCAATTTCCTTAGAGTAACTAAATTTCCCAAATTTTTTTTTTTCTCCTCCAATTGCAATTCCTTTGATTGTATCTCCATTCCATTGTCTTTGTAAGTCCTTCTTCTCTGTTTTGGCCTTCAGTGGGGACCAATTTTCATAAGCATTGCTGCATGTGCCTGCACTTGATGGCGTATGGCCCGCCTGAATTTTGATGGCTTTGACTTTGGGAAAGATTTTTTCCTTTTTTTAAGTATCCATGCCATGTCCGTCATATCCCTCTCTCCAAGTGGTGTCTTCCTCCTTGACTTTTTCCCCTGCTTTTGCAACATCTCTGAACATAGTTTTGGCATGTTATGGTCCTTTGCAAGGCAGCTGATTTCCTCACAGCCTATTTTTTGAAGACACTAAAATTCCCGATTTTCTGCTTTTTTCAATTGCATTTCATTTCAACCTATCTCCTTTCCAGAGTGTTTGTAAGCCTTTCTGTTTGAGTTCGCAAGATTCCTTTTCCCTTCCCGAAAGGAAATGAAATTTCCTTTCGGGAAGGGAAAAGGAATCTTGCGATTTCAATGGGGACCAATAGAGGAATCTTTGGTGCATGTCCATGCCCTTGACTGCATGACATGCCTTTTGATGGCTTTGACTTTGGGAAAGATTTTTTGCTTTTTTTTGTTGTTTTATGAAGTATCCATGCCATGTCCCTCATATCTTCGCTCCAAGTTGTGTCTTCCTCCTTGACTTTTCCCCCTGCTTTTGCAACATCTGCGAGCTTAGTTTTGGCATGTTTTGGTCTCTTGCACTGCGGCTGATAGAATCCAGGGCCACATTCTTAAAATCACTAAATTTCCCCAATTTTCTTTTTTCTCCTCCAATTGCAATTCCTTTGATGTTATCTCCATTCCATTGTGTTTGTAAGTCCTTCTTATCTGTTTTGGCCTTCAGTAGGGACCAATTTTCACAAGCACTGCTGCATGTGCCTGCACTTGATGGCTTATTGCCTGCCTGCATTTTGATGGCTTTGACTTTGGGAAAGATTTTTTGCTTTTTTTTGTTGTTTTATGAAGTATCCATGCCATGTCCCTCATATCTTCGCTCCAAGTTGTGTCTTCCTCCTTGACTTTTCCCCCTGCTTTTGCAACATCTGCGAGCTTAGTTTTGGCATGTTTTGGTCTCTTGCACTGCGGCTGATAGAATCCAGGGCCACATTCTTAAAATCACTAAATTTCCCCAATTTTCTTTTTTCTCCTCCAATTGCAATTCCTTTGATGTTATCTCCATTCCATTGTGTTTGTAAGTCCTTCTTATCTGTTTTGGCCTTCAGTTGGGACCAATTTTCACAAGCACTGCTGCATGTGCCTGCACTTGATGGCTTATGGCCTGCCTGCATTTTGATGGCTTTGACTTTGGGAAAGATTTTTTTCTTTCTTTAAATATCCATGCCATGTACCTCATATCTTGCTCTCCAAGTGGTGTCTTGCTCCTTGGCATTTTCGCCTGCTTTTGCAACATGTGTGAACTTAGTTTTTGCATGTTTTAGTCCTTTGCACTGCAGCTGATAGAATCCTGGGCCATTTCCTTAGAGGCACTAAATTTCCCAAGTTTTCTTTTTTTCTCATCCAATTGCAATTCCTTTGATGGTATCTCCATTCCATCGTGTTTGTAAGTCCTTCTTATCTATTTTGGCCTTCAGTGGGGACCAATTTTTACAAGCATTGCTGCATGTGCCTGCACTTGATGGTGTATGGCCCGCCTGCATTTTGATGGCTTTGACTTTGGGAAAGATTATTTCTTTCTTTAAGTATCTATGCCATGTCCCTCATGTCTTCCTCTCCTAGTGGTGTCTGGCTCCTTGACATTTTCCCCTGCTTTTGCAATGTCTGTGAGCTTTGTTTTGGCATGTTTTGGTCCTTTGCACTGCAGCTGATATAATCCTGGGCCATATCCTTAGAGTCACTAAATTTCCCAAATTTTCTTTTTTTCTCCTCCAATTGCAATTCCTTTGATTGTATCTCCATTCCATCGTGTTTGTAAGTCCTTCTTCTCTGTTTTGGCCTTCAGTGGGGACCAATTTTCATAAGCATTGCTGCATGTGCCTGCACTTGATGGTGTATGGCCCGCCTGAATTTTGATGGCTTTGTCTTTGGGAAAGATTTTTTCCTTTTTGTAAGTATCCATGCCATGTCCGTCATATCCCTCTCTCCAAGTGGTGTCTTTCTCCTTGAGTTTTTCCCCTGCTTTTGCAACCTCTCTGAACATAGTTTTGGCATGTTATGGTCCTTTGCAATGCAGCTGATTTCCTCACAGCCTATTTTTTGAAGACACTAAAATTCCCGATTTTCTGCTTTTTTCAATTGCATTTCATTTCAACCTATCTCCTTTCCAGAGTGTTTGTAAGCCTTTCTGTTTGAGTTCGCAAGATTCCTTTTCCCTTCCCGAAAGGAAATGAAATTTCCTTTCGGGAAGGGAAAAGGAATCTTGCGATTTCAATGGGGACCAATAGAGGAATCTTTGGTGCATGTCCATGCCCTTGACTGCATGACATGCCTTTTGATGGCTTTGACTTTGGGAAAGATTTTTTGCTTTTTTTTGTTGTTTTATGAAGTATCCATGCCATGTCCCTCATATCTTCGCTCCAAGTTGTGTCTTCCTCCTTGACTTTTTCCCCTGCTTTTGCAACATCTGCGAGCTTAGTTTTGGCATGTTTTGGTCTCTTGCACTGCGGCTGATAGAATCCAGGGCCACATTCTTAAAATCACTAAATTTCCCCAATTTTCTTTTTTCTCCTCCAATTGCAATTCCTTTGATGTTATCTCCATTCCATTGTGTTTGTAAGTCCTTCTTATCTGTTTTGGCCTTCAGTTGGGACCAATTTTCACAAGCACTGCTGCATGTGCCTGCACTTGATGGCTTATGGCCTGCCTGCATTTTGATGGCTTTGACTTTGGGAAAGATTTTTTTCTTTCTTTAAATATCCATGCCATGTACCTCATATCTTGCTCTCCAAGTGGTGTCTTGCTCCTTGGCATTTTCGCCTGCTTTTGCAACATGTGTGAACTTAGTTTTTGCATGTTTTAGTCCTTTGCACTGCAGCTGATAGAATCCTGGGCCATTTCCTTAGAGTCACTAAATTTCCCAAGTTTTCTTTTTTTCTCATCCAATTGCAATTCCTTTGATGGTATCTCCATTCCATCGTGTTTGTAAGTCCTTCTTATCTGTTTTGGCCTTCAGTGGGGACCAATTTTTACAAGCATTGCTGCATGTGCCTGCACTTGATGGTGTATGGCCCGCCTGTATTTTGATGGCTTTGACTTTGGGAAAGATTATTTCTTTCTTTAAGTATCTATGCCATGTCCCTCATGTCTTCCTCTCCTAGTGGTGTCTGGCTCCTTGACATTTTCCCCTGCTTTAGCAATGTCTCTGAGCTTTGTTTTGGCATGTTTTGGTCCTTTGCACTGCAGCTGATATAATCCTGGGCCATATCCTTAGAGTCACTAAATTTCCCAAATTTTTTTTTTCTCCTCCAATTGCAATTCCTTTGATTGTATCTCCATTCCATCGTGTTTGTAAGTCCTTCTTCTCTGTTTTGGCCTTCAGTGGGGACCAATTTTCATAAGCATTGCTGCATGTGCCTGCACTTGATGGCTTATGGCCTGCCTGCATTTTGATGGCTTTGACTTGGGGAAAGATTTTTTCCTTTTTTTAAGTATCCATGCCATGTCCGTCATATCCCTCTCTCCAAGTGGTGTCTTTCTCCTTGAGTTTTTCCCCTGCTTTTGCAACCTCTCTGAACATAGTTTTGGCATGTTATGGTCCTTTGCAATGCAGCTGATTTCCTCACAGCCTATTTTTTGAAGACACTAAAATTCCCGATTTTCTGCTTTTTTCAATTGCATTTCATTTCAACCTATCTCCTTTCCAGAGTGTTTGTAAGCCTTTCTGTTTGAGTTCGCAAGATTCCTTTTCCCTTCCCGAAAGGAAATGAAATTTCCTTTCGGGAAGGGAAAAGGAATCTTGCGATTTCAATGGGGACCAATAGAGGAATCTTTGGTGCATGTCCATGCCCTTGACTGCATGACATGCCTTTTGATGGCTTTGACTTTGGGAAAGATTTTTTGCTTTTTTTTGTTGTTTTATGAAGTATCCATGCCATGTCCCTCATATCTTCGCTCCAAGTTGTGTCTTCCTCCTTGACTTTTCCCCCTGCTTTTGCAACATCTGCGAGCTTTGTTTTGGCATGTTTTGGTCCTTTGCACTGCAGCTGATAGAATCCTGGGCCATTTCCTTAGAGTCACTAAATTTCCCAAGTTTTCTTTTTTTCTCCTCCAATTGCAATTCCTTTGATGTTATCTCCATTCCATTGTGTTTGTAAGTCCTTCTTATCTGTTTTGGCCTTCAGTTGGGACCAATTTTCACAAGCACTGCTGCATGTGCCTGCACTTGATGGCTTATGGCCTGCCTGCATTTTGATGGCTTTGACTTGGGGAAAGATTTTTTTCTTTCTTTAAATATCCATGCCATGTACCTCATATCTTGCTCTCCAAGTGGTGTCTTGCTCCTTGGCATTTTCGCCTGCTTTTGCAACATCTGTGAGCTTAGTTTTTGCATGTTTTAGTCCTTTGCACTGCAGCTGATAGAATCCTGGGTCATTTCCTTAGAGTCACTAAATTTCCCAAGTTTTCTTTTTTTCTCATCCAATTGCAATTCCTTTGATGGTATCTCCATTCCATCGTGTTTGTAAGTCCTTCTTCTCTGTTTTGGCCTTCAGTGGGGACCAATTTTCACAAGCACTGCTGCATGTGCCTGCACTTGATGGCGTATGGCCCGCCTGAATTTTGATGGCTTTGTCTTTGGGAAAGATTTTTTCCTTTTTTAAAGTATCCATGCCATGTCCGTCATATCCCTCTCTCCAAGTGGTGTCTTCCTCCTTGACTTTTTCCCCTGCTTTTGCAACATCTCTGAACATAATTTTGGCATGTTATGGTCCTTTGCAAGGCAGCTGAATTCCTCACAGCCTATTTTTTGTAGACAATAAAATTCCCGATTTTCTGCTTTTTTCAATTGCATTTCATTTCAACCTATCTCCTTTCCAGAGTGTTTGTAAGCCTTTCTGTTTGAGTTCGCAAGATTCCTTTTCCCTTCCCGAAAGGAAATTTCATTTCTTTTCGGGAAGGGAAAAGGAATCTTGCGATTTCAATGGGGACCAATAGAGGAATCTTTGGTGCATGTCCATGCCCTTGACGGCATGACATGCCTTTTGATGGCTTTGACTTTGGGAAAGATTTTTTGCTTTTTTTTGTTGTTTTATGAAGTATCCATGCCATGTCCCTCATATCTTCGCTCCAAGTTGTGTCTTCCTCCTTGACTTTTCCCCCTGCTTTTGCAACATCTGCGAGCTTAGTTTTGGCATATTTTGGTCTCTTGCACTGCGGCTGATAGAATCCAGGGCCACATTCTTAAAATCACTAAATTTCCCCAATTTTCTTTTTTCTCCTCCAATTGCAATTCCTTTGATGTTATCTCCATTCTATTGTGTTTGTAAGTCCTTCTTATCTGTTTTGGCCTTCAGTTGGGACCAATTTTCACAAGCACTGCTGCATGTGCCTGCACTTGATGGCTTATGGCCTGCCTGCATTTTGATGGCTTTGACTTTGGGAAAGATTTTTTTCTTTCTTTAAATATCCATGCCATGTACCTCATATCTTGCTCTCCAAGTGGTGTCTTGCTCCTTGGCATTTTCGCCTGCTTTTGCAACATCTGTGAGCTTAGTTTTTGCATGTTTTAGTCCTTTGCACTGCAGCTGATAGAATCCTGGGCCATTTCCTTAGAGTCACTAAATTTCCCAAGTTTTCTTTTGTTCTCATCCAATTGCAATTCCTTTGATGGTATCTCCATTCCATCGTGTTTGTAAGTCCTTCTTCTCTCTTTTGGCCTTCAGTGGGGACCAATTTTCATAAGCATTGCTGCATGTGCCTGCACTTGATGGTGTATGGCCCGCCTGAATTTTGATGGCTTTGTCTTTGGCAAAGATTTTTTCATTTTTTTAAGTATCCATGCCATGTCCGTCATATCCCTCTCTCCAAGTGGTGTCTTTCTCCTTGAGTTTTTCCCCTGCTTTTGCAACATCTCTGAACATAGTTTTGGCATGTTATGGTCCTTTGCAATGCAGCTGATTTCCTCACAGCCTATTTTTTGAAGACACTAAAATTCCCGATTTTCTGCTTTTTTCAATTGCATTTCATTTCAACCTATCTCCTTTCCAGAGTGTTTGTAAGCCTTTCTGTTTGAGTTCGCAAGATTCCTTTTCCCTTCCCGAAATTTCCTTTCGGGAAGGGAAAAGGAATCTTGCGATTTCAATGGGGACCAATAGAGGAATCTTTGGTGCATGTCCATGCCCTTGACGGCATGACATGCCTTTTGATGGCTTTGACTTTGGGAAAGATTTTTTGCTTTTTTTTGTTGTTTTATGAAGTGTCCATACCATGTCCCTCATATCTTCGCTCCAAGTTGTGTCTTCCTCCTTGACTTTTCCCCCTGCTTTTGCAACATCTCTGAGTTTATTTTTTGCATGTTTTAGTCCTTTGCACTGCAGCTGATAGAATCCTGGGCCATTTCCTTAGGGTCACTAAATTTCCCCAATTTTCTTTTTTCTCCTCCAATTGCAATTCCTTTGATGTTATCTCCATTCCATTGTGTTTGTAAGTCCTTCTTATCTGTTTTGGCCTTCAGTGGGGACCAATTTTTACAAGCATTGCTGCATGTGCCTGCACTTGATGGCGTATGGCCCGCCTGAATTTTGATGGCTTTGTCTTCGGGAAAGATTTTTTCCTTTTTTAAAGTATCCATGCCATGTCCGTCATATCCCTCTCTCCAAGTGGTGTCTTCCTCCTTGACTTTTTCCCCTGCTTTTGCAACATCTCTGAACATAATTTTGGCATCTTATGGTCCTTTGCAAGGCAGCTGATTTCCTCACAGCCTATTTTTTGTAGACAATAAAATTCCCGATTTTCTGCTTTTTTCAATTGCATTTCATTTCAACCTATCTCCTTTCCAGAGTGTTTGTAAGCCTTTCTGTTTGAGTTCGCAAGATTCCTTTTCCCTTCCCGAAAGGAAATTTCATTTTTTTTCGGGAAGGGAAAAGGAATCTTGCGTTTTCAATGTGGACCAATAGAGGAATCTTTGGTGCATGTCCATGCCCTTGATGGCATGACATGCCTTTTGATGGCTTTGACTTTGGGAAAGATTTTTTGCTTTTTTTTGTTCTTTTTTGAAGTATCCATACCATGTCCCTCATATCTTCGCTCCAAGTTGTGTCTTCCTCCTTGACATTTTCCCCTGCTTTTGCAACATCTGCGAGCTTAGTTTTGGCATGTTTTGGTCTCTTGCACTGCGGCTGATAGAATCCAGGGCCACATTCTTAAAATCACTAAATTTTACCAATTTTCTTTTTTCTCCTCCAATTGCAATTCCTTTGATGTTATCTCCATTCCATTGTGTTTGTAAGTCCTTCTTATCTGTTTTGGCCTTCAGTTGGGACCAATTTTCACAAGCACTGCTGCATGTGCCTGCACTTGATGGCTTATGGCCTGCCTGCATTTAGATGGCTTTGACTTTGGGAAAGATTTTTTTCTTTCTTTAAATATCCATGCCATGTACCTCATATCTTGCTCTCCAAGTGGTGTCTTGCTCCTTGGCATTTTCGCCTGCTTTTGCAACATGTGTGAACTTAGTTTTTGCATGTTTTAGTCCTTTGCACTTCAGCTGATAGAATCCTGGGCCATTTCCTTAGAGTCACTAAATTTCCCAAGTTTTCTTTTTTTCTCATCCAATTGCAATTCCTTTGATGGTATCTCCATTCCATCGTGTTTGTAAGTCCTTCTTATCTGTTTTGGCCTTCAGTGGGGACCAATTTTTACAAGCATTGCTGCATGTGCCTGCACTTGATGGTGTATGGCCCGCCTGTATTTTGATGGCTTTGACTTTGGGAAAGATTATTTCTTTCTTTAAGTATCTATGCCATGTCCCTCATGTCTTCCTCTCCTAGTGGTGTCTGGCTCCTTGACATTTTCCCCTGCTTTAGCAATGTCTCTGAGCTTTGTTTTGGCATGTTTTGGTCCTTTGCACTGCAGCTGATATAATCCTGGGCCATATCCTTAGAGTCACTAAATTTCCCAAATTTTTTTTTTCTCCTCCAATTGCAATTCCTTTGATTGTATCTCCATTCCATCGTGTTTGTAAGTCCTTCTTCTCTGTTTTGGCCTTCAGTGGGGACCAATTTTCATAAGCATTGCTGCATGTGCCTGCACTTGATGGCTTATTGCCTGCCTGCATTTTGATGGCTTTGACTTTGGGAAAGATTTTTTTCTTTCTTTAAATATCCATGCCATGTACCTCATATCTTGCTCTCCAAGTGGTGTCTTGCTCCTTGGCATTTTCGCCTGCTTTTGCAACATCTGTGAGCTTAGTTTTTGCATGTTTTAGTCCTTTGCACTGCAGCTGATAGAATCCTGGGCCATTTCCTTAGAGTCACTAAATTTCCCAAGTTTTCTTTTTTTCTCATCCAATTGCAATTCCTTTGATGGTATCTCCATTCCATCGTGTTTGTAAGTCCTTCTTATCTGTTTTGGCCTTCAGTGGGAACCAATTTTTACAAGCATTGCTGCATGTGCCTGCACTTGATGGCGTATGGCCCGCCTGCATTTTGATGGCTTTGACTTTGGGAAAGATTTTTTTCTTTCTTTAAGTATCTATGCCATGTCCCTCATGTCTTCCTCTCCTAGTGGTGTCTTGCTTCTTGACAATTTCCCCTGCTTTTGCAACGTCTGTGAGCTTTGTTTTGGCATGTTTTGGTCCTTTGCACTGCAGCTGATATAATCCTGGGCAATTTCCTTAGAGTAACTAAATTTCCCAAATTTTTTTTTTTCTCCTCCAATTGCAATTCCTTTGATTGTATCTCCATTCCATTGTCTTTGTAAGTCCTTCTTCTCTGTTTTGGCCTTCAGTGGGGACCAATTTTCATAAGCATTGCTGCATGTGCCTGCACTTGATGGCGTATGGCCCGCCTGAATTTTGATGGCTTTGACTTTGGGAAAGATTTTTTCCTTTTTTTAAGTATCCATGCCATGTCCGTCATATCCCTCTCTCCAAGTGGTGTCTTCCTCCTTGACTTTTTCCCCTGCTTTTGCAACATCTCTGAACATAGTTTTGGCATGTTATGGTCCTTTGCAAGGCAGCTGATTTCCTCACAGCCTATTTTTTGAAGACACTAAAATTCCCGATTTTCTGCTTTTTTCAATTGCATTTCATTTCAACCTATCTCCTTTCCAGAGTGTTTGTAAGCCTTTCTGTTTGAGTTCGCAAGATTCCTTTTCCCTTCCCGAAAGGAAATGAAATTTCCTTTCGGGAAGGGAAAAGGAATCTTGCGATTTCAATGGGGACCAATAGAGGAATCTTTGGTGCATGTCCATGCCCTTGACGGCATGACATGCCTTTTGATGGCTTTGACTTTGGGAAAGATTTTTTGCTTTTTTTTGTTGTTTTATGAAGTATCCATGCCATGTCCCTCATATCTTCGCTCCAAGTTGTGTCTTCCTCCTTGACTTTTCCCCCTGCTTTTGCAACATCTGCGAGCTTAGTTTTGGCATGTTTTGGTCTCTTGCACTGCGGCTGATAGAATCCAGGGCCACATTCTTAAAATCACTAAATTTCCCCAATTTTCTTTTTTCTCCTCCAATTGCAATTCCTTTGATGTTATCTCCATTCCATTGTGTTTGTAAGTCCTTCTTATCTGTTTTGGCCTTCAGTTGGGACCAATTTTCACAAGCACTGCTGCATGTGCCTGCACTTGATGGCTTATTGCCTGCCTGCATTTTGATGGCTTTGACTTTGGGAAAGATTTTTTTCTTTCTTTAAATATCCATGCCATGTACCTCATATCTTGCTCTCCAAGTGGTGTCTTGCTCCTTGGCATTTTCGCCTGCTTTTGCAACATGTGTGAACTTAGTTTTTGCATGTTTTAGTCCTTTGCACTGCAGCTGATAGAATCCTGGGCCATTTCCTTAGAGGCACTAAATTTCCCAAGTTTTCTTTTTTTCTCATCCAATTGCAATTCCTTTGATGGTATCTCCATTCCATCGTGTTTGTAAGTCCTTCTTATCTGTTTTGGCCTTCAGTGGGGACCAATTTTTACAAGCATTGCTGCATGTGCCTGCACTTGATGGTGTATGGCCCGCCTGCATTTTGATGGCTTTGACTTTGGGAAAGATTATTTCTTTCTTTAAGTATCTATGCCATGTCCCTCATGTCTTCCTCTCCTAGTGGTGTCTGGCTCCTTGACATTTTCCCCTGCTTTTGCAATGTCTGTGAGCTTTGTTTTGGCATGTTTTGGTCCTTTGCACTGCAGCTGATATAATCCTGGGCCATATCCTTAGAGTCACTAAATTTCCCAAATTTTCTTTTTTTCTCCTCCAATTGCAATTCCTTTGATTGTATCTCCATTCCATCGTGTTTGTAAGTCCTTCTTCTCTGTTTTGGCCTTCAGTGGGGACCAATTTTCATAAGCATTGCTGCATGTGCCTGCACTTGATGGTGTATGGCCCGCCTGAATTTTGATGGCTTTGTCTTTGTGCAAGATTTTTTCCTTTTTTTAAGTATCCATGCCATGTCCGTCATATCCCTCTCTCCAAGTGGTGTCTTTCTCCTTGACTTTTTCCCCTGCTTTTGCAACCTCTCTGAACATAGTTTTGGCATGTTATGGTCCTTTGCAATGCAGCTGATTTCCTCACAGCCTATTTTTTGAAGACACTAAAATTCCCGATTTTCTGCTTTTTTCAATTGCATTTCATTTCAACCTATCTCCTTTCCAGAGTGTTTGTAAGCCTTTCTGTTTGAGTTCGCAAGATTCCTTTTCCCTTCCCGAAAGGAAATGAAATTTCCTTTCGGGAAGGGAAAAGGAATCTTGCGATTTCAATGGGGACCAATAGAGGAATCTTTGGTGCATGTCCATGCCCTTGACGGCATGACATGCCTTTTGATGGCTTTGACTTTGGGAAAGATTTTTTGCTTTTTTTTGTTGTTTTATGAAGTATCCATGCCATGTCCCTCATATCTTCGCTCCAAGTTGTGTCTTCCTCCTTGACTTTTCCCCCTGCTTTTGCAACATCTGCGAGCTTAGTTTTGGCATATTTTGGTCTCTTGCACTGCGGCTGATAGAATCCAGGGCCACATTCTTAAAATCACTAAATTTCCCCAATTTTCTTTTTTCTCCTCCAATTGCAATTCCTTTGATGTTATCTCCATTCCATTGTGTTTGTAAGTCCTTCTTATCTGTTTTGGCCTTCAGTTGGGACCAATTTTCACAAGCACTGCTGCATGTGCCTGCACTTGATGGCTTATGGCCTGCCTGCATTTTGATGGCTTTGACTTTGGGAAAGATTTTTTTCTTTCTTTAAATATCCATGCCATGTACCTCATATCTTGCTCTCCAAGTGGTGTCTTGCTCCTTGGCATTTTCGCCTGCTTTTGCAACATCTGTGAGCTTAGTTTTTGCATGTTTTAGTCCTTTGCACTGCAGCTGATAGAATCCTGGGCCATTTCCTTAGAGTCACTAAATTTCCCAAGTTTTCTTTTTTTCTCATCCAATTGCAATTCCTTTGATGGTATCTCCATTCCATCGTGTTTGTAAGTCCTTCTTCTCTCTTTTGGCCTTCAGTGGGGACCAATTTTCATAAGCATTGCTGCATGTGCCTGCACTTGATGGTGTATGGCCCGCCTGAATTTTGATGGCTTTGTTTTTGGCAAAGATTTTTTCATTTTTTTAAGTATCCATGCCATGTCCGTCATATCCCTCTCTCCAAGTGGTGTCTTTCTCCTTGAGTTTTTCCCCTGCTTTTGCAACATCTCTGAACATAGTTTTGGCATGTTATGGTCCTTTGCAATGCAGCTGATTTCCTCACAGCCTATTTTTTGAAGACACTAAAATTCCCGATTTTCTGCTTTTTTCAATTGCATTTCATTTCAACCTATCTCCTTTCCAGAGTGTTTGTAAGCCTTTCTGTTTGAGTTCGCAAGATTCCTTTTCCCTTCCCGAAATTTCCTTTCGGGAAGGGAAAAGGAATCTTGCTATTTCAATGGGGACCCATAGAGGAATCTTTGGTGCATGTCCATGCCCTTGACGGCATGACATGCCTTTTGATGGCTTTGACTTTGGGAAAGATTTTTTGCTTTTTTTTGTTGTTTTATGAAGTGTCCATACCATGTCCCTCATATCTTCGCTCCAAGTTGTGTCTTCCTCCTTGACTTTTCCCCCTGCTTTTGCAACATCTCTGAGTTTATTTTTTGCATGTTTTAGTCCTTTGCACTGCAGCTGATAGAATCCTGGGCCATTTCCTTAGGGTCACTAAATTTCCCCAATTTTCTTTTTTCTCCTCCAATTGCAATTCCTTTGATGTTATCTCCATTCCATTGTGTTTGTAAGTCCTTCTTATCTGTTTTGGCCTTCAGTGGGGACCAATTTTTACAAGCATTGCTGCATGTGCCTGCACTTGATTGCGTATGGCCCGCCTGAATTTTGATGGCTTTGTCTTTGGGAAAGATTTTTTCCTTTTTTAAAGTATCCATGCCATGTCCGTCATATCCCTCTCTCCAAGTGGTGTCTTCCTCCTTGACTTTTTCCCCTGCTTTTGCAACATCTCTGAACATAATTTTGGCATCTTATGGTCCTTTGCAAGGCAGCTGATTTCCTCACAGCCTATTTTTTGTAGACAATAAAATTCCCGATTTTCTGCTTTTTTCAATTGCATTTCATTTCAACCTATCTCCTTTCCAGAGTGTTTGTAAGCCTTTCTGTTTGAGTTCGCAAGATTCCTTTTCCCTTCCCGAAAGGAAATTTCATTTTTTTTCGGGAAGGGAAAAGGAATCTTGCGTTTTCAATGTGGACCAATAGAGGAATCTTTGGTGCATGTCCATGCCCTTGATGGCATGACATGCCTTTTGATGGCTTTGACTTTGGGTAAGATTTTTTGCTTTTTTTTGTTCTTTTTTGAAGTATCCATACCATGTCCCTCATATCTTCGCTCCAAGTTGTGTCTTCCTCCTTGACATTTTCCCCTGCTTTTGCAACATCTGCGAGCTTAGTTTTGGCATGTTTTGGTCTCTTGCACTGCGGCTGATAGAATCCAGGGCCACATTCTTAAAATCACTAAATTTTACCAATTTTCTTTTTTCTCCTCCAATTGCAATTCCTTTGATGTTATCTCCATTCCATTGTGTTTGTAAGTCCTTCTTATCTGTTTTGGCCTTCAGTTGGGACCAATTTTCACAAGCACTGCTGCATGTGCCTGCACTTGATGGCTTATGGCCTGCCTGCATTTTGATGGCTTTGACTTTGGGAAAGATTTTTTTCTTTCTTTAAATATCCATGCCATGTACCTCATATCTTGCTCTCCAAGTGGTGTCTTGCTCCTTGGCATTTTCGCCTGCTTTTGCAACATCTGTGAGCTTAGTTTTTGCATGTTTTAGTCCTTTGCACTGCAGCTGATAGAATCCTGGGCCATTTCCTTAGAGTCACTAAATTTCCCAAGTTTTCTTTTTTTCTCATCCAATTGCAATTCCTTTGATGGTATCTCCATTCCATCGTGTTTGTAAGTCCTTCTTATGTGTTTTGGCCTTCAGTGGGGACCAATTTTTACAAGCATTGCTGCATGTGCCTGCACTTGATGGTGTATGGCCCGCCTGAATTTTGATGGCTTTGACTTTGGGAAAGATTATTTCTTTCTTTAAGTATCTATGCCATGTCCCTCATGACTTCCTCTCCTAGTGGTGTCTGGCTCCTTGACATTTTCCCCTGCTTTTGCAATGTCTGTGAGCTTTGTTTTGGCATGTTTTGGTGTTTTGCACTGCAGCTGATATAATCCTGGGCCATATCCTTAGAGTCACTAAATTTCCCAAATTTTTTTTTTCTCCTCCATTTGCAATTCCTTTGATTGTATCTCCATTCCATCGTGTTTGTAAGTCCTTCTTCTCTGTTTTGGCCTTCAGTGGGGACCAATTTTCATAAGCATTGCTGCATGTGCCTGCACTTGATGGCGTATGGCCCGCCTGAATTTTGATGGCTTTGTCTTTGTGCAAGATTTTTTCCTTTTTTTAAGTATCCATGCCATGTCCGTCATATCCCTCTCTCCAAGTGGTGTCTTCCTCCTTGACTTTTTCCCCTGCTTTTGCAACATCTCTGAACATAGTTTTGGCATGTTATGGTCCTTTGCAATGCAGCTGATTTCCTCACAGCCTATTTTTTGAAGACACTAAAATTCCCGATTTTCTGCTTTTTTCAATTGCATTTCATTTCAACCTATCTCCTTTCCAGAGTGTTTGTAAGCCTTTCTGTTTGAGTTCGCAAGATTCCTTTAACCTTCCCGAAAGGAAATTTCATTTCCTTTCGGGAAGGGAAAAGGAATCTTGCGATTTCAATGGGGACCATAGAGGAATCTTTGGTGCATGTCCATGCCCTTGACGGCATGACATGCCTTTTGATGGCTTTGACTTTGGGAAAGATTTTTTGCTTTTTTTTGTTGTTTTATGAAGTATCCATGCTATGTCCCTCATATCTTCGCTCCAAGTTGTGTCTTCCTCCTTGACTTTTCCCCCTGCTTTTGCAACATCTGCGAGCTTAGTTTTGGCATGTTTTGGTCTTTTGCACTGCGGCTGATGGAATCCAGGGCCACATTCTTAAAATCACTAAATTTCCCCAATTTTCTTTTTTCTCCTCCAATTGCAATTCCTTTGATGTTATCTCCATTCCATTGTGTTTGTAAGTCCTTCTTATCTGTTTTGGCCTTCAGTTGGGACCAATTTTCACAAGCACTGCTGCATGTGCCTGCACTTGATGGCTTATGGCCTGCCTGCATTTTGATGGCTTTGACTTTGGGAAAGATTTTTTTCTTTCTTTAAATATCCATGCCATGTACCTCATATCTTGCTCTCCAAGTGGTGTCTTGCTCCTTGGCATTTTCGCCTGCTTTTGCAACATCTGTGAGCTTAGTTTTTGCATGTTTTAGTCCTTTGCACTGCAGCTGATAGAATCCTGGGCCATTTGCTTAGAGTCACTAAATTTCCCAAGTTTTATTTTTTTCTCATCCAATTGCAATTCCTTTGATGGTATCTCCATTCCATCGTGTTTGTAAGTCCTTCTTATCTGTTTTGGCCTTCAGTGGGGACCAATTTTTACAAGCATTGCTGCATGTGCCTGCACTTGATGGCGTATGGCCCGCCTGAATTTTGATGGCTTTGTCTTTGGGAAAGATTTTTTCCTTTTTTTAAGTATCCATGCCATGTCCGTCATATCCCTCTCTCCAAGTGGTGTCTTTCTCCTTGACTTTTTCCCCTGCTTTTGCAACATCTCTGAACATAGTTTTGGCATGTTATGGTCCTTTGCAATGCAGCTGATTTCCTCACAGCCTATTTTTTGAATACACTAAAATTCCCGATTTTCTGCTTTTTTCAATTGCATTTCATTTCAACCTATCTCCTTTCCAGAGTGTTTGTAAGCCTTTCTGTTTGAGTTTGCAAGATTCCTTTTCCCTTCCCGAAAGGAAATGAAATTTCCTTTCGGGAAGGGAAAAGGAATCTTGCGATTTCAATGGGGACCAATAGAGGAATCTTTGGTGCATGTCCATGCCCTTGACGGCATGACATGCTTTTTGATGGCTTTGACTTTGGGAAAGATTTTTTGCTTTTTTTTGTTGTTTTATGAAGTATCCATGCCATGTCCCTCATATCTTCGCTCCAAGTTGTGTCTTCCTCCTTGACTTTTCCCCCTGCTTTTGCAACATCTGCGAGCTTAGTTTTGGCATGTTTTGGTCTTTTGCACTGCGGCTGATAGAATCCAGGGCCACATTCTTAAAATCACTAAATTTCCCCAATTTTCTTTTTTCTCCTCCAATTGCAATTCCTTTGATGTTATCTCCATTCCATTGTGTTTGTAAGTCCTTCTTATCTGTTTTGGCCTTCAGTTGGGACCAATTTTCACAAGCACTGCTGCATGTGCCTGCACTTGATGGCTTATGGCCTGCCTGCATTTTGATGGCTTTTACTATGGGAAAGATTTTTTTCTTTCTTTAAATATCCATGCCATGTACCTCATATCTTGCTCTCCAAGTGGTGTCTTGCTCCTTGGCATTTTCGCCTGCTTTTGCAACATCTGTGAGCTTAGTTTTTGCATGTTTTAGTCCTTTGCACTGCAGCTGATAGAATCCTGGGCCATTTCCTTAGAGTCACTAAATTTCCCAAGTTTTCTTTTTTTCTCATCCAATTGCAATTTCTTTGATGGTATCTCCATTCCATCGTGTTTGTAAGTCCTTCTTCTCTGTTTTGGCCTTCAGTGGGGACCAATTTTTACAAGCATTGCTGCATGTGCCTGCACTTGATGGCGTATGGTCCGCCTTAATTTTGATGGCTTTGTCTTTGGGAAAGATTTTTTCCTTTTTTTAAGTATCCATGCCATGTCCGTCATATCCCTCTCTCCAAGTGGTGTCTTCCTCCTTGACTTTTTCCCCTGCTTTTGCAACATCTCTGAACATTGTTTTGGCATGTTATGGTCCTTTGCAAGGCAGCTGATTTCCTCACAGCCTATTTTTTGTAGACAATAAAATTCCCGATTTTCTGCTTTTTTCAATTGCATTTCATTTCAACCTATCTCCTTTCCAGAGTGTTTGTAAGCCTTTCTGTTTGAGTTCGCAAGATTCCTTTTCCCTTCCCGAAATGAAATTTCATTCCTTTTGGGAAGGGAAAAGGAATCTTGCGATTTCAATGGGGACCAATAGAGGAATCTTTGGTGCATGTCCATGCCCTTGATGGCATGACATGCCTTTTGATGGCTTTGACTTTGGGAAAGATTTTTTGCTTTTTTTTGTTTTTTTTTGAAGTATCCATACCATGTCCCTCATATCTTCGCTCCAAGTTGTGTCTTCCTCATTGACATTTTCCCCTGCATTTGCAACATCTGTGAGCTTAGTTTTGACATGTTTTTGTCCTCTGCACTGCGGCTGATAGAATCCAGGGCCACATTCTTAGAGTCACTAAATTTCCCAAATTTTCCTTTTTTTTTCCTTTAATTGGAATTCCTTTGATGGTATCTCCATTCCATCATGGTTGTAAGTCCTTCTTATCTGTTTTGGCCCTCAGTGGGGACATATATTCACAAGCATTGCTGCATGTGCTTGCACTTGATGGCGTATGGCCTGCCTGCATTTTGATGGCTTTGACTTTGGGGAAGATTTTTTTCTATTTTTTAAGTATCCATGCCATGTCCCTCATATCCTGCTCTCCAAGTGGTGGCTTCCTCCTTGACTTTTTCCCCTGCTTTTGCAACATCTCTGAACATAATTTTGGCATCTTATGGTCCTTTGCAAGGCAGCTGATTTCCTCACAGCCTATTTTTTGAAGACACTAAAATTCCCGATTTTCTGCTTTTTTCAATTGCATTTCATTTCAACCTATCTCCTTTCCAGAGTGTTTGTAAGCCTTTCTGTTTGAGTTCGCAAGATTCCTTTTCCCTTCCCGAAAGGAAATGAAATTTCCTTTCGGGAAGGGAAAAGGAATCTTGCGATTTCAATGGGGGCCAATAGAGGAATCTTTGGTGCATGTCCATGCCCTGGATGGCATGCCATGCCTTTTGATGGCTTTGACTTTGGGAAAGATTTTTTGGTTTTTTTTAGGTATCCATGCCATGTCCCTCATATCTTCGCTCCAAGTTGTGTCTTCCTCCTTGACATTTCCCCCTGCTTTTACAACGTCTGTGAGCATAGTTTTGGCATGTTTTGGTCCTTTGCACTGCGGCTGATATAATCCAGGGCCACATTCTTAGAGTAACTAAATTTCCCAAATTTTCTTTTTTTCTCCTCCAATTGCAATTCCTTTGATGGTATCGCCATTCCATTGTGTTTGTAAGTCCTTCTTCATTGTTTTGGCCTTCAGTGGGGACATATATTCACAAGCATTGCTGCATATGCCTGCACTTGATGGCGTATGGCCCGCCTGCATTTAGATGGCTTTGACTTTGGGAAAGATTTTTTTCTTTTTTTAAGTATCAATGCCATGTCCCTCATATCCTGCTCTCCAACTGGTGTCTTCCTCCTTGATATTTTTTCCTGCTTTTGCAACATCTGTGAGGTTAGTTTTGGCATGTTTTAGTCCTTTGCACTGCAGCTGATATAATCCTGGGCCTTTTCCTTACAGTCACTAAATTTCCCAAATTTTCTTTTTTTCTCCTCCAATTGCAATTCCTTTGATGGTATCTCAATTCCATTGTGTTTGTAAGTCCTTCTTCATTGTTTTGGCCTTCAGTTGGGACCAATTTTCACAAGCATTGCCGCATGTGCCTGCACTTGATGGCGTATGGCCTGCCTGAATTTAGATGGCTTTGACTTTGGGGAAGATTTTTTGCTGTTCTTTAAGTATCCATGCCATGTCCCTCATGTCTTCCTCTCCTAGTGGTGTCTGGCTCCTTGACATTTTCCCCTGCTTTTGCAACGTCTGTGCGCTTTGTTTTGGCATGTTTTGGTCCTTTGCACTGCAGCTGATAGAATCCTGGGCCATTTCCTTAGAGTCACTAAATTTCCCAAGTTTTCTTTTTTTCTCATCCAATTGCAATTCCTTTGATGGTATCTCCATTCCATCGTGTTTGTAAGTCCTTCTTATCTGTTTTGGCCTTCAGTGGGGACCAATTTTTACAAGCATTGCTGCATGTGCCTGCACTTGATGGCGTATGGCCCGCCTGCATTTTGATGGCTTTGACTTTGGGAAAGATTTTTTTCTTTCTTTAAGTATCTATGCCATGTCCCTCATGTCTTCCTCTCCTAGTGGTGTCTGGCTCCTTGACAATTTTCCCTGCTTTTGCAACGTCTGTGAGCTTTGTTTTGGCATGTTTTGGTCCTTTGCACTGCAGCTGATATAATCCTGGGCAATTTCCTTAGAGTCACTAAATTTCCCAAATTTTTTTTTTTTCTCCTCCAATTGCAATTCCTTTGATTGTATCTCCATTCCATCGTGTTTGTAAGTCCTTATTCTCTGTTTTGGCCTTCAGTGGGGACCAATTTTCATAAGCATTGCTGCATGTGCCTGCACTTGATGGTGTATGGCCCGCCTGAATTTTGATGGCTTTGTCTTTGTGCAAGATTTTTTCCTTTTTTTAAGTATCCATGCCATGTCCGTCATATCCCTCTCTCCAAGTGGTGTCTTCCTCCTTGACTTTTTCCCCTGCTTTTGCAACATCTCTGAACATAGTTTTGGCATGTTATGGTCCTTTGCAAGGCAGCTGATTTCCTCACAACTTATTTTTTGAAGACACTAAAATTCCCGATTTTCTGCTTTTTTCAATTGCATTTCATTTCAACCTATCTCCTTTCCAGAGTGTTTGTAAGCCTTTCTGTTTGAGTTCGCAAGATTCCTTTTCCCTTCCTGAAAGGAAATTTCATTTCCTTTCGGGAAGGGAAAAGGAATCTTGCGATTTCAATGGGGACCAATAGAGGAATCTTTGGTGCATGTCCATGCCCTTGACGGCATGACATGCCTTTTGATGGCTTTGACTTTGGGAAATATTTTTTGCTTTTTTTTGTTGTTTTATGAAGTATCCATGCCATGTCCCTCATATCTTCGCTCCAAGTTGTGTCTTCCTCCTTGACTTTTCCCCCTGCTTTTGCAACATCTGCGAGCTTAGTTTTGGCATGTTTTGGTCTTTTGCACTGCGGCTGATAGAATCCAGGGCCACATTCTTAAAATCACTAAATTTCCCCAATTTTCTTTTTTCTCCTCCAATTGCAATTCCTTTGATGTTATCTCCATTCCATTGTGTTTGTAAGTCCTTCTTATCTGTTTTGGCCTTCAGTTGGGACCAATTTTCACAAGCACTGCTGCATGTGCCTGCACTTGATGGCTTATGGCCTGCCTGCATTTTGATGGCTTTGACTTTGGGAAAGATTTTTTCCTTCTTTAAGTATCTATGCCATGTCCCTCATGTCTTCCTCTCCTAGTGGTGTCTGGCTCCTTGACATTTTCCCCTGCTTTTGCAACGTCTGTGCGCTTTGTTTTGGCATGTTTTGGTCCTTTGCACTGCAGCTGATAGAATCCTGGGCCATTTCCTTAGAGTCACTAAATTTCCCAAGTTTTCTTTTTTTCTCCTCCAATTGCAATTCCTTTGATGGTATCTCCATTCCATCGTGTTTGTAAGTCTTTCTTCATTGTTTTGGCCTTCAGTTGGGACCAATTTTCACAAGCATTGCTGCATGTGCCTGCACTTAATGGCGTATGGCCTGCCTGAATTTTGATGGCTTTGACTTTGGGAAAGATTTTTTGCTTTTTTTTAACTATCCATGAAATGTCCCTCATATCCTGCTCTCCAAGTGGTGTCTTCCTCCTTGATATTTTTGCCTGCTTTTGCAACATCTGTGAGCTTAGTTTTGGCATGTTTTTGTGCTTTGCATTCCAGCTGATATAATCCAGAGCCACATTCTTAGAGTCACTAAATTTCCCAAATTTTCTTTTTTTCTCCTCCAATTGCAATTCCTTTGATGGTATCTCCATTCCATCATGTTTGTAAGTCCTTCTTATGTGTTTTGGCCCTCAGTGGGGACATATATTCACAAGCATTGCTGCATGTGCCTGCACTTGATGGCGTATGGCCTGCCTGCATTTTGATGGCTTTGACTTTGGGGAAGATTTTTTGCTGTTCTTTAAGTATCCATGCCATGTCCCTCATATCTTCCTCTCCAAGTGGTGTCTTGCTCCTTGACATTTTCGCCTGATTTTGCAACATCTGTGAGGTTGGTTTTGCATGTTTTAGTCCTTTGCACTGCAGCTGATATAATCCATGGCCATTTCCTTAGAGTCACTAAATTTCCCAAATTTTCTTTTTTTCTCCTCCAATTGCAATTCCTTTGATGGTATCTCCATTCCATCGTGTTTGTAAGTCCATCTTATCTGTTTTGGCCTTCAGTGTGGACATATTTTCACAAGCACTGCTGCATGTGCCTGCACTTGATGGCTTATGGCCTGCCTGCATTTTGATGGCTTTGACTTTGGGAAAGATTTTTTTCTTTCTTTAAATATCCATGCCATGTACCTCATATCTTGCTCTCCAAGTGGTGTCTTGCTCCTTGGCATTTTCGCCTGCTTTTGCAACATCTGTGAGCTTAGTTTTTGCATGTTTTAGTCCTTTGCACTGCAGCTGATAGAATCCTGGGCCATTTGCTTAGAGTCACTAAATTTCCCAAGTTTTTTTTTTTTCTCATCCAATTGCAATTCCTTTGATGGTATCTCCATTCCATCGTGTTTGTAAGTCCTTCTTATCTGTTTTGGCCTTCAGTGGGGACCAATTTTTACAAGCATTGCTGCATGTGCCTGCACTTGATGGCGTATGGCCCGCCTGCATTTTGATGGCTTTGACTTTGGGAAAGATTTTTTTCTTTCTTTAAGTATCTATGCCATGTCCCTCATGACTTCCTCTCCTAGTGGTGTCTGGCTCCTTGACAATTTCCCCTGCTTTTGCAACGTCTTTGAGCTTTGTTTTGGCATGTTTTGGTCCTTTGCACTGCAGCTGATATAATCCTGGGCAATTTCCTTAGAGTCACTAAATTTCCCAAATTTTTTTTTTTCTCCTCCAATTGCAATTCCTTTGATTGTATCTCCATTCCAGCGTGTTTGTAAGTCCTTCTTCTCTGTTTTGGCCTTCAGTGGGGACCAATTTTCATAAGCATTGCTGCATGTGCCTGCACTTAATGGCGTATGGCCTGCCTGAATTTTGATGGCTTTGACTTTGGGAAAGATTTTTTGCTTTTTTTTAACTATCCATGCCATGTCCGTCATATCCCTCTCTCCAAGTGGTGTCTTCCTCCTTGACTTTTTCCCCTGCTTTTGCAACATCTCTGAACATAGTTTTGGCATGTTATGGTCCTTTGCAAGGCAGCTGATTTCCTCACAACTTATTTTTTGAAGACACTAAAATTCCCGATTTTCTGCTTTTTTCAATTGCATTTCATTTCAACCTATCTCCTTTCCAGAGTGTTTGTAAGCCTTTCTGTTTGAGTTCGCAAGATTCCTTTTCCCTTCCCGAAAGGAAATTTCATTTCCTTTCGGGAAGGGAAAAGGAATCTTGCGATTTCAATGGGGACCAATAGAGGAATCTTTGGTGCATGTCCATGCCCTTGACGGCATGACATGCCTTTTGATGGCTTTGACTTTGGGAAAGATTTTTTGCTTTTTTTTGTTGTTTTATGAAGTATCCATGCCATGTCCCTCATATCTTCGCTCCAAGTTGTGTCTTCCTCCTTGACTTTTCCCCCTGCTTTTGCAACATCTGCGAGCTTAGTTTTGGCATGTTTTGGTCTCTTGCACTGCGGCTGATAGAATCCAGGGCCACATTCTTAAAATCACTAAATTTCCCCAATTTTCTTTTTTCTCCTCCAATTGCAATTCCTTTGATGTTATCTCCATTCCATTGTGTTTGTAAGTCCTTCTTATCTGTTTTGGCCTTCAGTTGGGACCAATTTTCACAAGCACTGCTGCATGTGCCTGCACTTGATGGCTTATGGCCTGCCTGCATTTAGATGGCTTTGACTTTGGGAAAGATTTTTTTCTTTCTTTAAATATCCATGCCATGTACCTCATATCTTGCTCTCCAAGTGGTGTCTTGCTCCTTGGCATTTTCGCCTGCTTTTGCAACATCTGTGAGCTTAGTTTTTGCATGTTTTAGTCCTTTGCACTGCAGCTGATAGAATCCTGGGCCATTTCCTTAGAGTCACTAAATTTCCCAAGTTTTCTTTTTTTCTCCTCCAATTGCAATTCCTTTGATGGTATCTCCATTCCATCGTGTTTGTAAGTCCTTCTTATGTGTTTTGGCCTTCAGTGGGGACCAATTTTTACAAGCATTGCTGCATGTGCCTGCACTTGATGGCGTATGGCCCGCCTGCATTTTGATGGCTTTGACTTTGGGAAAGATTTTTTTCTTTCTTTAAGTATCTATGCCATGTCCCTCATGACTTCCTCTCCTAGTGGTGTCTGGCTCCTTGACAATTTCCCCTGCTTTTGCAACGTCTGTGCGCTTTGTTTTGGCATGTTTTGGTCCTTTGCACTGCAGCTGATATAATCCTGGGCCATATCCTTAGAGTCACTAAATTTCCCAAATTTTTTTTTTTCTCCTCCAATTGCAATTCCTTTGATTGTATCTCCATTCCATCGTGTTTGTAAGTCCTTCTTCTCTGTTTTGGCCTTCAGTGGGGACCAATTTTCATAAGCATTGCTGCATGTGCCTGCACTTAATTGCGTATGGCCTGCCTGAATTTTGATGGCTTTGACTTTGGGAAAGATTTTTTGCTTTTTTTTAACTATCCATGCCATGTCCGTCATATCCCTCTCTCCAAGTGGTGTCTTCCTCCTTGACTTTTTCCCCTGCTTTTGCAACATCTCTGAACATAGTTTTGGCATGTTATGGTCCTTTGCAATGCAGCTGATTTCCTCACAACTTATTTTTTGAAGACACTAAAATTCCCGATTTTCTGCTTTTTTCAATTGCATTTCATTTCAACCTATCTCCTTTCCAGAGTGTTTGTAAGCCTTTCTGTTTGATTTCAATGGGGACCAATAGAGGAATCTTTGGTGCATGTCCATGCCCTTGACGGCATGACATGCCTTTTGATGGCTTTGACTTTGGGAAAGATTTTTTGCTTTTTTTTGTTGTTTTATGAAGTATCCATGCCATGTCCCTCATATCTTCGCTCCAAGTTGTGTCTTCCTCCTTGACTTTTCCCCCTGCTTTTGCAACATCTGCGAGCTTAGTTTTGGCATGTTTTGGTCTCTTGCACTGCGGCTGATAGAATCCAGGGCCACATTCTTAAAATCACTAAATTTCCCCAATTTTCTTTTTTCTCCTCCAATTGCAATTCCGTTGATGTTATCTCCATTCCATCATGTTTGTAAGTCCTTCTTATCTGTTTTGGCCTTCAGTTGGGACCAATTTTCACAAGCACTGCTGCATGTGCCTGCACTTGATGGCTTATGGCCTGCCTGCATTTTGATGGCTTTGACTTTGGGAAAGATTTTTTTCTTTCTTTAAATATCCATGCCATGTACCTCATATCTTGCTCTCCAAGTGGTGTCTTGCTCCTTGGCATTTTCGCCTGCTTTTGCAACATCTGTGAGCTTAGTTTTTGCATGTTTTAGTCCTTTGCACTGCAGCTGATAGAATCCTGGGCCATTTCCTTAGAGTCACTAAATTTCCCAAGTTTTCTTTTTTTCTCCTCCAATTGCAATTCCTTTGATGGTATCTCCATTCCATCGTGTTTGTAAGTCCTTCTTATCTGTTTTGGCCTTCAGTGGGGACCAATTTTTACAAGCATTGCTGCATGTGCCTGCACTTGATGGCGTATGGCCCGCCTGCATTTTGATGGCTTTGACTTTGGGAAAGATTTTTTTCTTTCTTTAAGTGTCTATGCCATGTCCCTCATGTCTTCCTCTCCTAGTGGTGTCTGGCTCCTTGACATTTTCCCCTGCTTTTGCAACGTCTGTGCGCTTTGTTTTGGCATGTTTTGGTCCTTTGCACTGCAGCTGATAGAATCCTGGGCCATTTCCTTAGAGTCACTAAATTTCCCAAGTTTTCTTTTTTTCTCATCCAATTGCAATTCCTTTGATGGTATCTCCATTCCATCGTGTTTGTAAGTCCTTCTTATCTGTTTTGGCCTTCAGTGGGGACCAATTTTTACAAGCATTGCTGCATGTGCCTGCACTTGATGGCGTATGGCCCGCCTGCATTTTGATGGCTTTGACTTTGGGAAAGATTTTTTTCTTTCTTTAAGTATCTATGCCATGTCCCTCATGTCTTCCTCTCCTAGTGGTGTCTGGCTCCTTGACAATTTTCCCTGCTTTTGCAACGTCTGTGAGCTTTGTTTTGGCATGTTTTGGTCCTTTGCACTGCAGCTGATATAATCCTGGGCAATTTCCTTAGAGTCACTAAATTTCCCAAATTTTTTTTTTTTCTCCTCCAATTGCAATTCCTTTGATTGTATCTCCATTCCATCGTGTTTGTAAGTCCTTATTCTCTGTTTTGGCCTTCAGTGGGGACCAATTTTCATAAGCATTGCTGCATGTGCCTGCACTTGATGGTGTATGGCCCGCCTGAATTTTGATGGCTTTGTCTTTGTGCAAGATTTTTTCCTTTTTTTAATTATCCATGCCATGTCCGTCATATCCCTCTCTCCAAGTGGTGTCTTCCTCCTTGACTTTTTCCCCTGCTTTTGCAACATCTCTGAACATAGTTTTGGCATGTTATGGTCCTTTGCAAGGCAGCTGATTTCCTCACAACTTATTTTTTGAAGACACTAAAATTCCCGATTTTCTGCTTTTTTCAATTGCATTTCATTTCAACCTATCTCCTTTCCAGAGTGTTTGTAAGCCTTTCTGTTTGAGTTCGCAAGATTCCTTTTCCCTTCCCGAAAGGAAATTTCATTTCCTTTCGGGAAGCGAAAAGGAATCTTGCGATTTCAATGGGGACCAATAGAGGAATCTTTGGTGCATGTCCATGCCCTTGACGGCATGCCATGCCTTTTGATGGCTTTGACTTTGGGAAAGATTTTTTGCTTTTTTTTGTTGTTTTATGAAGTATCCATGCCATGTCCCTCATATCTTCGCTCCAAGTTGTGTCTTCCTCCTTGACTTTTCCCCCTGCTTTTGCAACATCTCTGAACATAGTTTTGGCATGTTATGGTCCTTTGCAAGGCAGCTGATTTCCTCACAACTTATTTTTTGAAGACACTAAAATTCCCGATTTTCTGCTTTTTTCAATTGCATTTCATTTCAACCTATCTCCTTTCCAGAGTGTTTGTAAGCCTTTCTGTTTGATTTCAATGGGGACCAATAGAGGAATCTTTGGTGCATGTCCATGCCCTTGACGGCATGCCATGCCTTTTGATGGCTTTGACTTTGGGAAAGATTTTTTGCTTTTTTTTGTTGTTTTATGAAGTATCCATGCCATGTCCCTCATATCTTCGCTCCAAGTTGTGTCTTCCTCCTTGACTTTTCCCCCTGCTTTTGCAACATCTGCGAGCTTAGTTTTGGCATGTTTTGGTCTCTTGCACTGCGGCTGATAGAATCCAGGGCCACATTCTTAAAATCACTAAATTTCCCCAATTTTCTTTTTTCTCCTCCAATTGCAATTCCTTTGATGTTATCTCCATTCCATCATGTTTGTAAGTCCTTCTTATCTGTTTTGGCCTTCAGTTGGGACCAATTTTCACAAGCACTGCTGCATGTGCCTGCACTTGATGGCTTATGGCCTGCCTGCATTTTGATGGCTTTGACTTTGGGAAAGATTTTTTTCTTTCTTTAAATATCCATGCCATGTACCTCATATCTTGCTCTCCAAGTGGTGTCTTGCTCCTTGGCATTTTCGCCTGCTTTTGCAACATCTGTGAGCTTAGTTTTTGCATGTTTTAGTCCTTTGCACTGCAGCTGATAGAATCCTGGGCCATTTCCTTAGAGTCACTAAATTTCCCAAGTTTTCTTTTTTTCTCCTCCAATTGCAATTCCTTTGATGGTATCTCCATTCCATCGTGTTTGTAAGTCCTTCTTATCTGTTTTGGCCTTCAGTGGGGACCAATTTTTACAAGCATTGCTGCATGTGCCTGCACTTGATGGCGTATGGCCCGCCTGCATTTTGATGGCTTTGACTTTGGGAAAGATTTTTTTCTTTCTTTAAGTGTCTATGCCATGTCCCTCATGTCTTCCTCTCCTAGTGGTGTCTGGCTCCTTGACATTTTCCCCTGCTTTTGCAACGTCTGTGCGCTTTGTTTTGGCATGTTTTGGTCCTTTGCACTGCAGCTGATAGAATCCTGGGCCATATCCTTAGAGTCACTAAATTTCCCAAATTTTTTTTTTTCTCCTCCAATTGCAATTTCTTTGATTGTATCTCCATTCCATCGTGTTTGTAAGTCCTTCTTCTCTGTTTTGGCCTTCAGTGGGGACCAATTTTCATAAGCATTGCTGCATGTGCCTGCACTTAATGGCGTATGGCCTGCCTGAATTTTGATGGCTTTGACTTTGGGAAAGATTTTTTGCTTTTTTTTAAGTATCCATGCCATGTCCCTCATATCCTGCTCTCCAAGTGGTGTCTTCCTCCTTGATATTTTTGCCTGCTTTTGCAACATCTGTCAGCTTAGTTTTGGCATGTTTTAGTGCTTTGCACTGCAGCTGATATAATCCAGAGCCACATTCTTAGAGTCACAAAATTTCCCAAATTTTCTTTTTTTCTCCTCCAATTGCAATTCCTTTGATGGTATCTCCATTCCATCATGTTTTTAAGTCCTTCTTATGTGTTTTGGCCCTCAGTGGGGACATATATTCACAAGCATTGCTGCATGTGCCTGCACTTGATGGTGTACGGCCCGCCTGCATTTTGATGGCTTTGACTTTGGGAAAGATTTTTTTCTTTCTTTAAGTATCTATGCCATGTCCCTCATGTCTTCCTCTCCTAGTGGTGTCTAGCTCCTTGACATTTTCCCCTGCTTTTGCAACGTCTGTGAGCTTTGTTTTGGCATGTTTTGGTCCTTTGCACTGCAGCTGATATAATCCTGGGCAATTTCCTTAGAGTCACTAAATTTCCCAAATTTTTTTTTTTCTCCTCCAATTGCAATTCCTTTGATTGTATCTCCATTCCATCGTGTTTGTAAGTCCTTCTTCTCTGTTTTGGCCTTCAGTGGGGACCAATTTTCATAAGCATTGCTGCATGTGCCTGCACTTGATGGCGTATGGCCCGCCTGAATTTTGATGGCTTTGTCTTTGGGAAAGATTTTTTCCTTTTTTTAAGTATCCATGCCATGTCCGTCATATCCCTCTCTCCAAGTGGTGTCTTCCTCCTTGACTTTTTCCCCTGCTTTTGCAACATCTCTGAACATAGTTTTGGCATGTTATGGTCCTTTGCAATGCAGCTGATTTCCTCACAGCCTATTTTTTGAATACACTAAAATTCCCGATTTTCTGCTTTTTTCAATTGCATTTCATTTCAACCTATCTCCTTTCCAGAGTGTTTGTAAGCCTTTCTGTTTGAGTTCGCAAGATTCCTTTTCCCTTCCCGAAAGGAAATTTCATTTCCTTTCGGGAAGGGAAAAGGAATCTTGCGATTTCAAAGGGGACCAATAGAGGAATCTTTGGTGCATGTCCATGCCCTTGACGGCATGACATGCCTTTTGATGGCTTTGACTTTGGGAAAGATTTTTTGCTTTTTTTTGTTGTTTTATGAAGTATCCATGCCATGTCCCTCATATCTTCGCTCCAAGTTGTGTCTTCCTCCTTGACTTTTCCCCCTGCTTTTGCAACATCTGCGAGCTTAGTTTTGGCATGTTTTGGTCTCTTGCACTGTGGCTGATAGAATCCAGGGCCACATTCTTAAAATCACTAAATTTCCCCAATTTTCTTTTTTCTCCTCCAATTGCAATTCCTTTGATGTTATCTCCATTCCATTGTGTTTGTAAGTCCTTCTTATGTGTTTTGGCCTTCAGTGGGGACCAATTTTTACAAGCATTGCTGTATGTGCCTGCACTTGATGGCGTATGGCCCGCCTGCATTTTGATGGCTTTGACTTAGGGAAAGATTTTTTTCTTTCTTTAAGTATCTATGCCATGTCACTCATGTCTTCCTCTCCTAGTGGTGTCTGGCTCCTTGACATTTTCCCCTGCTTTTGCAACGTCTGTGCGCTTTGTTTTGGCATGTTTTGGTCCTTTGCACTGCAGCTGATAGAATCCTGGGCCATTTCCTTAGAGTCACTAAATTTCCCAAGTTTTCTTTTTTTCTCCTCCAATTGCAATTCCTTTGATGGTATCTCCATTCCATCGTGTTTGTAAGTCCTTCTTATCTGTTTTGGCCTTCAGTGGGGACCAATTTTTACAAGCATTGCTGCATGTGCCTGCACTTGATGGCGTATGGCCCGCCTGCATTTTGATGGCTTTGACTTTGGGAAAGATTTTTTTCTTTCTTTAAGTATCTATGCCATGTCCCTCATGTCTTCCTCTCCTAGTGGTGTCTGGCTCCTTGACAATTTTCCCTGCTTTTGCAACGTCTGTGAGCTTTGTTTTGGCATGTTTTGGTCCTTTGCACTGCAGCTGATATAATCCTGGGCAATTTCCTTAGAGTCACTAAATTTCCCAAATTTTTTTTTTTTCTCCTCCAATTGCAATTCCTTTGATTGTATCTCCATTCCATCGTGTTTGTAAGTCCTTATTCTCTGTTTTGGCCTTCAGTGGGGACCAATTTTCATAAGCATTGCTGCATGTGCCTGCACTTGATGGTGTATGGCCCGCCTGAATTTTGATGGCTTTGTTTTGGGAAAGATTTTTTCCTTTTTTTAAGTATCCATGCCATGTCCGTCATATCCCTCTCTCCAAGTGGTGTCTTCCTCCTTGACTTTTTCCCCTGCTTTTGCAACATCTCTGAACATAGTTTTGGCATGTTATGGTCCTTTGCAAGGCAGCTGATTTCCTCACAACTTATTTTTTGAAGACACTAAAATTCCCGATTTTCTGCTTTTTTCAATTGCATTTCATTTCAACCTATCTCCTTTCCAGAGTGTTTGTAAGCCTTTCTGTTTGAGTTCGCAAGATTCCTTTTCCCTTCCCGAAAGGAAATTTCATTTCCTTTCGGGAAGGGAAAAGGAATCTTGCGATTTCAATGGGGACCAATAGAGGAATCTTTGGTGCATGTCCATGCCCTTGACGGCATGCCATGCCTTTTGATGGCTTTGACTTTGGGAAAGATTTTTTGCTTTTTTTTGTTGTTTTATGAAGTATCCATGCCATGTCCCTCATATCTTCGCTCCAAGTTGTGTCTTCCTCCTTGACTTTTCCCCCTGCTTTTGCAACATCTGCGAGCTTAGTTTTGGCATGTTTTGGTCTCTTGCACTGCGGCTGATAGAATCCAGGGCCACATTCTTAAAATCACTAAATTTCCCCAATTTTCTTTTTTCTCCTCCAATTGCAATTCCTTTGATGTTATCTCCATTCCATTGTGTTTGTAAGTCCTTCTTATCTGTTTTGGCCTTCAGTTGGGACCAATTTTCACAAGCACTGCTGCATGTGCCTGCACTTGATGGCTTATGGCCTGCCTGCATTTAGATGGCTTTGACTTTGGGAAAGATTTTTTTCTTTCTTTAAATATCCATGCCATGTACCTCATATCTTGCTCTCCAAGTGGTGTCTTGCTCCTTGGCATTTTCGCCTGCTTTTGCAACATCTGTGAGCTTAGTTTTTGCATGTTTTAGTCCTTTGCACTGCAGCTGATAGAATCCTGGGCCATTTCCTTAGAGTCACTAAATTTCCCAAGTTTTCTTTTTTTCTCCTCCAATTGCAATTCCTTTGATGGTATCTCCATTCCATCGTGTTTGTAAGTCCTTCTTATGTGTTTTGGCCTTCAGTGGGGACCAATTTTTACAAGCATTGCTGCATGTGCCTGCACTTGATGGCGTATGGCCCGCCTGCATTTTGATGGCTTTGACTTTGGGAAAGATTTTTTTCTTTCTTTAAGTATCTATGCCATGTCCCTCATGACTTCCTCTCCTAGTGGTGTCTGGCTCCTTGACAATTTCCCCTGCTTTTGCAACGTCTTTGAGCTTTGTTTTGGCATGTTTTGGTCCTTTGCACTGCAGCTGATATAATCCTGGGCAATTTCCTTAGAGTCACTAAATTTCCCAAATTTTTTTTTTTCTCCTCCAATTGCAATTCCTTTGATTGTATCTCCATTCCATCGTGTTTGTAAGTCCTTCTTCTCTGTTTTGGCCTTCAGTGGGGACCAATTTTCATAAGCATTGCTGCATGTGCCTGCACTTGATGGCGTATGGCCCGCCTGAATTTTGATGGCTTTGTCTTTGGGAAAGATTTTTTCCTTTTTTTAAGTATCCATGCCATGTCCGTCATATCCCTCTCTCCAAGTGGTGTCTTCCTCCTTGACTTTTTCCCCTGCTTTTGCAACATCTCTGAACATAGTTTTGGCATGTTATGGTCCTTTGCAATGCAGCTGATTTCCTCACAGCCTATTTTTTGAATACACTAAAATTCCCGATTTTCTGCTTTTTTCAATTGCATTTCATTTCAACCTATCTCCTTTCCAGAGTGTTTGTAAGCCTTTCTGTTTGAGTTCGCAAGATTCCTTTTCCCTTCCCGAAAGGAAATTTCATTTCCTTTCGGGAAGGGAAAAGGAATCTTGCGATTTCAAAGGGGACCAATAGAGGAATCTTTGGTGCATGTCCATGCCCTTGACGGCATGACATGCCTTTTGATGGCTTTGACTTTGGGAAAGATTTTTTGCTTTTTTTTGTTGTTTTATGAAGTATCCATGCCATGTCCCTCATATCTTCGCTCCAAGTTGTGTCTTCCTCCTTGACTTTTCCCCCTGCTTTTGCAACATCTGCGAGCTTAGTTTTGGCATGTTTTGGTCTCTTGCACTGTGGCTGATAGAATCCAGGGCCACATTCTTAAAATCACTAAATTTCCCCAATTTTCTTTTTTCTCCTCCAATTGCAATTCCTTTGATGTTATCTCCATTCCATTGTGTTTGTAAGTCCTTCTTATGTGTTTTGGCCTTCAGTGGGGACCAATTTTTACAAGCATTGCTGTATGTGCCTGCACTTGATGGCGTATGGCCCGCCTGCATTTTGATGGCTTTGACTTAGGGAAAGATTTTTTTCTTTCTTTAAGTATCTATGCCATGTCACTCATGTCTTCCTCTCCTAGTGGTGTCTGGCTCCTTGACATTTTCCCCTGCTTTTGCAACGTCTGTGCGCTTTGTTTTGGCATGTTTTGGTCCTTTGCACTGCAGCTGATAGAATCCTGGGCCATTTCCTTAGAGTCACTAAATTTCCCAAGTTTTCTTTTTTTCTCCTCCAATTGCAATTCCTTTGATGGTATCTCCATTCCATCGTGTTTGTAAGTCCTTCTTATCTGTTTTGGCCTTCAGTGGGGACCAATTTTTACAAGCATTGCTGCATGTGCCTGCACTTGATGGCGTATGGCCCGCCTGCATTTTGATGGCTTTGACTTTGGGAAAGATTTTTTTCTTTCTTTAAGTATCTATGCCATGTCCCTCATGTCTTCCTCTCCTAGTGGTGTCTGGCTCCTTGACAATTTTCCCTGCTTTTGCAACGTCTGTGAGCTTTGTTTTGGCATGTTTTGGTCCTTTGCACTGCAGCTTATATAATCCTGGGCAATTTCCTTAGAGTCACTAAATTTCCCAAATTTTTTTTTTTTCTCCTCCAATTGCAATTCCTTTGATTGTATCTCCATTCCATCGTGTTTGTAAGTCCTTATTCTCTGTTTTGGCCTTCAGTGGGGACCAATTTTCATAAGCATTGCTGCATGTGCCTGCACTTGATGGTGTATGGCCCGCCTGAATTTTGATGGCTTTGTCTTTGTGCAAGATTTTTTCCTTTTTTTAAGTATCCATGCCATGTCCGTCATATCCCTCTCTCCAAGTGGTGTCTTCCTCCTTGACTTTTTCCCCTGCTTTTGCAACATCTCTGAACATAGTTTTGGCATGTTATGGTCCTTTGCAAGGCAGCTGATTTCCTCACAACTTATTTTTTGAAGACACTAAAATTCCCGATTTTCTGCTTTTTTCAATTGCATTTCATTTCAACCTATCTCCTTTCCAGAGTGTTTGTAAGCCTTTCTGTTTGAGTTCGCAAGATTCCTTTTCCCTTCCCGAAAGGAAATTTCATTTCCTTTCGGGAAGGGAAAAGGAATCTTGCGATTTCAATGGGGACCAATAGAGGAATCTTTGGTGCATGTCCATGCCCTTGACGGCATGCCATGCCTTTTGATGGCTTTGACTTTGGGAAAGATTTTTTGCTTTTTTTTGTTGTTTTATGAAGTATCCATGCCATGTCCCTCATATCTTCGCTCCAAGTTGTGTCTTCCTCCTTGACTTTTCCCCCTGCTTTTGCAACATCTGCGAGCTTAGTTTTGGCATGTTTTGGTCTCTTGCACTGCGGCTGATAGAATCCAGGGCCACATTCTTAAAATCACTAAATTTCCCCAATTTTCTTTTTTCTCCTCCAATTGCAATTCCTTTGATGTTATCTCCATTCCATTGTGTTTGTAAGTCCTTCTTATCTGTTTTGGCCTTCAGTTGGGACCAATTTTCACAAGCACTGCTGCATGTGCCTGCACTTGATGGCGTATGGCCTGCCTGCATTTAGATGGCTTTGACTTTGGGAAAGATTTTTTTCTTTCTTTAAATATCCATGCCATGTACCTCATATCTTGCTCTCCAAGTGGTGTCTTGCTCCTTGGCATTTTCGCCTGCTTTTGCAACATCTGTGAGCTTAGTTTTTGCATGTTTTAGTCCTTTGCACTGCAGCTGATAGAATCCTGGGCCATTTCCTTAGAGTCACTAAATTTCCCAAGTTTTCTTTTTTTCTCCTCCAATTGCAATTCCTTTGATGGTATCTCCATTCCATCGTGTTTGTAAGTCCTTCTTATGTGTTTTGGCCTTCAGTGGGGACCAATTTTTACAAGCATTGCTTCATGTGCCTGCACTTGATGGCGTATGGCCCGCCTGCATTTTGATGGCTTTGACTTTGGGAAAGATTTTTTTCTTTCTTTAAGTATCTATGCCATGTCCCTCATGACTTCCTCTCCTAGTGGTGTCTGGCTCCTTGACAATTTCCCCTGCTTTTGCAACGTCTTTGAGCTTTGTTTTGGCATGTTTTGGTCCTTTGCACTGCAGCTGATATAATCCTGGGCAATTTCCTTAGAGTCACTAAATTTCCCAAATTTTTTTTTTTCTCCTCCAATTGCAATTCCTTTGATTGTATCTCCATTCCATCGTGTTTGTAAGTCCTTCTTCTCTGTTTTGGCCTTCAGTGGGGACCAATTTTCATAAGCATTGCTGCATGTGCCTGCACTTAATTGCGTATGGCCTGCCTGAATTTTGATGGCTTTGACTTTGGGAAAGATTTTTTGCTTTTTTTTAACTATCCATGCCATGTCCGTCATATCCCTCTCTCCAAGTGGTGTCTTCCTCCTTGACTTTTTCCCCTGCTTTTGCAACATCTCTGAACATAGTTTTGGCATGTTATGGTCCTTTGCAATGCAGCTGATTTCCTCACAACTTATTTTTTGAAGACACTAAAATTCCCGATTTTCTGCTTTTTTCAATTGCATTTCATTTCAACCTATCTCCTTTCCAGAGTGTTTGTAAGCCTTTCTGTTTGATTTCAATGGGGACCAATAGAGGAATCTTTGGTGCATGTCCATGCCCTTGACGGCATGCCATGCCTTTTGATGGCTTTGACTTTGGGAAAGATTTTTTGCTTTTTTTTGTTGTTTTATGAAGTATCCATGCCATGTCCCTCATATCTTCGCTCCAAGTTGTGTCTTCCTCCTTGACTTTTCCCCCTGCTTTTGCAACATCTGCGAGCTTAGTTTTGGCATGTTTTGGTCTCTTGCACTGCGGCTGATAGAATCCAGGGCCACATTCTTAAAATCACTAAATTTCCCCAATTTTCTTTTTTCTCCTCCAATTGCAATTCCTTTGATGTTATCTCCATTCCATTGTGTTTGTAAGTCCTTCTTATCAGTTTTGGCCTTCAGTTGGGACCAATTTTCACAAGCACTGCTGCATGTGCCTGCACTTGATGGCTTATGGCCTGCCTGCATTTTGATGGCTTTGACTTTGTGAAGGATTTTTTTCTTTTTTTAAGTATCCATGCCATGTCACTCATATCTTGCTCTCCAAGTGGTGTCTTGCTCCTTGGCATTTTCGCCTGCTTTTGCAACATCTGTGAGCTTAGTTTTTGCATGTTTTAGTCCTTTGCACTGCAGCTGATAGAATCCTGGGCCATTTCCTTAGAGTCACTAAATTTCCCAAGTTTTCTTTTTTTCTCATCCAATTGCAATTCCTTTGATGGTATCTCCATTCCATCGTGTTTGTAAGTCCTTCTTATCTGTTTTGGCCTTCAGTGGGGACCAATTTTTACAAGCATTGCTGCATGTGCCTGCACTTGATGGCGTATGGCCCGCCTGCATTTTGATGGCTTTGACTTTGGGAAAGATTTTTTTCTTTCTTTAAGTATCTATGCCATGTCCCTCATGACTTCCTCTCCTAGTGGTGTCTGGCTCCTTGACAATTTTCCCTGCTTTTGCAACGTCTGTGAGCTTTGTTTTGGCATGTTTTGGTCCTTTGCACTGCAGCTGATAGAATCCTGGGCAATTTCCTTAGAGTCACTAAATTTCCCAAATTTTTTTTTTTTCTCCTCCAATTGCAATTCCTTTGATTGTATCTCCATTCCATCGTGTTTGTAAGTCCTTATTCTCTGTTTTGGCCTTCAGTGGGGACCAATTTTCATAAGCATTGCTGCATGTGCCTGCACTTGATGGTGTATGGCCCGCCTGAATTTTGATGGCTTTGTCTTTGTGCAAGATTTTTTCCTTTTTTTAAGTATCCATGCCATGTCCGTCATATCCCTCTCTCCAAGTGGTGTCTTCCTCCTTGAGTTTTTCCCCTGCTTTTGCAACATCTCTGAACATAGTTTTGGCATGTTATGGTCCTTTGCAAGGCAGCTGATTTCCTCACAACTTATTTTTTGAAGACACTAAAATTCCCGATTTTCTGCTTTTTTCAATTGCATTTCATTTCAACCTATCTCCTTTCCAGAGTGTTTGTAAGCCTTTCTGTTTGAGTTCGCAAGATTCCTTTTCCCTTCCCGAAAGGAAATGAAATTTCCTTTCGGGAAGGGAAAAGGAATCTTGCGATTTCAATGGGGACCAATAGAGGAATCTTTGGTGCATGTCCATGCCCTTGACGGCATGACATGCCTTTTGATGTCTTTGACTTTGGGAAATATTTTTTGCTTTTTTTTGTTGTTTTATGAAGTATCCATGCCATGTCCCTCATATCTTCGCTCCAAGTTGTGTCTTCCTCCTTGACTTTTCCCCCTGCTTTTGCAACATCTGCGAGCTTAGTTTTGGCATGTTTTGGTCTTTTGCACTGCGGCTGATAGAATCCAGGGCCACATTCTTAAAATCACTAAATTTCCCCAATTTTCTTTTTTCTCCTCCAATTGCAATTCCTTTGATGTTATCTCCATTCCATTGTGTTTGTAAGTCCTTCTTATCTGTTTTGGCCTTCAGTTGGGACCAATTTTCACAAGCACTGCTGCATGTGCCTGCACTTGATGGCTTATGGCCTGCCTGCATTTTGATGGCTTTGACTTTGGGAAAGATTTTTTCCTTCTTTAAGTATCTATGCCATGTCCCTCATGTCTTCCTCTCCTAGTGGTGTCTGGCTCCTTGACATTTTCCCCTGCTTTTGCAACGTCTGTGCGCTTTGTTTTGGCATGTTTTGGTCCTTTGCACTGCAGCTGATAGAATCCTGGGCCATTTCCTTAGAGTCACTAAATTTCCCAAGTTTTCTTTTTTTCTCCTCCAATTGCAATTCCTTTGATGGTATCTCCATTCCATCGTGTTTGTAAGTCTTTCTTCATTGTTTTGGCCTTCAGTTGGGACCAATTTTCACAAGCATTGCTGCATGTGCCTGCACTTAATGGCGTATGGCCTGCCTGAATTTTGATGGCTTTGACTTTGGGAAAGATTTTTTGCTTTTTTTTAACTATCCATGCAATGTCCCTCATATCCTGCTCTCCAAGTGGTGTCTTCCTCCTTGATATTTTTGCCTGCTTTTGCAACATCTGTGAGCTTAGTTTTGGCATGTTTTAGTGCTTTGCATTCCAGCTGATATAATCCAGAGCCACATTCTTAGAGTCACTAAATTTCCCAAATTTTCTTTTTTTCTCCTCCAATTGCAATTCCTTTGATGGTATCTCCATTCCATCATGTTTGTAAGTCCTTCTTATGTGTTTTGGCCCTCAGTGGGGACATATATTCACAAGCATTGCTGCATGTGCCTGCACTTGATTGCGTATGGCCTGCCTGCATTTTGATGGCTTTGACTTTGGGGAAGATTTTTTGCTGTTCTTTAAGTATCCATGCCATGTCCCTAATATCTTCCTCTCCAAGTGGTGTCTTGCTCCTTGACATTTTCGCCTGCTTTTGCAACATCTGTGAGGTTGGTTTTGCATGTTTTAGTCCTTTGCACTGCAGCTGATATAATCCATGGCCATTTCCTTAGAGTCACTAAATTTCCCAAATTTTCTTTTTTTCTCCTCCAATTGCAATTCCTTTGATGGTATCTCCATTCCATCGTGTTTGTAAGTCCATCTTATCTGTTTTGGCCTTCAGTGTGGACATATTTTCACAAGCACTGCTGCATGTGCCTGCACTTGATGGCTTATGGCCTGCCTGCATTTTGATGGCTTTGACTTTGGGAAAGATTTTTTTCTTTCTTTAAATATCCATGCCATGTACCTCATATCTTGCTCTCCAAGTGGTGTCTTGCTCCTTGGCATTTTCGCCTGCTTTTGCAACATCTGTGAGCTTAGTTTTTGCATGTTTTAGTCCTTTGCACTGCAGCTGATAGAATCCTGGGCCATTTCCTTAGAGTCACTAAATTTCCCAAGTTTTCTTTTTTTCTCCTCCAATTGCAATTCCTTTGATGGTATCTCCATTCCATCGTGTTTGTAAGTCCTTCTTATCTGTTTTGGCCTTCAGTGGGGACCAATTTTTACAAGCATTGCTTCATGTGCCTGCACTTGATGGCGTATGGCCCGCCTGCATTTTGATGGCTTTGACTTTGGGAAAGATTTTTTTCTTTCTTTAAGTATCTATGCCATGTCCCTCATGACTTCCTCTCCTAGTGGTGTCTGGCTCCTTGACAATTTCCCCTGCTTTTGCAACGTCTTTGAGCTTTGTTTTGGCATGTTTTGGTCCTTTGCACTGCAGCTGATATAATCCTGGGCAATTTCCTTAGAGTCACTAAATTTCCCAAATTTTTTTTTTTCTCCTCCAATTGCAATTCCTTTGATTGTATCTCCATTCCATCGTGTTTGTAAGTCCTTCTTCTCTGTTTTGGCCTTCAGTGGGGACCAATTTTCATAAGCATTGCTGCATGTGCCTGCACTTAATGGCGTATGGCCTGCCTGAATTTTGATGGCTTTGACTTTGGGAAAGATTTTTTGCTTTTTTTTAACTATCCATGCCATGTCCGTCATATCCCTCTCTCCAAGTGGTGTCTTCCTCCTTGACTTTTTCCCCTGCTTTTGCAACATCTCTGAACATAGTTTTGGCATGTTATGGTCCTTTGCAATGCAGCTGATTTCCTCACAACTTATTTTTTGAAGACACTAAAATTCCCGATTTTCTGCTTTTTTCAATTGCATTTCATTTCAACCTATCTCCTTTCCAGAGTGTTTGTAAGCCTTTCTGTTTGAGTTCGCAAGATTCCTTTTCCCTTCCCGAAAGGAAATTTCATTTCCTTTCGGGAAGGGAAAAGGAATCTTGCGATTTCAATGGGGACCAATAGAGGAATCTTTGGTGCATGTCCATGCCCTTGACGGCATGCCATGCCTTTTGATGGCTTTGACTTTGGGAAAGATTTTTTGCTTTTTTTTGTTGTTTTATGAAGTATCCATGCCATGTCCCTCATATCTTCGCTCCAAGTTGTGTCTTCCTCCTTGACTTTTCCCCCTGCTTTTGCAACATCTGCGAGCTTAGTTTTGGCATGTTTTGGTCTCTTGCACTGCGGCTGATAGAATCCAGGGCCACATTCTTAAAATCACTAAATTTCCCCAATTTTCTTTTTTCTCCTCCAATTGCAATTCCTTTGATGTTATCTCCATTCCATTGTGTTTGTAAGTCCTTCTTATCTGTTTTGGCCTTCAGTTGGGACCAATTTTCACAAGCACTGCTGCATGTGCCTGCACTTGATGGCTTATGGCCTGCCTGCATTTAGATGGCTTTGACTTTGGGAAAGATTTTTTTCTTTCTTTAAATATCCATGCCATGTACCTCATATCTTGCTCTCCAAGTGGTGTCTTGCTCCTTGGCATTTTCGCCTGCTTTTGCAACATCTGTGAGCTTAGTTTTTGCATGTTTTAGTCCTTTGCACTGCAGCTGATAGAATCCTGGGCCATTTCCTTAGAGTCACTAAATTTCCCAAGTTTTCTTTTTTTCTCCTCCAATTGCAATTCCTTTGATGGTATCTCCATTCCATCGTGTTTGTAAGTCCTTCTTATGTGTTTTGGCCTTCAGTGGGGACCAATTTTTACAAGCATTGCTGCATGTGCCTGCACTTGATGGCGTATGGCCCGCCTGCATTTTGATGGCTTTGACTTTGGGAAAGATTTTTTTCTTTCTTTAAGTATCTATGCCATGTCCCTCATGACTTCCTCTCCTAGTGGTGTCTGGCTCCTTGACAATTTCCCCTGCTTTTGCAACGTCTTTGAGCTTTGTTTTGGCATGTTTTGGTCCTTTGCACTGCAGCTGATATAATCCTGGGCAATTTCCTTAGAGTCACTAAATTTCCCAAATTTTTTTTTTTCTCCTCCAATTGCAATTCCTTTGATTGTATCTCCATTCCATCGTGTTTGTAAGTCCTTCTTCTCTGTTTTGGCCTTCAGTGGGGACCAATTTTCATAAGCATTGCTGCATGTGCCTGCACTTAATTGCGTATGGCCTGCCTGAATTTTGATGGCTTTGACTTTGGGAAAGATTTTTTGCTTTTTTTTAACTATCCATGCCATGTCCGTCATATCCCTCTCTCCAAGTGGTGTCTTCCTCCTTGACTTTTTCCCCTGCTTTTGCAACATCTCTGAACATAGTTTTGGCATGTTATGGTCCTTTGCAATGCAGCTGATTTCCTCACAACTTATTTTTTGAAGACACTAAAATTCCCGATTTTCTGCTTTTTTCAATTGCATTTCATTTCAACCTATCTCCTTTCCAGAGTGTTTGTAAGCCTTTCTGTTTGATTTCAATGGGGACCAATAGAGGAATCTTTGGTGCATGTCCATGCCCTTGACGGCATGACATGCCTTTTGATGGCTTTGACTTTGGGAAAGATTTTTTGCTTTTTTTTGTTGTTTTATGAAGTATCCATGCCATGTCCCTCATATCTTCGCTCCAAGTTGTGTCTTCCTCCTTGACTTTTCCCCCTGCTTTTGCAACATCTGCGAGCTTAGTTTTGGCATGTTTTGGTCTCTTGCACTGCGGCTGATAGAATCCAGGGCCACATTCTTAAAATCACTAAATTTCCCCAATTTTCTTTTTTCTCCTCCAATTGCAATTCCTTTGATGTTATCTCCATTCCATTGTGTTTGTAAGTCCTTCTTATCTGTTTTGGCCTTCAGTTGGGACCAATTTTCACAAGCACTGCTGCATGTGCCTGCACTTGATGGCTTATGGCCTGCCTGCATTTAGATGGCTTTGACTTTGGGAAAGATTTTTTTCTTTCTTTAAATATCCATGCCATGTACCTCATATCTTGCTCTCCAAGTGGTGTCTTGCTCCTTGGCATTTTCGCCTGCTTTTGCAACATCTGTGAGCTTAGTTTTTGCATGTTTTAGTCCTTTGCACTGCAGCTGATAGAATCCTGGGCCATTTCCTTAGAGTCACTAAATTTCCCAAGTTTTCTTTTTTTCTCCTCCAATTGCAATTCCTTTGATGGTATCTCCATTCCATCGTGTTTGTAAGTCCATCTTATCTGTTTTGGCCTTCAGTGTGGACATATTTTCACAAGCACTGCTGCATGTGCCTGCACTTGATGGCTTATGGCCTGCCTGCATTTTGATGGCTTTGACTTTGGGAAAGATTTTTTTCTTTCTTTAAATATCCATGCCATGTACCTCATATCTTGCTCTCCAAGTGGTGTCTTGCTCCTTGGCATTTTCGCCTGCTTTTGCAACATCTGTGAGCTTAGTTTTTGCATGTTTTAGTCCTTTGCACTGCAGCTGATAGAATCCTGGGCCATTTCCTTAGAGTCACTAAATTTCCCAAGTTTTCTTTTTTTCTCATCCAATTGCAATTCCTTTGATGGTATCTCCATTCCATCGTGTTTGTAAGTCCTTCTTATCTGTTTTGGCCTTCAGTGGGGACCAATTTTTACAAGCATTGCTGCATGTGCCTGCACTTGATGGCGTATGGCCCGCCTGCATTTTGATGGCTTTGACTTTGGGAAAGATTTTTTTCTTTCTTTAAGTATCTATGCCATGTCCCTCATGACTTCCTCTCCTAGTGGTGTCTGGCTCCTTGACAATTTCCCCTGCTTTTGCAACGTCTTTGAGCTTTGTTTTGGCATGTTTTGGTCCTTTGCACTGCAGCTGATATAATCCTGGGCAATTTCCTTAGAGTCACTAAATTTCCCAAATTTTTTTTTTTCTCCTCCAATTGCAATTCCTTTGATTGTATCTCCATTCCATCGTGTTTGTAAGTCCTTCTTCTCTGTTTTGGCCTTCAGTGGGGACCAATTTTCATAAGCATTGCTGCATGTGCCTGCACTTAATGGCGTATGGCCTGCCTGAATTTTGATGGCTTTGACTTTGGGAAAGATTTTTTGCTTTTTTTTAACTATCCATGCCATGTCCGTCATATCCCTCTCTCCAAGTGGTGTCTTCCTCCTTGACTTTTTCCCCTGCTTTTGCAACATCTCTGAACATAGTTTTGGCATGTTATGGTCCTTTGCAAGGCAGCTGATTTCCTCACAACTTATTTTTTGAAGACACTAAAATTCCCGATTTTCTGCTTTTTTCAATTGCATTTCATTTCAACCTATCTCCTTTCCAGAGTGTTTGTAAGCCTTTCTGTTTGAGTTCGCAAGATTCCTTTTCCCTTCCCGAAAGGAAATTTCATTTCCTTTTGGGAAGGGAAAAGGAATCTTGCGATTTCAATGGGGACCAATAGAGGAATCTTTGGTGCATGTCCATGCCCTTGACGGCATGCCATGCCTTTTGATGGCTTTGACTTTGGGAAAGATTTTTTGCTTTTTTTTGTTGTTTTATGAAGTATCCATGCCATGTCCCTCATATCTTCGCTCCAAGTTGTGTCTTCCTCCTTGACTTTTCCCCCTGCTTTTGCAACATCTGCGAGCTTAGTTTTGGCATGTTTTGGTCTCTTGCACTGCGGCTGATAGAATCCAGGGCCACATTCTTAAAATCACTAAATTTCCCCAATTTTCTTTTTTCTCCTCCAATTGCAATTCCTTTGATGTTATCTCCATTCCATTGTGTTTGTAAGTCCTTCTTATCTGTTTTGGCCTTCAGTTGGGACCAATTTTCACAAGCACTGCTGCATGTGCCTGCACTTGATGGCGTATGGCCTGCCTGCATTTAGATGGCTTTGACTTTGGGAAAGATTTTTTTCTTTCTTTAAATATCCATGCCATGTACCTCATATCTTGCTCTCCAAGTGGTGTCTTGCTCCTTGGCATTTTCGCCTGCTTTTGCAACATCTGTGAGCTTAGTTTTTGCATGTTTTAGTCCTTTGCACTGCAGCTGATAGAATCCTGGGCCATTTCCTTAGAGTCACTAAATTTCCCAAGTTTTCTTTTTTTCTCCTCCAATTGCAATTCCTTTGATGGTATCTCCATTCCATCGTGTTTGTAAGTCCTTCTTATCTGTTTTGGCCTTCAGTGGGGACCAATTTTTACAAGCATTGCTGCATGTGCCTGCACTTGATGGCTTATTGCCTGCCTGCATTTTGATGGCTTTGACTTTGGGAAAGATTTTTTTCTTTCTTTAAGTGTCTATGCCATGTCCCTCATGTCTTCCTCTCCTAGTGGTGTCTGGCTCCTTGACATTTTCCCCTGCTTTTGCAACGTCTGTGCGCTTTGTTTTGGCATGTTTTGGTCCTTTGCACTGCAGCTGATAGAATCCTGGGCCATATCCTTAGAGTCACTAAATTTCCCAAATTTTTTTTTTTCTCCTCCAATTGCAATTTCTTTGATTGTATCTCCATTCCATCGTGTTTGTAAGTCCTTCTTCTCTGTTTTGGCCTTCAGTGGGGACATATTTTCACAAGCATTGCTGCATGTTCCTGCACTTGATGGCGTATGGCCCGCCTGCATTTTGATGGCTTTGACTTTGCGAAAGATTTTTTTCTTTTTTTAAGTATCCATGCCATGTCCCTCATATCCTGCTCTCCAAGTGGTGGCTTCCTCCTTGACTTTTTCCCCTGCTTTTGCAACATCTCTGAACATAGTTTTGGCATGTTATGGTCCTTTGCAATGCAGCTGATTTCCTCACAGCCTATTTTTTGAATACACTAAAATTCCCGATTTTCTGCTTTTTTCAATTGCATTTCATTTCAACCTATCTCCTTTCCAGAGTGTTTGTAAGCCTTTCTGTTTGAGTTCGCAAGATTCCTTTTCCCTTCCCGAAAGGAAATTTCATTTCCTTTCAGGAAGGGAAAAGGAATCTTGCGATTTCAATGGGGACCAATAGAGGAATCTTTGGTGCATGTCCATGCCCTTGACGGCATGCCATGCCTTTTGATGGCTTTGACTTTGGGAAAGATTTTTTGCTTTTTTTTGTTGTTTTATGAAGTATCCATGCCATGTCCCTCATATCTTCGCTCCAAGTTGTGTCTTCCTCCTTGACTTTTCCCCCTGCTTTTGCAACATCTGCGAGCTTAGTTTTGGCATGTTTTGGTCTCTTGCACTGCGGCTGATAGAATCCAGGGCCACATTCTTAAAATCACTAAATTTCCCCAATTTTCTTTTTTCTCCTCCAATTGCAATTCCTTTGATGTTATCTCCATTCCATTGTGTTTGTAAGTCCTTCTTATCTGTTTTGGCCTTCAGTTGGGACCAATTTTCACAAGCACTGCTGCATGTGCCTGCACTTGATGGCTTATGGCCTGCCTGCATTTAGATGGCTTTGACTTTGGGAAAGATTTTTTTCTTTCTTTAAATATCCATGCCATGTACCTCATATCTTGCTCTCCAAGTGGTGTCTTGCTCCTTGGCATTTTCGCCTGCTTTTGCAACATCTGTGAGCTTAGTTTTTGCATGTTTTAGTCCTTTGCACTGCAGCTGATAGAATCCTGGGCCATTTCCTTAGAGTCACTAAATTTCCCAAGTTTTCTTTTTTTCTCCTCCAATTGCAATTCCTTTGATGGTATCTCCATTCCATCGTGTTTGTAAGTCCTTCTTATGTGTTTTGGCCTTCAGTGGGGACCAATTTTTACAAGCATTGCTGCATGTGCCTGCACTTGATGGCGTATGGCCCGCCTGCATTTTGATGGCTTTGACTTTGGGAAAGATTTTTTTCTTTCTTTAAGTATCTATGCCATGTCCCTCATGACTTCCTCTCCTAGTGGTGTCTGGCTCCTTGACAATTTCCCCTGCTTTTGCAACGTCTTTGAGCTTTGTTTTGGCATGTTTTGGTCCTTTGCACTGCAGCTGATATAATCCTGGGCAATTTCCTTAGAGTCACTAAATTTCCCAAATTTTTTTTTTTCTCCTCCAATTGCAATTCCTTTGATTGTATCTCCATTCCATCGTGTTTGTAAGTCCTTCTTCTCTGTTTTGGCCTTCAGTGGGGACCAATTTTCATAAGCATTGCTGCATGTGCCTGCACTTAATTGCGTATGGCCTGCCTGAATTTTGATGGCTTTGACTTTGGGAAAGATTTTTTGCTTTTTTTTAACTATCCATGCCATGTCCGTCATATCCCTCTCTCCAAGTGGTGTCTTCCTCCTTGACTTTTTCCCCTGCTTTTGCAACATCTCTGAACATAGTTTTGGCATGTTATGGTCCTTTGCAATGCAGCTGATTTCCTCACAACTTATTTTTTGAAGACACTAAAATTCCCGATTTTCTGCTTTTTTCAATTGCATTTCATTTCAACCTATCTCCTTTCCAGAGTGTTTGTAAGCCTTTCTGTTTGATTTCAATGGGGACCAATAGAGGAATCTTTGGTGCATGTCCATGCCCTTGACGGCATGACATGCCTTTTGATGGCTTTGACTTTGGGAAAGATTTTTTGCTTTTTTTTGTTGTTTTATGAAGTATCCATGCCATGTCCCTCATATCTTCGCTCCAAGTTGTGTCTTCCTCCTTGACTTTTCCCCCTGCTTTTGCAACATCTGCGAGCTTAGTTTTGGCATGTTTTGGTCTCTTGCACTGCGGCTGATAGAATCCAGGGCCACATTCTTAAAATCACTAAATTTCCCCAATTTTCTTTTTTCTCCTCCAATTGCAATTCCTTTGATGTTATCTCCATTCCATTGTGTTTGTAAGTCCTTCTTATCTGTTTTGGCCTTCAGTTGGGACCAATTTTCACAAGCACTGCTGCATGTGCCTGCACTTGATGGCTTATGGCCTGCCTGCATTTAGATGGCTTTGACTTTGGGAAAGATTTTTTTCTTTCTTTAAATATCCATGCCATGTACCTCATATCTTGCTCTCCAAGTGGTGTCTTGCTCCTTGGCATTTTCGCCTGCTTTTGCAACATCTGTGAGCTTAGTTTTTGCATGTTTTAGTCCTTTGCACTGCAGCTGATAGAATCCTGGGCCATTTCCTTAGAGTCACTAAATTTCCCAAGTTTTCTTTTTTTCTCCTCCAATTGCAATTCCTTTGATGGTATCTCCATTCCATCGTGTTTGTAAGTCCATCTTATCTGTTTTGGCCTTCAGTGTGGACATATTTTCACAAGCACTGCTGCATGTGCCTGCACTTGATGGCTTATGGCCTGCCTGCATTTTGATGGCTTTGACTTTGGGAAAGATTTTTTTCTTTCTTTAAATATCCATGCCATGTACCTCATATCTTGCTCTCCAAGTGGTGTCTTGCTCCTTGGCATTTTCGCCTGCTTTTGCAACATCTGTGAGCTTAGTTTTTGCATGTTTTAGTCCTTTGCACTGCAGCTGATAGAATCCTGGGCCATTTCCTTAGAGTCACTAAATTTCCCAAGTTTTCTTTTTTTCTCATCCAATTGCAATTCCTTTGATGGTATCTCCATTCCATCGTGTTTGTAAGTCCTTCTTATCTGTTTTGGCCTTCAGTGGGGACCAATTTTTACAAGCATTGCTGCATGTGCCTGCACTTGATGGCGTATGGCCCGCCTGCATTTTGATGGCTTTGACTTTGGGAAAGATTTTTTTCTTTCTTTAAGTATCTATGCCATGTCCCTCATGACTTCCTCTCCTAGTGGTGTCTGGCTCCTTGACAATTTCCCCTGCTTTTGCAACGTCTTTGAGCTTTGTTTTGGCATGTTTTGGTCCTTTGCACTGCAGCTGATATAATCCTGGGCAATTTCCTTAGAGTCACTAAATTTCCCAAATTTTTTTTTTTCTCCTCCAATTGCAATTCCTTTGATTGTATCTCCATTCCATCGTGTTTGTAAGTCCTTCTTCTCTGTTTTGGCCTTCAGTGGGGACCAATTTTCATAAGCATTGCTGCATGTGCCTGCACTTAATGGCGTATGGCCTGCCTGAATTTTGATGGCTTTGACTTTGGGAAAGATTTTTTGCTTTTTTTTAACTATCCATGCCATGTCCGTCATATCCCTCTCTCCAAGTGGTGTCTTCCTCCTTGACTTTTTCCCCTGCTTTTGCAACATCTCTGAACATAGTTTTGGCATGTTATGGTCCTTTGCAAGGCAGCTGATTTCCTCACAACTTATTTTTTGAAGACACTAAAATTCCCGATTTTCTGCTTTTTTCAATTGCATTTCATTTCAACCTATCTCCTTTCCAGAGTGTTTGTAAGCCTTTCTGTTTGAGTTCGCAAGATTCCTTTTCCCTTCCCGAAAGGAAATTTCATTTCCTTTTGGGAAGGGAAAAGGAATCTTGCGATTTCAATGGGGACCAATAGAGGAATCTTTGGTGCATGTCCATGCCCTTGACGGCATGCCATGCCTTTTGATGGCTTTGACTTTGGGAAAGATTTTTTGCTTTTTTTTGTTGTTTTATGAAGTATCCATGCCATGTCCCTCATATCTTCGCTCCAAGTTGTGTCTTCCTCCTTGACTTTTCCCCCTGCTTTTGCAACATCTGCGAGCTTAGTTTTGGCATGTTTTGGTCTCTTGCACTGCGGCTGATAGAATCCAGGGCCACATTCTTAAAATCACTAAATTTCCCCAATTTTCTTTTTTCTCCTCCAATTGCAATTCCTTTGATGTTATCTCCATTCCATTGTGTTTGTAAGTCCTTCTTATCTGTTTTGGCCTTCAGTTGGGACCAATTTTCACAAGCACTGCTGCATGTGCCTGCACTTGATGGCTTATGGCCTGCCTGCATTTAGATGGCTTTGACTTTGGGAAAGATTTTTTTCTTTCTTTAAATATCCATGCCATGTACCTCATATCTTGCTCTCCAAGTGGTGTCTTGCTCCTTGGCATTTTCGCCTGCTTTTGCAACATCTGTGAGCTTAGTTTTTGCATGTTTTAGTCCTTTGCACTGCAGCTGATAGAATCCTGGGCCATTTCCTTAGAGTCACTAAATTTCCCAAGTTTTCTTTTTTTCTCCTCCAATTGCAATTCCTTTGATGGTATCTCCATTCCATCGTGTTTGTAAGTCCTTCTTATCTGTTTTGGCCTTCAGTGGGGACCAATTTTTACAAGCATTGCTGCATGTGCCTGCACTTGATGGCGTATGGCCCGCCTGCATTTTGATGGCTTTGACTTTGGGAAAGATTTTTTTCTTTCTTTAAGTGTCTATGCCATGTCCCTCATGTCTTCCTCTCCTAGTGGTGTCTGGCTCCTTGACATTTTCCCCTGCTTTTGCAACGTCTGTGCGCTTTGTTTTGGCATGTTTTGGTCCTTTGCACTGCAGCTGATAGAATCCTGGGCCATATCCTTAGAGTCACTAAATTTCCCAAATTTTTTTTTTTCTCCTCCAATTGCAATTTCTTTGATTGTATCTCCATTCCATCGTGTTTGTAAGTCCTTCTTCTCTGTTTTGGCCTTCAGTGGGGACCAATTTTCACAAGCATTGCTGCATGTTCCTGCACTTGATGGCGTATGGCCCGCCTGCATTTTGATGGCTTTGACTTTGCGAAAGATTTTTTTCTTTTTTTAAGTATCCATGCCATGTCCCTCATATCCTGCTCTCCAAGTGGTGGCTTCCTCCTTGACTTTTTCCCCTGCTTTTGCAACATCTCTGAACATAGTTTTGGCATGTTATGGTCCTTTGCAATGCAGCTGATTTCCTCACAGCCTATTTTTTGAATACACTAAAATTCCCGATTTTCTGCTTTTTTCAATTGCATTTCATTTCAACCTATCTCCTTTCCAGAGTGTTTGTAAGCCTTTCTGTTTGAGTTCGCAAGATTCCTTTTCCCTTCCCGAAAGGAAATTTCATTTCCTTTCAGGAAGGGAAAAGGAATCTTGCGATTTCAATGGGGACCAATAGAGGAATCTTTGGTGCATGTCCATGCCCTTGACGGCATGCCATGCCTTTTGATGGCTTTGACTTTGGGAAAGATTTTTTGCTTTTTTTTGTTGTTTTATGAAGTATCCATGCCATGTCCCTCATATCTTCGCTCCAAGTTGTGTCTTCCTCCTTGACTTTTCCCCCTGCTTTTGCAACATCTGCGAGCTTAGTTTTGGCATGTTTTGGTCTTTTGCACTGCGGCTGATAGAATCCAGGGCCACATTCTTAAAATCACTAAATTTCCCCAATTTTATTTTTTCTCCTCCAATTGCAATTCCTTTGATGTTATCTCCATTCCATTGTGTTTGTAAGTCCTTCTTATCTGTTTTGGCCTTCAGTTGGGACCAATTTTCACAAGCACTGCTGCATGTGCCTGCACTTGATGGCTTATGGCCTGCCTGCATTTTGATGGCTTTGACTTTGTGAAGGATTTTTTTCTTTTTTTAAGTATCCATGCCACGTCCCTCATATCTTGCTCTCCAAGTGGTGTCTTGCTTCTTGGCATTTTCGCCTGCTTTTGCAACATCTGTGAGCTTAGTTTTTGCATGTTTTAGTCCTTTGCACTGCAGCTGATAGAATCCTGGGCCATTTCCTTAGAGTCACTAAATTTCCCAAGTTTTCTTTTTTTCTCATCCAATTGCAATTCCTTTGATGGTATCTCCATTCCATCGTGTTTGTAAGTCCTTCTTATCTGTTTTGGCCTTCAGTGGGGACCAATTTTTACAAGCATTGCTGCATGTGCCTGCACTTGATGGCGTATGGCCCGCCTGCATTTTGATGGCTTTGACTTTGGGAAAGACTTTTTTCTTTCTTTAAGTATCTATGCCATGTCCCTCATGTCTTCCTCTCCTAGTGGTGTCTGGCTCCTTGACATTTTCCCCTTCTTTTGCAACGTCTGTGCGCTTTGTTTTGGCATGTTTTGGTCCTTTGCACTGCAGCTGATATAATCCTGGGCCATATCCTTAGAGTCACTAAATTTCCCAAATTTTTTTTTTTCTCCTCCAATTGCAATTCCTTTGATTGTATCTCCATTCCATCGTGTTTGTAAGTCCTTCTTCTCTGTTTTGGCCTTCAGTGGGGACCAATTTTCATAAGCATTGCTGCATGTGCCTGCACTTGATGGCGTATGGCCCGCCTGAATTTTGATGGCTTTGTTTTGGGAAAGATTTTTTCCTTTTTGTAGGTATCCATGCCATGTCCGTCATATCCCTCTCTCCAAGTGGTGTCTTCCTCCTTGACTTTTTCCCCTGCTTTTGCAACATCTCTGAACATAGTTTTGGCATGTTATGGTCCTTTGCAATGCAGCTGATTTCCTCACAGCCTATTTTTTGAAGACACTAAAATTCCCGATTTTCTGCTTTTTTCAATTGCATTTCATTTCAACCTATCTCCTTTCCAGAGTGTTTGTAAGCCTTTCTGTTTGAGTTCGCAAGATTCCTTTTCCCTTCCCGAAAGGAAATTTCATTTCCTTTCAGGAAGGGAAAAGGAATCTTGCGATTTCAAAGGGGACCACTAGAGGAATCTTTGGTGCATGTCCATGCCCTTGACGGCATGACATGCCTTTTGATGGCTTTGACTTTGGGAAACATTTTTTGCTTTTTTGTGTTGTTTTATGAAGTATCCATGCCATGTCCCTCATATCTTCGCTCCAAGTTGTGTCTTCCTCCTTGACTTTTCCCCCTGCTTTTGCAACATCTGCGAGCTTAGTTTTGGCATGTTTTGGTCTCTTGCACTGCGGCTGATAGAATCCAGGGCCACATCCTTAAAATCACTAAATTTTACCAATTTTCTTTTTTCTCCTCCAATTACAATTCCTTTGATGTTATCTCCATTCCATTGTGTTTGTAAGTCCTTCTTATGTGTTTTGGCCTTCAGTCGGGACCAATTTTTACAAGCATTGCTGTATGTGCCTGCACTTGATGGCGTATGGCCCGCCTGCATTTTGATGGCTTTGACTTAGGGAAAGATTTTTTTCTTTCTTTAAGTATCTATGCCATGTCACTCATGTCTTCCTCTCCTAGTGGTGTCTGGCTCCTTGACATTTTCCCCTGCTTTTGCAACGTCTGTGCGCTTTGTTTTGGCATGTTTTGGTCCTTTGCACTGCAGCTGATAGAATCCTGGGCCATTTCCTTAGAGTCACTAAATTTCCCAAGTTTTCTTTTTTTCTCATCCAATTGCAATTCCTTTGATGGTATCTCCATTCCATCGTGTTTGGAAGTCCTTCTTATCTGTTTTGGCCTTCAGTGGGGACCAATTTTTACAAGCATTGCTGCATGTGCCTGCACTTGATGGCGTATGGCCCGCCTGAATTTTGATGGCTTTGTCTTTGTGCAAGATTTTTTCCTTTTTTTAAGTATCCATGCCATGTCCGTCATATCCCTCTCTCCAAGTGGTGTCTTCCTCCTTGACTTTTTCCCCTGCTTTTGCAACATCTCTGAACATAGTTTTGGCATGTTATGGTCCTTTGCAAGGCAGCTGATTTCCTCTCAACTTATTTTTTGAAGACACTAAAATTCCCGATTTTCTGCTTTTTTCAATTGCATTTCATTTCAACCTATCTCCTTTCCAGAGTGTTTGTAAGCCTTTCTGTTTGAGTTCGCAAGATTCCTTTTCCCTTCCCGAAAGGAAATTTCATTTCCTTTCGGGAAGGGAAAAGGAATCTTGCGATTTCAATGGGGACCAATAGAGGAATCTTTGGTGCATGTCCATGCCCTTGACGGCATGACATGCCTTTTGATGGCTTTGACTTTGGGAAAGATTTTTTGCTTTTTTTTGTTGTTTTATGAAGTATCCATGCCATGTCCCTCATATCTTCGCTCCAAGATGTGTCTTTCTCCTTTACTTTTCCCCCTGCTTTTGCAACATCTGCGAGCTTAGTTTTGGCATGTTTTGGTCTTTTGCACTGCGGCTGATAGAATCCAGGGCCACATTCTTAAAATCACTAAATTTCCCCAATTTTCTTTTTTCTCCTCCAATTGCAATTCCTTTGATGTTATCTCCATTCCATTGTGTTTGTAAGTCCTTCTTATCTGTTTTGGCCTTCAGTTGGGACCAATTTTCACAAGCACTGCTGCATGTGCCTGCACTTGATGGCTTATGGCCTGCCTGCATTTTGATGGCTTTGACTTTGGGAAAGATTTTTTCCTTCTTTAAGTATCTATGCCATGTCCCTCATGTCTTCCTCTCCTAGTGGTGTCTGGCTCCTTGACATTTTCCCCTGCTTTTGCAACGTCTGTGCGCTTTGTTTTGGCATGTTTTGGTCCTTTGCACTGCAGCTGATAGAATCCTGGGCCATTTCCTTAGAGTCACTAAATTTCCCAAGTTTTCTTTTTTTCTCCTCCAATTGCAATTCCTTTGATGGTATCTCCATTCCATCGTGTTTGTAAGTCTTTCTTCATTGTTTTGGCCTTCAGTTGGGACCAATTTTCACAAGCATTGCTGCATGTGCCTGCACTTAATGGCGTATGGCCTGCCTGAATTTTGATGGCTTTGACTTTGGGAAAGATTTTTTGCTTTTTTTTAACTATCCATGCAATGTCCCTCATATCCTGCTCTCCAAGTGGTGTCTTCCTCCTTGATATTTTTGCCTGCTTTTGCAACATCTGTGAGCTTAGTTTTGGCATGTTTTAGTGCTTTGCATTCCAGCTGATATAATCCAGAGCCACATTCTTAGAGTCACTAAATTTCCCAAATTTTCTTTTTTTCTCCTCCAATTGCAATTCCTTTGATGGTATCTCCATTCCATCATGTTTGTAAGTCCTTCTTATGTGTTTTGGCCCTCAGTGGGGACATATATTCACAAGCATTGCTGCATGTGCCTGCACTTGATGGCGTATGGCCTGCCTACATTTTGATGGCTTTGACTTTGAGGAAGATTTTTGCTGTTCTTTAAGTATCCATGCCATGTCCCTCATATCTTCCTCTCCAAGTGGTGTCTTGCTCCTTGACATTTTCGCCTGCTTTTGCAACATCTGTGAGGTTGGTTTTGCATGTTTTAGTCCTTTGCACTGCAGCTGATATAATCCATGGCCATTTCCTTAGAGTCACTAAATTTCCCAAATTTTCTTTTTTTCTCCTCCAATTGCAATTCCTTTGATGGTATCTCCATTCCATCGTGTTTGTAAGTCCATCTTATCTGTTTTGGCCTTCAGTGTGGACATATTTTCACAAGCACTGCTGCATGTGCCTGCACTTGATGGCTTATGGCCTGCCTGCATTTTGATGGCTTTGACTTTGGGAAAGATTTTTTTCTTTCTTTAAATATCCATGCCATGTACCTCATATCTTGCTCTCCAAGTGGTGTCTTGCTCCTTGGCATTTTCGCCTGCTTTTGCAACATCTGTGAGCTTAGTTTTTGCATGTTTTAGTCCTTTGCACTGCAGCTGATAGAATCCTGGGCCATTTCCTTAGAGTCACTAAATTTCCCAAGTTTTCTTTTTTTCTCATCCAATTGCAATTCCTTTGATGGTATCTCCATTCCATCGTGTTTGTAAGTCCTTCTTATGTGTTTTGGCCTTCAGTGGGGACCAATTTTTACAAGCATTGCTGCATGTGCCTGCACTTGATGGCGTATGGCCCGCCTGCATTTTGATGGCTTTGACTTTGGGAAAGATTTTTTTCTTTCTTTAAGTATCTATGCCATGTCCCTCATGACTTCCTCTCCTAGTGGTGTCTGGCTCCTTGACAATTTCCCCTGCTTTTGCAACGTCTTTGAGCTTTGTTTTGGCATGTTTTGGTCCTTTGCACTGCAGCTGATATAATCCTGGGCAATTTCCTTAGAGTCACTAAATTTCCCAAATTTTTTTTTTTCTCCTCCAATTGCAATTCCTTTGATTGTATCTCCATTCCATCGTGTTTGTAAGTCCTTCTTCTCTGTTTTGGCCTTCAGTGGGGACCAATTTTCATAAGCATTGCTGCATGTGCCTGCACTTAATGGCGTATGGCCTGCCTGAATTTTGATGGCTTTGACTTTGGGAAAGATTTTTTGCTTTTTTTTAACTATCCATGCCATGTCCGTCATATCCCTCTCTCCAAGTGGTGTCTTCCTCCTTGACTTTTTCCCCTGCTTTTGCAACATCTCTGAACATAGTTTTGGCATGTTATGGTCCTTTGCAAGGCAGCTGATTTCCTCACAACTTATTTTTTGAAGACACTAAAATTCCCGATTTTCTGCTTTTTTCAATTGCATTTCATTTCAACCTATCTCCTTTCCAGAGTGTTTGTAAGCCTTTCTGTTTGAGTTCGCAAGATTCCTTTTCCCTTCCCGAAAGGAAATTTCATTTCCTTTCAGGAAGGGAAAAGGAATCTTGCGATTTCAATGGGGACCAATAGAGGAATCTTTGGTGCATGTCCATGCCCTTGACGGCATGACATGCCTTTTGATGGCTTTGACTTTGGGAAAGATTTTTTGCTTTTTTTTGTTGTTTTATGAAGTATCCATGCCATGTCCCTCATATCTTCGCTCCAAGTTGTGTCTTCCTCCTTGACTTTTCCCCCTGCTTTTGCAACATCTGCGAGCTTAGTTTTGGCATGTTTTGGTCTCTTGCACTGTGGCTGATAGAATCCAGGGCCACATTCTTAAAATCACTAAATTTCCCCAATTTTCTTTTTTCTCCTCCAATTGCAATTCCTTTGATGTTATCTCCATTCCATTGTGTTTGTAAGTCCTTCTTATCTGTTTTGGCCTTCAGTTGGGACCAATTTTCACAAGCACTGCTGCATGTGCCTGCACTTGATGGCTTATGGCCTGCCTGCATTTTGATGGCTTTGACTTTGTGAAGGATTTTTTTCTTTTTTTAAGTATCCATGCCACGTCCCTCATATTTTGCTCTCCAAGTGGTGTCTTGCTTCTTGGCATTTTCGCCTGCTTTTGCAACATCTGTGAGCTTAGTTTTTGCATGTTTTAGTCCTTTGCACTGCAGCTGATAGAATCCTGGGCCATTTCCTTAGAGTCACTAAATTTCCCAAGTTTTCTTTTTTTCTCATCCAATTGCAATTCCTTTGATGGTATCTCCATTCCATCGTGTTTGTAAGTCCTTCTTATCTGTTTTGGCCTTCAGTGGGGACCAATTTTTACAAGCATTGCTGCATGTGCCTGCACTTGATGGCGTATGGCCCGCCTGCATTTTGATGGCTTTGACTTTTGGAAAGACTTTTTTCTTTCTTTAAGTATCTATGCCATGTCCCTCATGTCTTCCTCTCCTAGTGGCGTCTAGCTCCTTGACATTTTCCCCTTCTTTTGCAACGTCTGTGCGCTTTGTTTTGGCATGTTTTGGTCCTTTGCACTGCAGCTGATATAATCCTGGGCCATATCCTTAGAGTCACTAAATTTCCCAAATTTTTTTTTTTCTCCTCCAATTGCAATTCCTTTGATTGTATCTCCATTCCATCGTGTTTGTAAGTCCTTCTTCTCTGTTTTGGCCTTCAGTGGGGACCAATTTTCATAAGCATTGCTGCATGTGCCTGCACTTGATGGCGTATGGCCCGCCTGAATTTTGATGGCTTTGTTTTGGGAAAGATTTTTTCCTTTTTGTAAGTATCCATGCCATGTCCGTCATATCCCTCTCTCCAAGTGGTGTCTTCCTCCTTGACTTTTTCCCCTGCTTTTGCAACATCTCTGAACATAGTTTTGGCATGTTATGGTCCTTTGCAATGCAGCTGATTTCCTCACAGCCTATTTTTTGAAGACACTAAAATTCCCGATTTTCTGCTTTTTTCAATTGCATTTCATTTCAACCTATCTCCTTTCCAGAGTGTTTGTAAGCCTTTCTGTTTGAGTTCGCAAGATTCCTTTTCCCTTCCCGAAAGGAAATTTAACTTCCTTTCAGGAAGGGAAAAGGAATCTTGCGATTTCAATGGGGACCAATAGAGGAATCTTTGGTGCATGTCCATGCCCTTGACGGCATGACATGCCTTTTGATGGCTTTGACTTTGGGAAAGATTTTTTGCTTTTTTTTGTTGTTTTATGAAGTATCCATGCCATGTCCCTCATATCTTCGCTCCAAGTTGTGTCTTTCTCCTTGACTTTTCCCCCTGCTTTTGCAACATCTGCGAGCTTAGTTTTGGCATGTTTTGGTCTTTTGCACTGCGGCTGATAGAATCCAGGGCCACATTCTTAAAATCACTAAATTTCCCCAATTTTCTTTTTTCTCCTCCAATTGCAATTCCTTTGATGTTATCTCCATTCCATTGTGTTTGTAAGTCCTTCTTATCTGTTTTGGCCTTCAGTTGGGACCAATTTTCACAAGCACTGCTGCATGTGCCTGCACTTGATGGCGTATGGCCCGCCTGCATTTTGATGGCTTTGACTTTGGGAAAGATTTTTTTCTTTTTTTAAGTATCCATGCAATGTCCCTCATATCCTGCTCTCCAAGTGGTGTCTTCCTCCTTGACTTTTTCCCCTGCTTTTGCAACATCTCTGAACATAGTTTTGGCATGTTATGTTCCTTTGCAATGCAGCTGATTTCCTCACAGCCTATTTTTTAATACACTAAAATTCCCGATTTTCTGCTTTTTTCAATTGCATTTCATTTCAACCTATCTCCTTTCCAGAGTGTTTGTAAGCCTTTCTGTTTGAGTTCGCAAGATTCCTTTTCCCTTCCCGAAAGGAAATTTCATTTCCTTTCGGGAAGGGAAAAGGAATCTTGCGATTTCAAAGGGGACCACTAGAGGAATCTTTGGTGCATGTCCATGCCCTTGACGGCATGACATGCCTTTTGATGGCTTTGACTTTGGGAAACATTTTTTGCTTTTTTGTGTTGTTTTATGAAGTATCCATGCCATGTCCCTCATATCTTCGCTCCAAGTTGTGTCTTCCTCCTTGACTTTTCCCCCTGCTTTTGCAACATCTGCGAGCTTAGTTTTGGCATGTTTTGGTCTCTTGCACTGCGGCTGATAGAATCCAGGGCCACATCCTTAAAATCACTAAATTTTACCAATTTTCTTTTTTCTCCTCCAATTACAATTCCTTTGATGTTATCTCCATTCCATTGTGTTTGTAAGTCCTTCTTATGTGTTTTGGCCTTCAGTGGGGACCAATTTTTACAAGCATTGCTGTATGTGCCTGCACTTGATGGCGTATGGCCCGCCTGCATTTTGATGGCTTTGACTTAGGGAAAGATTTTTTTCTTTCTTTAAGTATCTATGCCATGTCACTCATGTCTTCCTCTCCTAGTGGTGTCTGGCTCCTTGACATTTTCCCCTGCTTTTGCAACGTCTGTGCGCTTTGTTTTGTCATGTTTTGGTCATTTGCACTGCAGCTGATAGAATCCTGGGCCATTTCCTTAGAGTCACTAAATTTCCCAAGTTTTCTTTTTTTCTCATCCAATTGCAATTCCTTTGATGGTATCTCCATTCCATCGTGTTTGTAAGTCCTTCTTATCTGTTTTGGCCTTCAGTGGGGACCAATTTTTACAAGCATTGCTGCATGTGCCTGCACTTGATGGCGTATGGCCCGCCTGAATTTTGATGGCTTTGTCTTTGTGCAAGATTTTTTCCTTTTTTTAAGTATCCATGCCATGTCCGTCATATCCCTCTCTCCAAGTGGTGTCTTCCTCCTTGACTTTTTCCCCTGCTTTTGCAACATCTCTGAACATAGTTTTGGCATGTTATGGTCCTTTGCAAGGCAGCTGATTTCCTCACAACTTATTTTTTGAAGACACTAAAATTCCCGATTTTCTGCTTTTTTCAATTGCATTTCATTTCAACCTATCTCCTTTCCAGAGTGTTTGTAAGCCTTTCTGTTTGAGTTCGCAAGATTCCTTTTCCCTTCCCGAAAGGAAATTTCATTTCCTTTCGGGAAGGGAAAAGGAATCTTGCGATTTCAATGGGGACCAATAGAGGAATCTTTGGTGCATGTCCATGCCCTTGACGGCATGACATGCCTTTTGATGGCTTTGACTTTGGGAAAGATTTTTTGCTTTTTTTTGTTGTTTTATGAAGTATCCATGCCATGTCCCTCATATCTTCGCTCCAAGATGTGTCTTTCTCCTTTACTTTTCCCCCTGCTTTTGCAACATCTGCGAGCTTAGTTTTGGCATGTTTTGGTCTTTTGCACTGCGGCTGATAGAATCCAGGGCCACATTCTTAAAATCACTAAATTTCCCCAATTTTCTTTTTTCTCCTCCAATTGCAATTCCTTTGATGTTATCTCCATTCCATTGTGTTTGTAAGTCCTTCTTATCTGTTTTGGCCTTCAGTTGGGACCAATTTTCACAAGCACTGCTGCATGTGCCTGCACTTGATGGCTTATGGCCTGCCTGCATTTTGATGGCTTTGACTTTGGGAAAGATTTTTTCCTTCTTTAAGTATCTATGCCATGTCCCTCATGTCTTCCTCTCCTAGTGGTGTCTGGCTCCTTGACATTTTCCCCTGCTTTTGCAACGTCTGTGCGCTTTGTTTTGGCATGTTTTGGTCCTTTGCACTGCAGCTGATAGAATCCTGGGCCATTTCCTTAGAGTCACTAAATTTCCCAAGTTTTCTTTTTTTCTCCTCCAATTGCAATTCCTTTGATGGTATCTCCATTCCATCGTGTTTGTAAGTCTTTCTTCATTGTTTTGGCCTTCAGTTGGGACCAATTTTCACAAGCATTGCTGCATGTGCCTGCACTTAATGGCGTATGGCCTGCCTGAATTTTGATGGCTTTGACTTTGGGAAAGATTTTTTGCTTTTTTTTAACTATCCATGCAATGTCCCTCATATCCTGCTCTCCAAGTGGTGTCTTCCTCCTTGATATTTTTGCCTGCTTTTGCAACATCTGTGAGCTTAGTTTTGGCATGTTTTAGTGCTTTGCATTCCAGCTGATATAATCCAGAGCCACATTCTTAGAGTCACTAAATTTCCCAAATTTTCTTTTTTTCTCCTCCAATTGCAATTCCTTTGATGGTATCTCCATTCCATCATGTTTGTAAGTCCTTCTTATGTGTTTTGGCCCTCAGTGGGGACATATATTCACAAGCATTGCTGCATGTGCCTGCACTTGATGGCGTATGGCCTGCCTGCATTTTGATGGCTTTGACTTTGGGGAAGATTTTTGCTGTTCTTTAAGTATCCATGCCATGTCCCTCATATCTTCCTCTCCAAGTGGTGTCTTGCTCCTTGACATTTTCGCCTGCTTTTGCAACATCTGTGAGGTTGGTTTTGCATGTTTTAGTCCTTTGCACTGCAGCTGATATAATCCATGGCCATTTCCTTAGAGTCACTAAATTTCCCAAATTTTCTTTTTTTCTCCTCCAATTGCAATTCCTTTGATGGTATCTCCATTCCATCGTGTTTGTAAGTCCATCTTATCTGTTTTGGCCTTCAGTTGGGACCAATTTTCACAAGCACTGCTGCATGTGCCTGCACTTGATGGCTTATGGCCTGCCTGCATTTTGATGGCTTTGACTTTGGGAAAGATTTTTTTCTTTCTTTAAATATCCATGCCATGTACCTCATATCTTGCTCTCCAAGTGGTGTCTTGCTCCTTGGCATTTTCGCCTGCTTTTGCAACATCTGTGAGCTTAGTTTTTGCATGTTTTAGTCCTTTGCACTGCAGCTGATAGAATCCTGGGCCATTTCCTTAGAGTCACTAAATTTCCCAAGTTTTCTTTTTTTCTCATCCAATTGCAATTCCTTTGATGGTATCTCCATTCCATCGTGTTTGTAAGTCCTTCTTATGTGTTTTGGCCTTCAGTGGGGACCAATTTTTACAAGCATTGCTGCATGTGCCTGCACTTGATGGCGTATGGCCCGCCTGCATTTTGATGGCTTTGACTTTGGGAAAGATTTTTTTCTTTCTTTAAGTATCTATGCCATGTCCCTCATGACTTCCTCTCCTAGTGGTGTCTGGCTCCTTGACAATTTCCCCTGCTTTTGCAACGTCTTTGAGCTTTGTTTTGGCATGTTTTGGTCCTTTGCACTGCAGCTGATATAATCCTGGGCAATTTCCTTAGAGTCACTAAATTTCCCAAATTTTTTTTTTTCTCCTCCAATTGCAATTCCTTTGATTGTATCTCCATTCCATCGTGTTTGTAAGTCCTTCTTCTCTGTTTTGGCCTTCAGTGGGGACCAATTTTCATAAGCATTGCTGTATGTGCCTGCACTTAATGGCGTATGGCCTGCCTGAATTTTGATGGCTTTGACTTTGGGAAAGATTTTTTGCTTTTTTTTAACTATCCATGCCATGTCCGTCATATCCCTCTCTCCAAGTGGTGTCTTCCTCCTTGACTTTTTCCCCTGCTTTTGCAACATCTCTGAACATAGTTTTGGCATGTTATGGTCCTTTGCAAGGCAGCTGATTTCCTCACAACTTATTTTTTGAAGACACTAAAATTCCCGATTTTCTGCTTTTTTCAATTGCATTTCATTTCAACCTATCTCCTTTCCAGAGTGTTTGTAAGCCTTTCTGTTTGAGTTCGCAAGATTCCTTTTCCCTTCCCGAAAGGAAATTTCATTTCCTTTCGGGAAGGGAAAAGGAATCTTGCGATTTCAATGGGGACCAATAGAGGAATCTTTGGTGCATGTCCATGCCCTTGACGGCATGACATGCCTTTTGATGGCTTTGACTTTGGGAAAGATTTTTTGCTTTTTTTTGTTGTTTTATGAAGTATCCATGCCATGTCCCTCATATCTTCGCTCCAAGTTGTGTCTTCCTCCTTGACTTTTCCCCCTGCTTTTGCAACATCTGCGAGCTTAGTTTTGGCATGTTTTGGTCTCTTGCACTGTGGCTGATAGAATCCAGGGCCACATTCTTAAAATCACTAAATTTCCCCAATTTTCTTTTTTCTCCTCCAATTGCAATTCCTTTGATGTTATCTCCATTCCATTGTGTTTGTAAGTCCTTCTTATCTGTTTTGGCCTTCAGTTGGGACCAATTTTCACAAGCACTGCTGCATGTGCCTGCACTTGATGGCTTATGGCCTGCCTGCATTTTGATGGCTTTGACTTTGTGAAGGATTTTTTTCTTTTTTTAAGTATCCATGCCACGTCCCTCATATTTTGCTCTCCAAGTGGTGTCTTGCTTCTTGGCATTTTCGCCTGCTTTTGCAACATCTGTGAGCTTAGTTTTTGCATGTTTTAGTCCTTTGCACTGCAGCTGATAGAATCCTGGGCCATTTCCTTAGAGTCACTAAATTTCCCAAGTTTTCTTTTTTTCTCATCCAATTGCAATTCCTTTGATGGTATCTCCATTCCATCGTGTTTGTAAGTCCTTCTTATCTGTTTTGGCCTTCAGTGGGGACCAATTTTTACAAGCATTGCTGCATGTGCCTGCACTTGATGGCGTATGGCCCGCCTGCATTTTGATGGCTTTGACTTTGGGAAAGACTTTTTTCTTTCTTTAAGTATCTATGCCATGTCCCTCATGTCTTCCTCTCCTAGTGGCGTCTAGCTCCTTGACATTTTCCCCTTCTTTTGCAACGTCTGTGCGCTTTGTTTTGGCATGTTTTGGTCCTTTGCACTGCAGCTGATATAATCCTGGGCCATATCCTTAGAGTCACTAAATTTCCCAAATTTTTTTTTTTCTCCTCCAATTGCAATTCCTTTGATTGTATCTCCATTCCATCGTGTTTGTAAGTCCTTCTTCTCTGTTTTGGCCTTCAGTGGGGACCAATTTTCATAAGCATTGCTGCATGTGCCTGCACTTGATGGCGTATGGCCCGCCTGAATTTTGATGGCTTTGTTTTGGGAAAGATTTTTTCCTTTTTGTAAGTATCCATGCCATGTCCGTCATATCCCTCTCTCCAAGTGGTGTCTTCCTCCTTGACTTTTTCCCCTGCTTTTGCAACATCTCTGAACATAGTTTTGGCATGTTATGGTCCTTTGCAATGCAGCTGATTTCCTCACAGCCTATTTTTTGAAGACACTAAAATTCCCGATTTTCTGCTTTTTTCAATTGCATTTCATTTCAACCTATCTCCTTTCCAGAGTGTTTGTAAGCCTTTCTGTTTGAGTTCGCAAGATTCCTTTTCCCTTCCCGAAAGGAAATGAAATTTCCTTTCGGGAAGGGAAAAGGAATCTTGCGATTTCAATGGGGACCAATAGAGGAATCTTTGGTGCATGTCCATGCCCTTGACTGCATGACATGCCTTTTGATGGCTTTGACTTTGGGAAAGATTTTTTGCTTTTTTTTGTTGTTTTATGAAGTATCCATGCCATGTCCCTCATATCTTCGCTCCAAGTTGTGTCTTTCTCCTTGACTTTTCCCCCTGCTTTTGCAACATCTGCGAGCTTAGTTTTGGCATGTTTTGGTCTTTGGCACTGCGGCTGATAGAATCCAGGGCCACATTCTTAAAATCACTAAATTTCCCCAATTTTCTTTTTTCTCCTCCAATTGCAATTCCTTTGATGTTATCTCCATTCCATTGTGTTTGTAAGTCCTTCTTATCTGTTTTGGCCTTCAGTTGGGACCAATTTTCACAAGCACTGCTGCATGTGCCTGCACTTGATGGCGTATGGCCCGCCTGCATTTTGATGGCTTTGACGTTGGGAAAGATTTTTTTCTTTTTTTAAGTATCCATGCAATGTCCCTCATATCCTGCTCTCCAAGTGGTGTCTTCCTCCTTGACTTTTTCCCCTGCTTTTGCAACATCTCTGAACATAGTTTTGGCATGTTATGGTCCTTTGCAATGCAGCTGATTTCCTCACAGCCTATTTTTTAATACACTAAAATTCCCGATTTTCTGCTTTTTTCAATTGCATTTCATTTCAACCTATCTCCTTTCCAGAGTGTTTGTAAGCCTTTCTGTTTGAGTTCGCAAGATTCCTTTTCCCTTCCCGAAAGGAAATTTCATTTCCTTTCGGGAAGGGAAAAGGAATCTTGCGATTTCAAAGGGGACCACTAGAGGAATCTTTGGTGCATGTCCATGCCCTTGACGGCATGACATGCCTTTTGATGGCTTTGACTTTGGGAAACATTTTTTGCTTTTTTGTGTTGTTTTATGAAGTATCCATGCCATGTCCCTCATATCTTCGCTCCAAGTTGTGTCTTCCTCCTTGACTTTTCCCCCTGCTTTTGCAACATCTGCGAGCTTAGTTTTGGCATGTTTTGGTCTCTTGCACTGCGGCTGATAGAATCCAGGGCCACATCCTTAAAATCACTAAATTTTACCAATTTTCTTTTTTCTCCTCCAATTGCAATTCCTTTGATGTTATCTCCATTCCATTGTGTTTGTAAGTCCTTCTTATGTGTTTTGGCCTTCAGTCGGGACCAATTTTTACAAGCATTGCTGTATGTGCCTGCACTTGATGGCGTATGGCCCGCCTGCATTTTGATGGCTTTGACTTAGGGAAAGATTTTTTTCTTTCTTTAAGTATCTATGCCATGTCACTCATGTCTTCCTCTCCTAGTGGTGTCTGGCTCCTTGACATTTTCCCCTGCTTTTGCAACGTCTGTGCGCTTTGTTTTGGCATGTTTTGGTCCTTTGCACTGCAGCTGATATAATTCTGGGCCATATCCTTAGAGTCACTAAATTTCCCAAATTTTTTTTTTTCTCCTCCAATTGCAATTCCTTTGATTGTATCTCCATTCCATCGTGTTTGTAAGTCCTTCTTCTCTGTTTTGGCCTTCAGTGGGGACCAATTTTCATAAGCATTGCTGCATGTGCCTGCACTTGATGGCGTATGGCCCGCCTGAATTTTGATGGCTTTGTTTTGGGAAAGATTTTTTCCTTTTTGTAGGTATCCATGCCATGTCCGTCATATCCCTCTCTCCAAGTGGTGTCTTCCTCCTTGACTTTTTCCCCTGCTTTTGCAACATCTCTGAACATAGTTTTGGCATGTTATGGTCCTTTGCAATGCAGCTGATTTCCTCACAGCCTATTTTTTGAAGACACTAAAATTCCCGATTTTCTGCTTTTTTCAATTGCATTTCATTTCAACCTATCTCCTTTCCAGAGTGTTTGTAAGCCTTTCTGTTTGAGTTCGCAAGATTCCTTTTCCCTTCCCGAAAGGAAATTTCATTTCCTTTCAGGAAGGGAAAAGGAATCTTGCGATTTCAATGGGGACCAATAGAGGAATCTTTGGTGCATGTCCATGCCCTTGACGGCATGACATGCCTTTTGATGGCTTTGACTTTGGGAAAGATTTTTTGCTTTTTTTTGTTGTTTTATGAAGTATCCATGCCATGTCCCTCATATCTTCGCTCCAAGTTGTGTCTTTCTCCTTGACTTTTCCCCCTGCTTTTGCAACATCTGCGAGCTTAGTTTTGGCATGTTTTGGTCTTTTGCACTGCGGCTGATAGAATCCAGGGCCACATTCTTAAAATCACTAAATTTCCCCAATTTTCTTTTTTCTCCTCCAATTGCAATTCCTTTGATGTTATCTCCATTCCATTGTGTTTGTAAGTCCTTCTTATCTGTTTTGGCCTTCAGTTGGGACCAATTTTCACAAGCACTGCTGCATGTGCCTGCACTTGATGGCGTATGGCCCGCCTGCATTTTGATGGCTTTGACTTTGGGAAAGATTTTTTTCTTTTTTTAAGTATCCATGCAATGTCCCTCATATCCTGCTCTCCAAGTGGTGTCTTCCTCCTTGACTTTTTCCCCTGCTTTTGCAACATCTCTGAACATAGTTTTGGCATGTTATGGTCCTTTGCAATGCAGCTGATTTCCTCACAGCCTATTTTTTAATACACTAAAATTCCCGATTTTCTGCTTTTTTCAATTGCATTTCATTTCAACCTATCTCCTTTCCAGAGTGTTTGTAAGCCTTTCTGTTTGAGTTCGCAAGATTCCTTTTCCCTTCCCGAAAGGAAATTTCATTTCCTTTCGGGAAGGGAAAAGGAATCTTGCGATTTCAAAGGGGACCACTAGAGGAATCTTTGGTGCATGTCCATGCCCTTGACGGCATGACATGCCTTTTGATGGCTTTGACTTTGGGAAAGATTTTTTGCTTTTTTGTGTTGTTTTATGAAGTATCCATGCCATGTCCCTCATATCTTCGCTCCAAGTTGTGTCTTCCTCCTTGACTTTTCCCCCTGCTTTTGCAACATCTGCGAGCTTAGTTTTGGCATGTTTTGGTCTCTTGCACTGCGGCTGATAGAATCCAGGGCCACATCCTTAAAATCACTAAATTTTACCAATTTTCTTTTTTCTCCTCCAATTGCAATTCCTTTGATGTTATCTCCATTCCATTGTGTTTGTAAGTCCTTCTTATGTGTTTTGGCCTTCAGTGGGGACCAATTTTTACAAGCATTGCTGTATGTGCCTGCACTTGATGGCGTATGGCCCGCCTGCATTTTGATGGCTTTGACTTAGGGAAAGATTTTTTTCTTTCTTTAAGTGTCTATGCCATGTCCCTCATGTCTTCCTCTCCTAGTGGTGTCTGGCTCCTTGACATTTTCCCCTGCTTTTGCAACGTCTGTGCGCTTTGTTTTGGCATGTTTTGGTCCTTTGCACTGCAGCTGATAGAATCCTGGGCCATTTCCTTAGAGTCACTATATTTCCCAAGTTTTCTTTTTTTCTCCTCCAATTGCAATTCCTTTGATGGTATCTCCATTCCATCGTGTTTGTAAGTCCTTCTTATCTGTTTTGGCCTTCAGTGGGGACCAATTTTTACAAGCATTGCTGCATGTGCCTGCACTTGATGGCGTATGGCCCGCCTGAATTTTGATGGCTTTGTCTTTGTGCAAGATTTATTCCTTTTTTTAAGTATCCATGCCATGTCCGTCATATCCCTCTCTCCAAGTGGTGTCTTCCTCCTTGACTTTTTCCCCTGCTTTTGCAACATCTCTGAACATAGTTTTGGCATGTTATGGTCCTTTGCAAGGCAGCTGATTTCCTCACAACTTATTTTTTGAAGACACTAAAATTCCCGATTTTCTGCTTTTTTCAATTGCATTTCATTTCAACCTATCTCCTTTCCAGAGTGTTTGTAAGCCTTTCTGTTTGAGTTCGCAAGATTCCTTTTCCCTTCCCGAAAGGAAATGAAATTTCCTTTCGGGAAGGGAAAAGGAATCTTGCGATTTCAATGGGGACCAATAGAGGAATCTTTGGTGCATGTCCATGCCCTTGACGGCATGACATGCCTTTTGATGGCTTTGACTTTGGGAAAGATTTTTTGCTTTTTTTTGTTGTTTTATGAAGTATCCATGCCATGTCCCTCATATCTTCGCTCCAAGTTGTGTCTTCCTCCTTGACTTTTCCCCCTGCTTTTGCAACATCTGCGAGCTTAGTTTTGGCATGTTTTGGTCTTTTGCACTGCGGCTGATAGAATCCAGGGCCACATTCTTAAAATCACTAAATTTCCCCAATTTTCTTTTTTCTCCTCCAATTGCAATTCCTTTGATGTTATCTCCATTCCATTGTGTTTGTAAGTCCTTCTTATCTGTTTTGGCCTTCAGTTGGGACCAATTTTCACAAGCACTGCTGCATGTGCCTGCACTTGATGGCTTATGGCCTGCCTGCATTTTGATGGCTTTGACTTTGGGAAAGATTTTTTCCTTCTTTAAGTATCTATGCCATGTCCCTCATGTCTTCCTCTCCTAGTGGTGTCTGGCTCCTTGACATTTTCTCCTGCTTTTGCAACGTCTGTGCGCTTTGTTTTGGCATGTTTTGGTCCTTTGCACTGCAGCTGATAGAATCCTGGGCCATTTCCTTAGAGTCACTAAATTTCCCAAGTTTTCTTTTTTTCTCCTCCAATTGCAATTCCTTTGATGGTATCTCCATTCCATCGTGTTTGTAAGTCTTTCTTCATTGTTTTGGCCTTCAGTTGGGACCAATTTTCACAAGCATTGCTGCATGTGCCTGCACTTAATGGCGTATGGCCTGCCTGAATTTTGATGGCTTTGACTTTGGGAAAGATTTTTTGCTTTTTTTTAACTATCCATGCAATGTCCCTCATATCCTGCTCTCCAAGTGGTGTCTTCCTCCTTGATATTTTTGCCTGCTTTTGCAACATCTGTGAGCTTAGTTTTGGCATGTTTTAGTGCTTTGCATTCCAGCTGATATAATCCAGAGCCACATCCTTAGAGTCACTAAATTTCCCAAATTTTCTTTTTTTCTCCTCCAATTGCAATTCCTTTGATGGTATCTCCATTCCATCATGTTTGTAAGTCCTTCTTATGTGTTTTGGCCCTCACTGGGGACATATATTCACAAGCATTGCTGCATGTGCCTGCACTTGATGTCGTATGGCCTGCCTGCATTTTGATGGCTTTGACTTTGGGGAAGATTTTTTTCTTTCTTTAAGTATCCATGCCATGTCCCTCATATCTTCCTCTCCAAGTGGTGTCTTGCTCCTTGGCATTTTCGCCTGCTTTTGCAACATCTGTGAGCTTAGTTTTTGCATGTTTTAGTCCTTGGCACTGCAGCTGATAGAATCCTGGGCCATTTCCTTAGAGTCACTAAATTTCCCAAGTTTTCTTTTTTTCTCATCCAATTGCAATTCCTTTGATGGTATCTCCATTCCATCGTGTTTGTAAGTCCTTCTTATCTGTTTTGGCCTTCAGTGGGGACCAATTTTTACAAGCATTGCTGCATGTGCCTGCACTTGATGGCTTATGGCCTGCCTGCATTTTGATGGCTTTGACTTTGGGAAAGATTTTTTTCTTTCTTTAAGTATCTATGCCATGTCCCTCATGACTTCCTCTCCTAGTGGTGTCTGGCTCCTTGACAATTTCCCCTGCTTTTGCAACGTCTTTGAGCTTTGTTTTGGCATGTTTTGGTCCTTTGCACTGCAGCTGATATAATCCTGGGCCATATCCTTAGAGTCACTAAATTTCCCAAATTTTTTTTTTTCTCCTCCAATTGCAATTTCTTTGATTGTATCTCCATTCCATCGTGTTTGTAAGTCCTTCTTCTCTGTTTTGGCCTTCAGTGGGGACATATTTTCACAAGCATTGCTGCATGTTCCTGCACTTGATGGCGTATGGCCCGCCTGCATTTTGATGGCTTTGACTTTGCGAAAGATTTTTTTCTTTTTTTAAGTATCCATGCCATGTCCCTCATATCCTGCTCTCCAAGTGGTGGCTTCCTCCTTGACTTTTTCCCCTGCTTTTGCAACATCTCTGAACATAGTTTTGGCATGTTATGGTCCTTTGCAATGCAGCTGATTTCCTCACAGCCTATTTTTTGAAGACACTAAAATTCCCGATTTTCTGCTTTTTTCAATTGCATTTCATTTCAACCTATCTCCTTTCCAGAGTGTTTGTAAGCCTTTCTGTTTGAGTTCGCAAGATTCCTTTTCCCTTCCCGAAAGGAAATTTCATTTCCTTTCGGGAAGGGAAAAGGAATCTTGCGATTTCAATGGGGACCAATAGAGGAATCTTTGGTGCATGTCCATGCCCTTGACGGCATGCCATGCCTTTTGATGGCTTTGACTTTGGGAAAGATTTTTTGCTTTTTTTTGTTGTTTTATGAAGTATCCATGCCATGTCCCTCATATCTTCGCTCCAAGTTGTGTCTTCCTCCTTGACTTTTCCCCCTGCTTTTGCAACATCTGCGAGCTTAGTTTTGGCATGTTTTGGTCTCTTGCACTGCGGCTGATAGAATCCAGGGCCACATTCTTAAAATCACTAAATTTCCCCAATTTTCTTTTTTCTCCTCCAATTGCAATTCCTTTGATGTTATCTCCATTCCATTGTGTT